>NW_027315723.1:17915207-18107598 GCF_026437365.1 Eucyclogobius newberryi | reverse complement strand
ATAATTTAGTCATATTTTTATTGTCAGTATGAAACAGGTTTAAACATGAGGCTAAACACAATGTAGAGCTTCATTCACGGCCTAATGATACTTAACATCTGATCTCCTCCTCCTGCTCCTCCTCATGCTCCTCCTCCTGCTCCAAGCCCTGACTCTCTCTCCTCTCTCCTCCTCTTGCTCCTAGCCCTGACTCTCTCTCCTCCTCCTGATCCTAGCCCTGACTCTCTCTCCTCTCTCCTCCTCTTGCTCCAAGCCCTGACTCTCTCTCCTCTCTCCTCCTCCTGCTCCTAGCACTGACTCTCTCTCCTCCTCTTGCTCCTAGCCCTGACTCTCTCTCCTCTCTCCTCCTCCTGCTCCTAGCACTGACTCTCTCCTCCTCCTCATGCTCCTAACCTTGACTCTCTCTCCTCCTCCTGCTCCTAGCCCTAACTCTATCTCCTCCTCCTGCTCCTAGCCCTGACTCTCTCTCCTCCTCCTGCTCCTAGCCCTGACTCTCTCTCCTCTCTCCTCCTCCTGCTCCTAGCCCCGACTCTCTCCTCCTCCTCATGCTCCTAAACCTGACTTGCTCTCCTGCCTCCTCCTCCTCATGCCCCTAGCCCCGACTCTTTCCTAATCCTCATGCTCCTAGTGCTGACTCTCCGATCTCCTGCCTCCTCCTCATGCTCCTAGCCCTGACTCTCCTGTCTCCTGCCTCCTCCTCATGCTCCCAGCCCCGACTCTCCTGTCTCCTACCTCCTCCTGGCTCCTCCTCCTGCTCCTAGCCCTGACTCTTGTCGCGCTCGGTCCACTCGCGCCGCTGTAGAGCTCTGGACTGTCACTTGTAAAGCCAGAAAATAGAGTTAAAACAGACAGACTTTAGGATCGACCCTCACGGCCTCTGAGATCGACTGCTAGAACACGATCGATGTGATGGGCACCTCGTGTTACATCAATGACGCTGACAGCTTGGATTTTGGTTGGGTCTATAAAAGAGATGTTTTTTAAAATAATAATACTACTTCTTTTGACATGGAAGTGCCTAGTTAGTTCATTTATTTGAGACAGGGACATAGCACAATATACTTTAACCTTATCAGCAGAGAGGTGTAGCTCAAGCTAATTTCCACCTGAGGGGAGGAGCCTATTGTACATGTGTACACGAATCGGACTTTGGCAAGATTGTTCCTTATTCACAAATCCAACCAGGTTACTTAGCTGTAGTGCCAGGTGCCACAGGGGGGCGACAGTGCCCACTGTCCTTGTGTCCTTGGGCGAGACACTTCACCCACCTTCGCTCCAGTGTTTGAGTGTGTGGTGTGTGAAAGAGAGTGTGTTTGTGGGACGACGGATGGCTATAATCCGTGTTTAAATCATGTGTTAGTCTGGAGCTACTGTCAATGAAGTCTAGGTATGTTGGCCAGTCGCATAGGTATAGTATATCTATATACGGTCAAGTTTGTCCAGTATTAGAAATATTTGTTCACGATCCTAAAGTTATAGGAAGCCCTGACACCAAACAGCTTCTCTTTCATGTCCTCTGTGTCTTTATATATGTCTGATACGTCAAATATAGCTGATATGGACCTGAGTAAAACGTTTTTCAACTCGTCTGCCGGGTCTGCCTCATCTAATTTTCAAAGGTCTAAGGCCAGTTAAGGACGGCCCCCTTTGCCAAAGCCGTGTCAGAACTGAAGAAGCTGCTTGTATAAGCGGCACAACACGCTCACGTCGTCCATTTGACAGGATTCAACCTTCTTTTGCTGGGCCCTGTGTGTGCGCTGGGTGGGTGTCGTGCAGTCATGTTACCTGCGTGAAGAAGGGCTCGTAGATCTCCACGCCCTTGTCGGAGCCCTGGGTGAGCACCTCCCTCCCGCGGTGCCAGCTGTAGCGCACGGGAGGGTTGGAGTTGGCCACGCAGCGCAGGAACACCGTCCTCTCATAGTAGAACTGCTCCTTGGCCTCGCCAATGCTCTGGTGCACGGTCACGATGGGGTCGTCCAGGTCTGAGCGGCACAAAACGCAGGAGAGCACACGTTTACACAGGTTTACACATGTTTACACCACACTTACACACGTTTACACATGTTTACTCACACTTACACACGTTTACACACGTTTAGACCACAATTACACCACATTTACACCATGTTTACACACGTTTACACACGTTTACGCACGTTTACACACATTTAGACTGATCAATATTAAATATGGTGAGTCGTTAACAAGAAATTATGCACTGTGTTGTGTTCAGATGTGGGCAGTCGGTTTTCTCAAGTCAAATTAAACACAATTATTTTATTTCCTTATAAATCAGTGTTTTGAGGCTGAAATTTCAATAAAGCAGCAACTTCCACAAACCTACATTACAGTTTTGTATTTTATTTCCCCTTATATTTGATTAAATATGTTTATTTATTTTTCTTTATTTCTAAAGGTGCTTCACAGTTTGGTATTAAATGTATATCTAGTATTTATATCATCACATGTATTTTTACGGTTCAAAAATAACATGGACAAACATCTGACCTGACAAAACATCTGACCTTGGCATCTGACCAAGTTGTTTCTTTGTGTAAATGATGCATAAACTTTGACTGGAATGAGCCAGCCAACGATTTCTCCACAAATACCTGCTCGATTGGTTTAAAACTATAATATATATGTATAATATATAGGCATAAATACACCAAATAAAGTCAACATTTGAAAATTGTAAAAACCCGTCATGGGCACTTTAAGTTAACGTAACTAATCACAAACATGTCTGAAATTATGCAGCCGCCATTTTTTGATGAATGTCCAGTGACGTTGTGCACTTTGGTTTCGAAGACGGGGCACGACAGGCTTCTGCTTCTGCCTACTCTGGATTTTGTTGTTATTATCCGTTTTATTTGAATGTATGCTTAAATCAGCTTTAAACACACAGATCTAGAGAATATCTTGCTTTGTCATCTTATATCCCGCAACATTTGACTGTTAATGCCTCGAGACTCCCTCTGAACTCCATTCGCGATCTTTCAAAATGCACGGTCGGAAACTGCGGCGAAATATCCGACCGCGCGTCAATAATAATCACGTGTGGGTCTCTCAAACTGTCGAAGCCACTTTGAAAGGATGATGGTGAGAAACTCTTCCTGTATAGTCATATTTTACGTCCTTATACTCAAAATATGCGCTAAAATGTTTTGGTCATCCAGACGTGCTGTTAAAGTCATTTCACCTTCAAACAAATCAAAGAAAACAATCATTTCAGAGCACAGAAAGCTGACCAACTGAGAATGAGCGATGACCCTTCATTGTGTTCGTCGTGTGTGTGTCTGAGGTTCGGTTTGTGTGTTGGCTGGTCACGGAGGACCTTTGAGAAGCCGACGAGAGGAGCTACTGCCGGAGTCGATAGAAGCAGCCCAAGGACACATCGACTCCAGCGCTCGATAAGAGAGCTTCTCTTCACTCCGAATCAAGAAGAAGATCCGTCAAGAGCGACGAATGCACCGGGAGGAAACATGCTGGACGCTCATCGCCGGCACCAGTGAATGTTGTTCAACTATTTTGCTCTTCTGTTGATTTAAGTGTGTATTTATTTAGAGCGAAAGCAAACAGAAAGTGACAGTGTGAATCCTTTAGACGAGAGGTGTCATCAAAGTCATCATGTCTGCAATTTAAATGATAAAAATCCCAAGCATCTTTTTCATCTCAGGGACAGACTTCACCTACACAACTATAAAAGTCTGTTGCCCCTTGAACAACCCCATTCAAATATTGATTCTGTAAACAAATATTAATACAAATAATTTTAAATTAAACAAACTCAAGGGCACAACAACAATGCACAATCTTGAGTTAGAAATCTAGAAAAAGATTCAGTCGTATATTCTGAACACAAAAACAACACGCTTCGACTTTCATTCAAGAGTCATTCTCAATCTGAGGATCTAGTCTAAGAACTCTGAGCCCTGCCCACTGGACGGAGCCTCCTGATAATAGCATGTCCTGTTTGTCCATTTGTGATACTGTGTCCCCTAAAACTGATCTTCAGTTAATGAGGCAATTTTTGTTAAGAAAAATAATCCTCTTTATGGAGGTTTAAGGTTTAATTTACCCGTAAAATACAACAGCATTTTGAAGCCACGGGGCGAGTCAGCTCTCGCTCTGGTTGAGAATTACTTTTGGATGAGAGTCAAAACATCTTGTTTTTTCCAAAAGAAAGTCCAGATGATAAAACAATCTTTTTCTACGATGGAACTCTCCTGGATGAATGAGAGATTACACCGACTAGTTTATAAATCTACATTATAATTATATGCAAAGGCTGACAAATAAATGTCCCAAAACGCTGCTGGACGTCCATCACTGGAGTTTATTCTGAGTAAACGGCCTGTTCTTTTGGACACAGCTGCAGATTAGAGCCGGGTTTCCCTTGACACCAGTCACTTGGTTATTTGACAAAACTGCTGCGCTTGATTAAAAGGATTGAAAGTTAATCATCTTATGTCGTAAAGCCTCCACAAATGCTGTTCATCATGCAGGGCATCTGTTAGCATGCTAATATTCTGCTTTAAAGGATTGTGGCCGTTTGCGGAGCAGGGTGTGGTGTAAAACGCTGTTTCACTTTCATCCCCGCCTTTTGATGCAATCACTTTTATCATGAGGGAAAAAGTAATTTGAGCAGCGATGATAAGTTTGAAGTGAGTGTGTCTGACCTCTGGGTGAAGGAGAAGCGGCAGAGCGGTAATGAATGAGCTTAAGTGAACAGGGAAAGAGATGAGAGATGAGAGGAGGAAGTAATAAAGTACATACAGTACACGGACATTTTAGGAAACAGTCGTATTATGATTTAATCACGTTTTTCATAATATTTTTGCCATTTCTATATCTATATAATGGATGGGTAAAAGTCAAAGAAACGGGGCTGTGACTTAGTTTGGATTAGTTAACTATTCACACTTTTATTTCTATTGAACATTGAAACATTTTAAATACATTAACAACCAAATAAAAGTGACTGATTCAAAATAGAGAAGTGTAAAATTTATGAAAATGATTTTTGATTCAGGCTGGCACCTGATTGTTGCTTTGTTTGGAACTGTAGCCTTCTTACTGTGAGCTGAAAGGCCTAAAACTAAAAAAACATCGGTCTCCATGGGAATCACTGAGAAAAGCTGGTGGCCAACTCTCCACTGGAAAAGTGACGCAGGGAAAAAACTTTACATTATAGTTTTGGGTTTCATTGCAGGAACATGTAAGTATGTGGTGTTGAATGTTAATAAGTACTTGTAGTTTGGAGTTTCCGTGCTTCACCTGAACGTTTAGGTCAGACTTACTGTGAGTCCAAGTGCTAAACAAAGAGAAAAGCTCGTCCAGCCGCTCTCGTTGCATGAACGAACTGCTGTTAATGCAGTGGCCCTAACGCACACTTAGATAGCTGCATACTTTCGGGCTAGCGCTACGGCCACGCCCTCTTTTGGGTGAAAACAAACGGTGTTAACAAATAAGCGGGAGATACAAATGATGAAAATGTGATCGTTTTACTCGAAAATACAACACAATATTGATACTGGCGACACGGCAGCCACGCACGGAGAAGATGGTGGATCTTTTAATTAAATCCCGATATCCAATCACGATCGTTATACGGAAAAAACTGCGAGAAATACGGGTGCGAGAGAGATGTCCGTATCCCGACATCTACAACTGTCCAATTCAAACTCCAGGTAATCTGTTTGACACGATACACCTCCATCCCTCCAGATTGAACAAAAGAATTCACCAACTTCTCCGTCTGTGGCTGCTGTGTCGCCAGTATGAATATTTGTTGTATTTTGGAGCAAAAACGATCACATTTTCATCATTTGTATCTCCCGCTTATTTGTTAACACCGTTTGTTTTCACCCAAAAGAGGGCGTGGCCGTAGCGCTAGCCCGAAAGTATGCAGCTATCTAAGTGTGCGTCTTCGGCCTGATGGAGCTCACAGGTTGCATTGTCAGGATGCACAAGCGTCAGGGGAAACGGTCTTTTATGTATCGCGCGCAAACGGATTAGAATTTGTTACAAAAAGCTTGAATGGCTCATTTTGACGACTTCTGAAAGACCTGGCAACGCAATCATTCATTGTCCTGTTTAAGGTATAAGGGCCAACCAAGAAAAAAAAAGTGCTGCACTACGAGAATAAAGTCATTAATTAATGAGAAAAAAATACGTTAATTAATGAGAAAAAAGTCTAAGTCAGAAAAAAGTCGGAAATTAACGACAATAAACTCATTAAATAACGAGAAAAAAGTCATTAAATAACGAGAAAAAAGTCATTCATTAATGAGAAAAAAGTCATTAAATAACGAGAAAAAAAGTCTTTAATTAATGAGAAAAAAACTCCTTAATTAACGAGAAAAAGTCGTAGTTTAGGGGCCGATTCAAAGTGACGTGAGCAGTTCACTTTCAGCCCCACGGTCAGGACGCACAAGAACGGGCTTGGATGAGTTGACAGTTTAGAACTACATAAAAGCCTGAAATAGATGTTCAAGTGTTTCCTGGCCTTTAAAACGATGTCTTACGTGTGTTTATTACAAGACAAGACACTGCGTTTAGCAGCACCTTTCCTGTGTCGCATTATTCACAAACTGTTATAATAAACTCTTTCTTACTTTCTCCATGATGCAGCTGTAGTGCATCATGGGCTCAAACAGCAGCCGTGCTCGTGCCACAGCTGCCCGCAGACAGGAGGAGCAGCCTCGCTGTTATATTCACACGTTCTCTGCTCCTCTAAGTTGTTTCTCTAAGTCACTCTTCTGACGTGCTCATTGTGTGCACTTAAATTTTATGCCCGGATTCTAACCTTTTGTCATCCCTTGGACAAACTCAGTCAAACACACAGAACACAAACATATGTCTGCAGTTTGCGCTTCCACTCAGCTCCTGACGCCCGGATCGTGTTTGGCACAGCCAAAAAGCAATATGTTTTACGCACACACATCATCCATACATCATCCATACATCATCCATACATCATCCATACTTCATGGCATGAGCTCCAACACACGCGAGCACCCAACACCGGAGTACGTCATGTTACAGGTCCAGGACCTGACGTGGGACACTGCACCGGGTACATTATTGTTTGTAATGTCTAAAAGGCCCGCATCATAAAGATCGACATCTATTGTGGGCTTTCGTAATCACTTTTAACCAAGCGCCATTTGCGTCCTGGTGGTGGTGTGTTTGTGTAATGAAGACTCCAGACAGATGCATTTGACTGTCAGATCGGCTTCATAGCTTTCAACACAGTTCATACAAAACAGAGCACTGTTACTGGACTGTACCATTATGTCACACTGGGGGGGAGCCGAGAGCCGGGGCTGAAAGTGAACCGCGTATCTGCCTTTATTCTCTTTAAATTATGAGATTTTTCTCGTTATTTAACGAGAATAAAGTAATTAATTAATGACTTTATTCTCATAGTGCCCCACCTTTTTTTTGGGGTTGGCCCTTATACTTCGTCATAGTAGAACCAGGACTTCCTTGGAAAAACGAGACCTACGAATCTCAATAGGACTTTACATGTAAAATAAAGGTAAAAAAGGTCAATTTTGTTGTGTTTTTTCTTTCACAGTCAGGCCACTTGAGTCAAATTAATGATATAAATTATTAAATTAACTGCAGATGTTATTATTTGGTCCTATACACGTTCATGACTATTTGAGCCCAGCCTTTGACAGTTGTTGGGTGCCCTCCTCCTCCTCCTCCTCCTCCTCCTCTTCTCATCCCGCTGCATAAATTATTTCCATTTATCGTATTCGCCGGTGGAATGTTGATGACTTTATGATGATTTTATTTGTAATGTTTTTTTGTTTGTTTTTTAATTGAAATTTAACTCTGCTCATTGAATTAAAACATTGCTTGGTCATCAGTCCTTTAACTTAATGTTATGTGATATGACAAACTTTACAGAAGAATACAAATATTGCCAGTTTGCTCATAAATATTAATAAGAAACCCAATCCTAACAGTTAGAAAAAATAATAAGACACAGCAGAGATCCATGGATATTTGACATAATGTTTCTTCATAATCCGTTTTCTGTCGTTTCCCAATGTTCGGTTTGTCGTTTCGTGCGATTAGTGAACGTCTCACTCTGGTGGTCGTGCGGCGCCGGAGCCGTTAGCGTTTGTAATTGCAGGTTTAGAGGTTCACGCGCCGCTAAATCTGCTCGTGTGCGGCTAAACGCTCTGGCGCGCTAACCTTAGCTTCATACCTCCGCACGCCGCCGACCGTAACCAGGAAGCAGGGAAAGATATGTGACATGAACGAGGGATGAGGGGAGAGAGAGAAACGGGGAGGGAGACTGAGAGAGCATGAAAGGAGACGAGTGAAGGGAAGAGCGAGAGAGAGGGAAGGAGACTGAGAGAAGACAGAAGTAGATGAGTGAAGGGAAGAGCGAGAGAGAGGGAGGGAGACTGAGAGAAGACAGAAGGAGATGAGTGAAGGGAAGAGCGAGAGAGAGGGAGGGAGACTGAGAGAAGACAGAAGGAGATGAGTGAAGGGAAGAGCGAGAGAGAGGGAGGGAGACAGAGAGAAGACAGAAGGAGATGAGTGAAGGGAAGAGCGAGAGAGAGGGAGGGAGACTGAGGGAACAAAGAAGGAGATGAGTGAAGGGAAGAGCGAGAGAGAGGGAGGGAGACTGAGGGAACAAAGAAGGAGATGAGTGAAGGGAAGAGCGAGAGAGAGAGAGGGAGACTGAGGGAACAGAGAAGGAGATGAGTGAAGGGAAGAGCGAGAGAGAGAGAGGGAGACTGAGAGAAGACAGAAGGAGACGAGTGAAGGGAAGAGCGAGAGACAGGGAGGGACAGAGAGGAGCTGAGAAAGAAGAGGAAGAGAGGGGAGGAAGAAGGTAAGGGAGACAGGTGAAGAGAAGAACGACAGAGGGGAGGGACGGAAGAAGAAGTGGATGAGAAAGAAAGAGGGAAGGGACAAAGAGGCAAGGGGAGATGGGAAAAGCGAGAACGGGGGGCAGAAAGGGAAGGAGAGAGAGAGACATGAGCAGAAGAGTGAAGAGATGAATAGAGAAGGCAGAGAGAGATAGAAATGGAGAAGATAAAACATATTGATGGTATTGATAACCGTGAGTCGGCGCGCTGAAGCTTTTGAGGCCCAGAAACACATTAGTTGGACAAACGAGACACGAGTGAGCGATAAGGATGAAAAGAGAGATAAAAGGAGAGATAAAAAGCTGCTTGATTATCACTTCAAGCAATCGCGCGTCCGTTTAACATGATCCACGACAAAAAACACACAGAAAAAATCACACCAAAGGACAAACAACCTGCACCAGCAAACATTAAAAAAACGTATAGAAACGCACAGTTGTATCAGAAAGAATCAGCACGAGTTGAAGTTTTGAGCTTAAATAATGTTTGTTTCATCAACCCTGTTTACAAGGTCCTCTCCCTCGAAGCCTCAGAAATCACACCAGAGATCACAGGTAAAAAAGTCAAACGTCTGGACAGTTTTAAGGCTCGTTCTGTGGTCGAAACGTGCTCCGCGATGGCATCATAGCGTTCACGTTGCCTAAGGGCTTCATTTATTGAGTTATTGTCATTGTTCGTTAGAGATGTCGCGATATCAAACGTTAGCTCCTCCTGCTGTCAGCTGAAAGTGCAGTGTGAACGAATCAATAGGGATGCAATTATTCAGGTCACAATATAATCGTGAGAACCAAATAAATGATAATCGTGACAATTTCAGAAGCAAAATGTAGTTTTTTTGTTCAATCTATTGCCCTAAAAATAGACCTAAATGGAAATAACTTTTTTTATCTGGCTGTTCAGTCCTGCCGAAGTCCACAGATCTGCAGGTTTCCATGGCGTTTTACATCTTATACTGCGGCGATACCAGAAAAAAAATAAATAAATAAATCTCTAACAAAAAGATTCTCTCCACCTTTCAAAATAAAAGGATGTCATTTTACATCATCCTCAAGGACAGTTCTGACCCTTCGCCAAATAATCCACCGACAAACGGAGATAATGTTGTAAAGCGCCTCATTTTTGGACACTTCCTATCATCTGCTGGAGGCCTGGAGGTCCTGCTCCTCACTCGTTCTTGAGGTCTTGCTCCTCCTCCTGTAGAATTTGGTGTTTGGTGATGGAGGACGAAGGCTGATAAAATAAGTTTGATTTATTCATTTTATGACTTCGAGTTCTTATGACAACAATCACAGCTCTTTTTTATGCCGTTTATATATTTGCACCTTAGTTTGTTTTCGCTGTCAGAGATGGATTTGAACCAAACGCAGGTCATAGCAGAGGTCATAGGAGCTGGCACTGCTCGGTGGTGGAGTGGACAGCACATGTGCGCCCTATGTGAACGCCCCAAACTGTTCATCCTCTTCTGTCAGCATGAAGAAGAAAAGATGATGTTTTTGTCCCCACAATAGCCTCAGAGAGATGCCATTATTCAGCTCCAAAGCCGTGATTGTTGCCATGACATTAATGTCACGTTTGGATATCAATTTGTAGTGTCATAATTATTGTGAAAAGAGACATGACAATGTTCTATTATTCATGATTTCTGACACTAGAACCAAACAACAGTGACATCTTAAGTTTTCTCTTTCATTCACAATAAATTATTCTTCATTGGCCTATGATTTTATATATTTATATATAAATATATATATATATATATATATATATATATATATATATATATATATATATATATATATATATATATATATTCCAATGATCCGTGCAGGGTTTCTGAAACTGTGGATGGGGCCCGAGCGATTAAGAGTATTCACCTGGCAACCCTCCAAGCAACTGACTTCACCTTCTTCACCTTCAAGTTTCCTTTTAAGAGCTTATAAACAAAACCTAAAAAGCAAGTGCCACTTCGAGATGACAGAACAAAGGATGAAGTGAGCTCATGACAGACTGAAACGTCCCAAATACATGAAAAGCCGCTTAGTTCTGCAGCAGCAGCACTTTGAGAGCAAAAATAAATACTACTACTATGAGTACTACAACTGATGCTCCTACCATTTAACTAGAACTACAAATATTAATAAAGATTGGGACACAACCATACTGTTTTTTTCTTTTTAAAAACAAAATGAACAGAAAACTGTCAAATTTCTTCTTGCACAGTCTGAACTCTGAGCTTTCAATGTCACAGGACAGACTGTAGACCTTTGAGACCCATTTGTCTGTTTGTTTGTTTGTTTGTTTGTTTGTCTGTTTGTTTGTTTGTTTGTATGTTTTGTTGGGGACAGTACATGTTAGTGAACAAACAACACACGAGTTATAAACACAGGCTGTTGCCATTGCGCACGTCCATCCCTTGTCCCTCATTCACTTTCTCAAACACAGTCTCCTTCAGACACCAGCACACCACAGGAGGAAACCTACGCAGACACGGGCAGAACATGCAAAGTCCACACAGAAAGGTCCCACATCAGACATCTTGGTCCAGAAAAGTGCAGTGCAGGACCCCTGAGCCCCCTGGCCCCTGGCTTAGAACAAGAAGGGAGACTACCCACAGAGGGGAAGAAGGGAATTTATGTGTATTATATTTTGGCAATCTATCTTCAGCTAATTTATTTATGTTTGCAAAGAGCCCCTGAATATGAGACTTCAACAAAACTTGACACAGATGGAGCTGCAGCTTGAGGACATTTTGATTAAACTTGAGACTAAATTGTTTTCCCAATATAAACACTAAATATGCATGTTTTTTGAGTCATTTCAATGTAATTCTTGCTTCATCTTAACCTCAACAACAGATTAGTTGCTGTTAACCGATTCATCTAATAACCCCGTTTATTCTCACTTCTAAAAGTCAGTAAAAATATTGCCGCGCATCATTTCTGTCCAACCGCAAAAGTAGTCCGGCAACATTTAATTACTGATGCATATCACTGCGCCATCCTTTTGCAGAAGACAGCTCAGATTCTATGGTCTGGTCACCGCAATGTTCTGTTATATCTCCGTAATATCCACTAAAAACTCACAGTGGTGCAATTTAAAATCTAAAGTGAATTGAAATATACATCGACTGCATTGGTCTGGCCCAATCACAAACAACAGGACTAAAGCAGGACAAAGCCGTCGCCATCAAACCATTGACCAGAACAAGGATTAAAGCTATTAAGTAGGACTAAAGTGGGTCTATCGGGAGCAGGCCTAAATTATTTACATCAGGCCTAATTAAACCACATTTTAAAGAGGACTAGTCTCATCCAGCTCGAAAGAAGCTTGAAAGGAGGAATACTCCTACCCAAAAGCAGTTATGGTGCATTCCAGTTGTCCTTAGAGTTCCGACTTGTACATTTCGAGCCTTGTAACTCGGAATTTCTACTCAGAAACTCACGGAACATGTCACAGTCCAAGTAAAAAAATCCAGCATTTCTGCGTCCTGTGTTAGATGATATAATATAGCTTAAAGATGGTGTTTTTTCCCTTTAGTTTATTTTGCGCCAGTCGCTTTGAGCTTCTGCAGGTTTAAAAGTGTTGTGTGTCGTTGTGCTAATGTTGCTAACGTCTACACCAAGCTAATGTAGACAAGAATGTACTCTCAAGAGATGTTTAACGAATTATACATGTAACACATATAAAAAGACTTAATTTGATCTGCACTTTGGCTGATTCAAGCAATTTCATCGCTATTATTCACTTAGTAGAGTCGAATATACTGCTCAAGGTCCGAGTTCTGAGAAGCTACCGCGATAACGGAGCTGACTTTGCTACACCCGTCGGTCCCGTCCTGACATACGCAGATTAAGCCCATGCAAACTCTGAAAACGCCCTGTCCATTTATTTACTGTGTCCGCAGCGTTACATGTTAGTGCTTCGGCCGATGAACCGGGGCACTCTGGTCGGCGGACATTCAGCAAAGTCACACAAAACAGATGCAGATAGTGTCATGGAAAAAAATTGAAAATGAAGTATGCGTTAAGTACACAAAATAGGATTCACAAAAAGGACACTTTCAGTTTCCGGGACCACAGATTATATATAAGGTAGCCTGTGTAATGTAAAAATGTCATGTCACTCCATCTTTGTTGTTATTGTCCACAGCGAGCACAGGCCCCTGATAAAGAGGGTCCGGTGCCTCTGTATCGTGCCAGTCGTGCCTCGGGACATGGCTCAGGGATCAAATCTCCTCTCATTGAGATATCTCAAATCTTCAGACCTTGATATTTGTTTGTCTTGAATATCAAGAATCAGAATGTGTGTTGTCATAGTTACGGAGGATGAGGGACAGATACCGTTGTCAGGGACAGTGATATTTACAGTGCGTGAGTAAATAAAGATCCACCTTTTGAGAAAGACAAACTCTGTTATATTTCTTTACTTCTTGGTAATTGTTTGCAGGAATTTTGCAACAATTTGGCGTCACGAATAGGATCCTTCGTCCGGCAGTTTGTCTTCCATGGTCATGTGACGCAGCGTTTGGTCAGCCTTGTTCCTCCACTATTGAGACGTGAGGGCTGCTTCACAGGGCCTGGGACGACAACACCGGTGCTAGGACACTGACATATTGCTAACAAGCTAACTGAAACATACACATTGTGGTGAGTTGTCTTTTTCAATTGTGTCGATAGAAAGGTTTTTATTTTTTTTATTTTATTTTGTCCAAGACAGAAATGAACAAAACATAACAAAAAAAAAGAAAACAAGTTTTTCTTTTCTCTCTCTATCTTTATTCATTTAGGTCAATGCTCCAAAAACTGTTCACACAATCGTATTATCCATGTCCAAACCAGGCCATAATAGGACTATAATTAGGTCTAATCCAGGTCTATAATAGGACTATAATTAGGTCTAATCCAGGTCTATAACAGGACTATAATTAGGTCTAATCCAGGTCTATAACAGGACTATAATTAGGTCTAATCCAGGTCTATAACAGGACTATAATTAGGTCTAATCCAGGTATATAACAGGACTATAATTAGGTCTAATCCAGGTATATAACAGGACTATAATTAGGTCTAATCCAGGTCTATAACAGGACTATAATTAGGTCTAATCCAGGTCTATAATAGGACTATAATTAGGTCTAATTCAGGTCTATAACATGACTATAATTAGGTCTAATCCAGGTCTATAACATGACTATAATTAGGTCTAATCCAGGTCTATAACAGGACAATAATTAGGTCTAATACAGGTCTATAACAGGACTATAAATAGGTCTAATCCAGGTCTATAACAGGACTATAATTAGGTCTAATCCAGGTCTATAATAGGATTATAATTAGGTCTAATTCAGGTGTATAATAGGACTACACCACAGCAACAGAACTTTACCTAAAAGAGGAGAACATATAAGTAATGTATTCATGTCTTTGTATTTCCTGTTTCTTGTTTTCATATTTGTATTCAAAAGTGTTTGTACCTCACCCATTCTGACCCACACTGTCCCAGAAGTCTGTTCTGTCTGTTTTAGGAGCAAAACAAAAGAGACCGAGACACCCAAACGTTTAATAGAAAACTGAAGCTTACTGTTGTGAGCCGTTTCCACTGTCATACCACATATAAATGTGCTTTTACTTTAGATTCTAGTTTATATTTGAGGCAGTACTTTTAAACAACGTGCCACTTGGTTGAACATAACTGATTCTTATGCTTAGCTTTCTGGCCAAATGATTTGTAGCCTCTATAAAAGCTTTATGACATTTTTTGGTCCTGGGATTTTAGGGAGGCAATTTCTACTTGTAATCTAGAAAATAAAACTGTTTAATTAGGCATGTTACGATATTTTAACAGGTACTTAGGGTGAGATGGGAGAGACTCTGTTTGGAAGAGATGTATGGATTTAAATAGGGTTTGACAAGACTTTAGTTTGATCATTGTGATATTTTTAACTCAAAAGATATGAATAACTCATGTGACCGTGCCAAAATGGAGCAAATAAAATATGGTCAATGTAGGTGCCTTCCATGGATTCCATGTATTTCAGCACCAGGGGCTGTTTAGTGTTTGAGAGCTAAAAGTCTTTACAGAATGCACTCTGGGGGCATCATAATCAAGACCCTTTAACCTGCACGAATAAACATTTTATTTTCACTCCTATCATTGGGCCACAAGATTAATCTGAAATTGAATTGTTACAAATGCTAAACTGCAAAGGTTGTAAATGTAATGTCTTTTCTTTGCTGGCAGAAGAGGCACTTGAACAGTTTGAAATAAAAATGCCTCGACATTTTAAGAAAAGTGCAAGGACAGCAGAGGGAGTCTGGGGATGATTTATGGAATTAAAAAATACCTGTTTAATGGGGGGGTAATATATATATATATATATATATATATATATATATTATTTTTTTTTTTTTTTTTTCAATGTGAGTAAGGTGAAGAATCTTCTAAAGCCAGTGAACTCCTTTTAGGGAACAAAGGTGTGTGAGGGTTCAGATAAAAAGATGAGAAGAATTATCTCAAAATGGCGCCTGGTGTTCAGACCGTCCTCACTGACTTTTGTTTCTCTGTGTTGCAAAAAGAACATTTTCAAGAGCTTGTCCCACTGTTAAACGAACCGTGCGAGTCCAGTTCTAGGCCGGTTCCTGAAGGCTTTGAGGCAGATGTTGAGATGTTTCATGGCGTCCTTCTAGACCTCTGTGGATTTTGGTCCTTTGCCATCACTAGGAGCTCAGAGGCCGATCTGTGTCCGTAGGTCAGCTCTCACCTGCTTTACTCAGGTTCTTAATGTTCTTGGGTTTGAGGTGAGCTCCATCTGGGACTCTGAACCGGTCCAGAATCTCCACTACTGCGTCGTGGTTGGTGCTCATTTCAACCTGAAGCTTTTTGAGCAGTTTCTTCAGGGATCACCAGGTTCTCCACTGAACCCATAGTCTGAGGAGAGTTTTGAGGACCTCCAGTCTCTTCTGTCTTGCTCTAGCGCCCTCTGGAGTGTGGATCTCCGCTGCCTCCGGGTTTTTCTCCTCCTCTGAACTCACAACGTTCACAGGACTCGCTACATCCTGTGGACCTGTAAATTGGTCTTGTTCTTCCGAGATATAGATGAGCTTAATGCCATGGAACGTCGGTATAATCCCTCATTCGTCCAGGCGTGTTCCATTGTAGAAAAAGCTTCAGTTGTAGTCATCTGGACTGGAAAATTAATTTTTCTAACTGAGTCCAGATGACTACAACTGAAGCTTTTTCTACAAACTCTGGAACATTCTAGGAGAAACAATAACATCTCTAAACAGTGGGCGGACCCTGCACCAGAAAATCTAATTTAGATCATTTAGATCATCAAAACAATAAAACGCTTTGTCTGGAGTCAAACCTTTTTCTCACGCAACATTTTTCAACTGAATAATCTGAAATGGCGCGCCCCGTTTGACACTGCGTAATCTTAGCAATCACGTATTCAAATGCTCTTTTTCAAATGGAAGATTGTCACGTAAGAACAGTACAGCGTTCCCTCCCTCAGTACCCTCTGTAGCGCCGTGACAACCGAGATAACAGATGATATATACATTCGCTGTAATGCCAGACCCCCGAACGCAGCCGTGATAGTTTCATTTGCGCGGGTGAAGAGGCTAATAAGACGTATTGGTGATATACAGCACTCTCCTCTGATGGAAAAACACGGAGCAGCCTGTAATTTACGGCTCCCGGCTCCTGCGTCCGTCTCTCGTCCCCGCGGCGACGACGACGACCTCCATCACAGAGACACGCCCCGAAGAACCCTCTCCCGCTCTCCGGACCGCCGTGGGTGATAATCAGCCATTTGTAAAACTTGGAGATTCTGTGTAAGGTTAGATTCACAACCAGCAGTTGCCTGGTTTGGGCGACGTAGAGCCCACGAGATGAAACGAGACATTTGGGTCGAGAAAATCGATTGATCCTTAAAAGCGCAAATAACTAAAATGTCTAATGTCAAACTGAAGCCGTTACCGAACCCTTTGTAGTACAGAAAAGTGTCAGAACTCTTTGTGAAGCCGAGACTGTAGTTAGAAGTGTAGATTCACTCTAGTTGTGGAAACGAACGCTGCACGGGGGAAAATCAGAGTTCAAATCCCACCTAGATTTTCTTATAAAGCTACGGTTGGGAGGTATGGACTGACAAACGGTAGAGTGAGCATTTGTTGGGCTTTGACACTTCCTATTCAAATCTGAAGATGATTTCACACAAAAACCTGATTTAGAAAAGGTTTAGGAAGAATGCCTATATGGCCTATTCATTTACTTTGAAAGACCTAATAGTTTGTGGTTCTGTACAAACTGACCACGGTTCTCCCCAGAATGGTTGATCAGATTGAAAAAGTGGGTGATAGATTTCTTTTAAATTTTATCAGGAGTTTGAGTTTTTATCAGCTGGTGGAAAAAATAATAAATGTAGAAAATGTCAAAGAGATCCGTGCAGACCCGCCAGAATTTTAATGGGTCAAAGTCAATTTAATGAATATTCGTGGGGTTTATTTGTGTGTGATTTTTCCTATCACGTAAAGCACTTTGAACTGCACGAATTGCGCTCAACAAAAAAGCTTTGGGGTGCACGGTGGCAAAGGCGGTTAGCGCTCTTGCCTCCCAAGAAGGAGATCGTGGGTTCGATTCCCGGACCAGACCAACATCACATGATCTCTCTGGGTGGAGTCTCCATGTTCTCCCCGTGTTACCGTGGGTTCTCTCCGGGTTCTCCAGCTTTACATATTACCTTACAGGTCCGCTCATTTCTAAAAGATGCACCACAATGTTGCGATGAATATGTTAAAAGTGCATTATTTACCATTCTGCTTGTCTCTATGACGATTATATTGCTTTGCCTACAGGATGTTACACAGCGTGACGTTAAATGTTGCTATCTCCATGGAGACTGGCAGGTGGCGCTATTAGATTTACTTACAGATCAGATCATTAAAGAGGCAAGCGTAAGTACATCTGTCGTACAATAATCGGTATATATGCGTTTACTTTGGCAGCTCGTGTTTTAGAACTTACAATAATGTACACCTATAACTACACAAGACTTTCTCTCCGTCAGGCCTTCTCTCATCAGGTTTGGTGTTACCGCTCCATCTACAGGCAGCGGAGGGAAAACACAAAAGCTAGCTTAACCCCGACATACTAATACAAGCGCGCGATTTGAGGCAGAAATGTTCGGAACGGGAGACCTCCAGATCGTTGCATTTGACGTCAAAGCAAATTTGAAACATTTGAAACTGAGCGTTTTCTGAGGCACAGAGGGAAACAGGATGAAAGAAACGAGCATGAATTAAGTAGCATACAATTCCAGGTTGTTGTTTTTGATGAGGGAAAGACTCTGTGGCGTGCTTAAAAGTAATACGTGTCGTTTTTGAACGCCAAAAGATTAAACGAGGCTCAAACCAGGACTAAATCAGGAACACATTGTTACAGTTCGATGGAAATCTCAAATACAAACTGAACAAGCGAGCGTGAAGCCAGGGCTGCGTTTCTTAATTACGTCGGAGCCGCGCAGATGACTTATAAAAGAGAAAAAGGGGGGTATCAATTGCTTATTACCGTCATAACACAATATTTTACGATATCCATTAAGGCCAGTATGTCAAAGCGCACACACTGCAGCGGAAGACGGTTCGTTAATCAGTGGAAGCGTTCATTTGTGCTCAAAACTACACTCTAATCTGATTACAGTTATGAGCGTTTAACAATATGAGTGCACGGGTGGTTGTGCACGCCTGCGTCAAGAATGAAACCGGAGAGAGCAGGTCTGAGTGCAAGATGAGCTGACGAATCACTTGCTAAAATGCTAATTGTCAATGTTTTTTACGCTTATTGTGCGCGTTTAAATGTGAATCTCGTCAGTGAGTTTGAGCAAAGAGAACGCTTATGGCAAACATGTGGATATGAATAGATCCGGGCTGAAGAGGCGCTAAGTGGCTGTTTACAGTTTCACACACACACACAACATCAAAATGGAGACTAAACTGGGACTTGAACAGGACCAAACCAAGTCTACATCAGGACTAAAGTGGACACAAAGCAGGACTAAATCAGGACTAAATCAGAATAAGTGTAAGCACGGACTAAGTGTCGATAAACGTGGTCAAATATAGTCTCAGGTAGCACAATCTTGGTTCTTTAATGTATTTCTCAAACAGCTCTCTCTATAAAACCCGCATCATTACAATTCCGGTGAGTAAGTCAGAGACAATTACTAACATTTTTATTGTTTATACTGCATAAAGCTCGGAGGAGAAAGGAAACAAGCAAAAAAACGCAAAAACAAGGTCCTTATTTACTTGTGTGATTATAATCATGGCCATTCCACGTTCACATTTGGAGGGATTTTACACAAACCAGTGGCAGAGTCGTAAGCACTGCAGTAAAAGCCCTGGCAGTGTCCCTGGGTCTGGTTGATTAAATCGGCAAACACAAAATGGACATAAGGCCGATGAAAGTTGTGCCATGTCGATTTTTAAAAGTGTCCCGAGTCGACTTCAGTTGGTTCCATTCTGGGACAGTGCGTACGGTTTTAGGTTCGATACTTGTGGATTACTAGATTGTTTGGAGTGAGGAGTTTTCCCCCATCGACCTAAAACACGGCAACAATGCCAATCCTGCAGCCGGGTAATCTGATTTGGACTGTGGTTCAAAATCCAGAGGAAGGTCCACGGGCATTCGTTATGGAAAAACAACTGCAAGAATATTTGGAGAGCGGCAAATTGTCAAGGTGACTAGTGCTCTCGCCTCACAGCAAGAAGGTCCTGGGTTCAACTCCTGGGCTTTGTGTACATGTTAAGCCTATTTTTTTTTTTTTTTAATCTGATAGTTTATTGTTATGACATATTCATTGGCCATTGTGTTATTGTTATTGTTGTGCTGCATCAATCACCAAGACAAGTTCCTATGTTTTTGAATTTTGTTCCTACCTATTCTGATTCTGATTCTGATTCTGATTCGGGCTGTGTGGGGCCCTTCTGTGTGGGCCCTTCTATGTGGGGCCCTTCTGTGCGGGCGTTCCCCTCTGCATGACTCAACTGAAAATCTCAGTGGTACTATCTTGGCCATACAATTTAAGTCATAAATGTATTGTCGAAATAAAAATATCAATCTGAAAAATGCGGAAAACCCCCCCAAAATAGCTATTGATTCCAGATGACATACTTTCAACTCTTTCCGTCTCAATAATACGGGACAAACAAACGACAATAGACCTTTCAGATGATTCAAAAGTCCATAAAAAAGTCCACATTTTTTCAATTGACCGTTAGATTGGTATTCTAAAAGCAGTAAACATCGATGACATTTATTATTTTATTTATTCCTCCGGAGCAGCTGACTCTCTCTCTCCCTCTCTCTCTCTCTCTCACTCTCTCTTCGGGCTATTGCTAACTAATTTCCGCACTAGGTCGCAGTCATTTGCTCTGGTTAAGTACAATTAGAGCTAATGAAGGTGGCACTGCCGAGGAGTCAATGGGGCGGTGGCAGACGGCGGGCGGCACGGCTCCAAACGGATGGAAAAAGGATGAGGGCCTCGTTAGCGGCGCATGAGACTCTGTAATGTACACTAAAAGGGCTCCCGTGTCCTCCATTACGACATTAGGCTTGATGCATGGACAAAGGGGCGGAAGTGGCGGAGGCGGTGGAGGTGGTGGCGTAAAGGGCAGGGCGATTCATCGAACTGTAATCGAGATCGACAGTCGGCTGTGTCTAATCGTCAGTGATCAGGTTTTGGGGCTCTTTAATGGAGAGGTATGGTTTGGAAAAGAGTTCAAACTTTTTTTTTTTTTTGATAAACGGCTGTAAAGAAAAGAAAACCACATAGAACTCTGCGATTGATTGCCGCATCTATTACAATTGCAAGGGGTTCATGAACATGGGCTTCATTCTTTTCACTGTGGTCCAAAGCAAGGAAAATATAGTATGAAAGCTATTAAGAAAAAAATAATCCATCCCTAACCTGCTGCATGCTGAATTGTATAACATGTATTGATCGCAAAAACAGAATAAAGAGCCTGATACGTCGCTATAAAACGCTTGGGCATGAATTTTGGCAGTGGAACAGAACAAGAATTGAGATTAATATGTTTAAAGCTGCATTTTCAAATCTTCAAACTGTGAAATAAGTAAGTGTATTTCAATCAATTTGGTGTAATCCCTCATTAATCCAGGAGCGTTATATCGTAAAAAAAAATAATACATCTAAAAGTCATTCTCAAGCTGTGGATCTAGTCTGAGAATTCAGAAATGTATCCTACACTGTAAGCCCTGCCCATCAGGCGGAGCCTCCTGATGATAGCCTGTCTGTTGATCTATTTATTTGCGCTAATCTTCAAATTGTTGCAGTACACTTACCGGAAGATTGAACCTTAAACCTCCATTTCTGTTTGAGGGATTCTCTTTTAAAACATCTCTTCTCCTGCTTAGAATCTTCTCCTATTTGTTTTCTAAAGTGTGATTTGTGGCTTTAAGATGAAGATGCACGGCGTTCTGTGGTCCTGAACTCGAGTGTCTTCTGTGCTGATAAAGCCTCTTGAGCAGTGGCTGTTTAATCTCACTTGTACCACTCTTTACCATTTTCTTCACTGCATTGAATTGAACAAACTATTGTTCTTAGGATGAACCAGTATTGCCCAGTGGAAAATAAAATGGGATTTTGTGCACAAGCCCTTTGGCACATTGTTAATATTTCTATGCATTATTTTTTGAGCATGTGAATGATTTTAAAACAGCTTTTTCAGATTAACAAGTGAAGTGTCAGTGGACCATCAAAGCTCAGCCAATCGTAGCGCTGCTCACGACTCTTACTTCAAGGTTGGCAAAATATTAACTACTTTATTATTAGTTGCAGTTAGCCATTTTTGTCACAAAGCTATTTATTAAGATGATATATAGTGGGAGGATTAAATTCATTAATTTACAACAACAAAAAAGCTTTAAATAACATAAAACCAGGTACACAGCGTAACATTATTATTTACTTTGCTGTGAACGCTGTCTGTATTGATGAAGTCCACAGCGTCACGAGGCAAATCCCTTCTGCCTCGAGCCCACTTAGACTCACTGTCTCACCTCCATCTTCCTTGTGACACTTTGCTTTTCCAATTATGCTCTCCAGGAGAAACACAGCTGCGCGGGGGTGGAGCGCTTGTGTGCGCGTGCAATGTGTTTGTGAGCGCGCGTCGTCATCCAGTGAGTCATCTGGACCCGGAGGTATCACCAGGGCTAAGTGCCTTGCCCAGAGACACAACAGCAGTATTCACCTGACGCAGCTGCGATCGCACCGCCAACCTGTGGGTCAGTGGATCCACCGACCTTCATATCAGAAGACGAGCACTCTGCCAGGCTAACGCTTGATACCGTATTTTTGGACCATAAGTTGCACCAGCCAAGAAATGCATTATAGAGAAGAAAAATACATATAAGTTGCACTGGAGTATACGTCGCATTTTTGGGGGAAATTTATTTGATGAAATCCAAGACCAAGAACAGAAATTTCATCTAGAAATGCAATTTAAAATAATAACAGATTAGAGAACATGGTGAATAGGTGTACGTATGCTAACGCTAACACCTTCAGCTACATGAGGCACAGACAGAACTGTGGTAAGTGTCTGGTATGTTAACGCAACATATTAACAGTTATTCAGATAACTATAGCATAAAGAACATGCTAACAAGTTTACCAAAGCATCAGTTTTACCCCAAATCACTAAATCCATTGAATTCTTCTTCTTCTGTGTCACTTCTAAACAACTCCAAAAACTCCAGAGGTAGAGGAAGTGCAGATTCTTGGTCTGCGTCGCTTAGAGCCTAGAGCGCCCTCTTGCGGTTGCCAGTGAAAAAATAATGAATAACATCACATATAAGTCGCTCTGGAGTGTAAGTCGCACCCCGACCAAAACTATGAAAAAAGGTGTGATTTATGGTCCAGAAAATATGGTAATACCATCGTGATCACAAACACTTCGACAATTACCATGTCCTAAATTGGCAGTAAGGATTTTAACTACTTTTAAACATTGCACAATACGATCCTGTAAAATATGACGAGACGTTCCTAATCTGTCCTTAATGGAAGATTTGTAAACAAAGTATTTTTCAAACGAGACTAAAAATGTTCAATATCCCCTCAAACGACCTCATCAAATCTTGTCTGGGACTATCATCTTTTTTCAAAATAAGTAAATATGTAATCCGCAGACTAAGCTCCATTTCTAATGTGATGCTGTATCGTTTAATTGGGACGTTTGTGAATCAAGATGATGAACTTAATCTCCATGTGGCCGGTGTTTGACCAGTGAGAAAATAGAAAGGAGCATTACGTAAACAGGGCTCAGTTGGTAATCGGTTGCTAACAGTTTAATTCCTTCTGTCAGCTTTGGCTACTGCCACTGTGTCCTTGGGCAAGGCACTTCATCCAGATTCCTTGGTATGTTCAGTGTTGGTGTTTGAAGAGACAGAACAATAGCCACGCTTTTGCCACTGAAGGTGAAAGAATAATAAAGAAGTGTTTGATTATTTGGTCAGGACAGTGCGTGTTAACGAACATACATGACACATGTGCTGTAAACACACCGGATTGTGGCCACGGGCTAATTTCCATCCTGCATTCACTCTCACAGCACACTCTCATTTACGTTAAAATATATATTATGCATTATTTGTGTTCTCGTTGGCCTTTAAACATGCTCTCGAGTGCCTTCGCTTTAGCATCTCATGTTTCAGAACATAAATAAATAATGTATTCACAAAGGGAAATAATTTGGCAGGGAAAAAACAAAAGCTAGCTTGCCCGACATGCTATTATAAGATAAGATAAGATAGCTTTTATTTGTCCACACAATGGGGAAATTTCTATGTTGCAACGCAAATAGATACACAAGTAAAAGAACAGTTAACTTATATCACGCAATTGTAGTGAATGCAACTTAAATGCTCAGAACGGACTTAAAAACTGTGCAAGAGTCCTCCGGATCTTTACCTTTCATGTCCTAATGCTGGGAAACTTGAAACAACAGGATTTATGAGGCTCAGAGGGGGACGACCTTGCCAAAAAAGTGTAAATGAAGCAAAATTCAACTCCAGGGTTGTATTTGATGAAGGAAAAGTGTTTTAAGAACTAAAAGAAGAAGAAGAAAAGCGCATCATGATCACTTTACTGTAATGAAGGGTATTGATGAGGTAAAATAGAGACAAGGAACCTCTCTGTAAATTAAATCGACTTGACTTTGCGTAATGACACGCCCCCGCCCCAAGGGAGCGCGTCCTTGGGAGAGTAATGAAATGCCGGCGAACCGGTCCGCACGCCGCCATCAAACACGCGCCAAACATTTGCATAATGTACAGCTAATGTGCTGAATCACTGTGTCCGTGATTCAAATGAGCCCGGGAAACCTTCCGGACGGCTCGGCTGGCCCATTCATCACCGCGCAGCATTTACATCCAAACGCACTTCAGCGCCGCGCCCGATACGTCTTAGTCTACATACATTACCGCCGCTTTTTAGGAACGCTCAATGCATCAACTCGTACCGCGTAATCTCATCAGAACCATGCTCAAAATGGATCCAGGTCTGATGCAGTTATAGGCAGAGGCGGGTACAGTGCAGTTACATTAGTTGAATATTTTGAAGTACAAGTCATTTTCAGGCACCATTTAAAGGTAATTTGCAAGAGAAAACAGTTGTCTATGCGGGTATACATGGAGGCGAAAAATATACAAACATATACCATATTTTACAGACTATAAGTCGCTCCGGAGTAAAAGTCGCACCAGCCAAAAAATGCATAATATAGAAAAAAAAAAAAACATAACATTAACAGTTATTCAGATAACTACAGCATAAAGAACATGCTAACAAGTTTACCAAAGCATCAGTTTTACCCCAAATCACTAAATCCATTGAATTCTTCTTCCTCTGTGTCACTTCTAAACAACTTCACAAACTTCAGAGGTAGAGGAAGTGCAGATTCTTCTTCTGCGTCGCTTAGAGCCTAGAGCGCCCTCTTGTGGTTGCCAATGTGAAAATAATCCAACATGTGAAATGCGGTTGCCAGGGTGAAAATAATGAATAATATCACATACAAACTATGATAAAAGGTGCGACTTATAGTCCGGAAAATACGAAATTTTGAGTATTCCCAAAGACAGAAAACCAAGGCACTCTGTCATTTGCAAAAAAATCATTAAAAAGCCTTTATTGGAGCATGGCTTGAATATATAAAGGTTGTATATTTGTCAGCGTAACAGTTCTCTTATTTGAGTAAATACGTTGGAGTAAATCTACAAGTGACACATTATTCCAGATATTTTTTTTGTTTTTTCTCTCCGTAAATTGGGCCATTGTTATTTTAGAATTCCACCATCCAATTACTCCAAACATAAATCAGCTGTTACTTCCATGCAGTTTCTTTTACTTTGCATCACATGCTGCCAAATCTGTACTTAAAGCATTATGCAGAATCGACTTTGAGGAGTTTTTATAATCATTTCCCCTTGTAATTTAAGCACTCTGAGTTGTATTGTGAGTGATTAATGCATGTTTGAGTCATCTTTATTCTCCTGAGAAGAATCAGAATCAGACAAAGGTTTATTGCCAATGTCAGTGAATAAGAAAAAGATTCACAAAATAGGAACTTTGTTCGATGAAAAGGTGAAACATGATGCAACAATATAAAATTGCAAAAAAATATAAAAAAAAATAATAATAAAGAGGCATGAATAAAAAATTGGTTAACTAAAAAAGATGTCTAAATACTTTGACTGAATATACACACATACGTATACCGACACACGCCCCCTGCCCTTTACGTACTTTCTACTGCAGTATTATTTTCTCAGCGTTCTGCAGCGTCGCACAGTTGTTTTGGCACAAATAAAATGCACAAAAATGAAATAAATCCTAAGCGTTCTTGTTTTTATTGTGAACTCGTCTTAGATCTATGACATTAATCCTCGGGTGTCGTGGATTCTAGCGCAATGCACCCTGTTTTTTCTCCTCGTTACTCTGTAATGTATTTATTTAAGCGCCATGTTTCCTTCGTCTTTTGTTGGTCCTTTGCCGTTGTCCTGTCCACATTTACGTTGTGTACTGTTAAACGTAAAATAGTTTAGTTGTGCATTTCATCCCTGTATCATTTTGCCATTTCGGTCATTAAATGTTTTTAATTTTATCTTGGGTCCTTCTTTTGATTCTTTTGATGACAATAGGTCTTCTTTAAGGAAAGGTAAAATGCATACAAGACAGATCCGGGCTATAAGTCGCACTGGAGTAAATTGCATTTTTGGGGGATTTTTTCAAAATAAAATCCAAGACCAAGAACAGACATTTACTCTTGAAATGCAGTTTAAAATAATAACAGATGAGAGAACATGGTGAACAGGTGTACGTATGCTAACGCTAAAACCTTCAGCTACATGAGGCACAGACAGAACTGTGGTAAGTGTCTGGTATGTTAACGTAACATATGAACAGTTATTCAGATAACTATAGCATAAAGAACATGCTAACAAGTTTACCAAAGCATCAGTTTTACCCCAAATCACTAAATCCATTGAATTCTTCTTCACTCTGTCACACATAAGTTGCTCTGGAGTATAAGTCGCACCCCGGCCAAACTATGAAAAAAGGTGCAACTTATAGTCAAGAAAATACAGCACCATTTTACTCGTTACATTTTACAACTATGCTCAATTCCGAATACAGGATGAGAAGTTAACGTCCACAAAATTACAATTTATTGTGTATTCGTAATGAGTAATCCGATTCTACGTTTGCTTTCAGGTCTAAATGCTGTGCAGGTATCGGCGGATAGATTCCACTGCCCGAACTCAATTTAGTACAAGGTATCCTCTCAATATACAACAGATCCACGCTTTTCTCCAAACATTTAAATTGCAGTGAACTTCGGAGCCCGCACGCTTCTTGATGATGTGCAAACGGGAAGTAAATTGGAGCCGGGGGAGCAGAGGCGAAAAGCATACATTTGTTCTAACATGAAAAAGCTACAAGCTGCTTTGTTTAGTGGATGTCGTTTTAAAAGGGCCGGAGGTTTTTCTAATCTATGTGTAAATGAACAAGAGCGAGCTTCGAGCGGCAGGTGCACCGGGGGGTCTCGGGGGCCCCTCTCTCTCTCCCCGACTGAACCAGAACGCCACGGCACAAGCGTAAACAACTAACTCTTTGGGAAGTTCTCTGCAAAACAATCTTTTTTTGCTTCACTGTAATAGAAGGCGCATGTTTTAAGTCCAACTGAGCGACGTGTCATCCATTACTACAGGATTGGATGAGTGAGAGATTGTTTGGGCTCATATTTGTACAAACTAAAGTCTGGGCCCTGAAGAAGCTTCTGGGAGATGTTTAAAACAAAGTCTAGCTGTATTCAACTTCTTTCAGTATCGTTAAATGCCTGGATGTCTCAAAACATTCATAATTTTATTGTATAAACTTATTGGCTTATTATTAACTTGTCCAAAAGAGTCATGTATTGATTTTTCCAATGATGTTAAAGTTGCACCATGTAACTTTTCTGGTGGAGGGTCTGCCACCTGCTCTTCTGCATGGAATGTTCCACAGAACAGACTATATTTTAACTATATATACAAAATATAAGAACCCTATACATTTACAATGGTTTGTAAAGGGTCAATTATTTTTTCCCTATACAGACAGTATATTTACCCCAAAACTGGCAACCTCCGCAATTTGGAAATTGCACCAATTCAAATAACAATTTTGATTTGACTGGGAGATATGGTGCGGACAGAATTGATATCATATAAAAAAAAATTATGTCAAAAAGATACTAATAATAATATGTTATCTGCTACCTGGAGATGTGAAATATTAAAATAATCAGCTCGGATCATCACTAAACTTAAAACTGGTTTGCAACATATTCCTGTTCCATTCAACAGCGTCTGCAGGAGTGGTTCAGTGGGAGAGTGAAAGTACTGTAACAGTTTAGTGTTGATAGAGTCGAGGATGGAAGTAAACACCAGAGCATTGTCTGCATGTAAAGATGACTCTGAAAATTGGCAGTTGGGAGATGGTTAATTCAGAAGAAAAGCAGAGGTCCGAGTACACTACCTTGCGGGACACCAACATTATAGTTTAAGGCCTCAGAATTGACTTGACCAATGTCTAATACTTGGAACCACAGATAGGATTATAACATTTATATCGATATTGCATTTAAAGAAAAAAATAAAAATAAAAAATGAAATCTGACCAACAAAAAAGTTTATGGAAAAATCATTGATTAATGCGGAACAGAAAAGAAATGCAGAACAAATTCCAATCAACACCTTTAAAATAGTGCAAACAGAGAGAGAAGAACATTGCACAAATAGATAAAAGAGCCACGTTAGCATGTAGCACACAGCTAACGCTAACATTCAAGGATATTTGTGTAGATGACGGACCACACGCACAAACAGCACTTATCTATCCACATGGATGGTTTGTTTTGTGGGCATTCCCTTAAATGCCAACCGTATCTTTAAGTCTTTAATGAACGGTTTGATGAATATTGTCTATCAAACTCATTAGTATTAACAAAACAGGTCACTCCACGCCCGTGACTAAGCAGCAGATCAATGGGGAACCTTTTTTATTTCTATTATTTACCCACACGAGAGCCCGGTGCGACGAGAGCAGAGTAATCAATTATACCTGTGAGTGTGAGTCATAACTCTCAGTCTTTTGAGCCTGCAGTCTGCGCACCTGCCGCCCCCCATCTGATCCCACTAATCAATGGGCCCCCGGGACCGGCCCCCACACTGCGACCGTGTTTGCCCAAATATATGAAGCAGTCAGTATTAAGGACTCTCCATGGCCCAGGCAAGCAGTGGTAATGAAGGCGTGAGGCCAGCACTGCAAAACAAGGGCCGTCCGGATAGTCATCACAAGCCAAGTAGTTTAGATTTAATAACATAGTAGAACAAAATTAAATTAATTAAAAAAAACAATAACATCAGACTCATAAACAGACACACACACAAAATAAATAAAAAATAATAATACCAACACAAAATTGAAAAATAAAAACATCAAAAAGTGCTTAATTGTGTCGCGTTTCTGTTTATTTTTTCCAGTTCTAAGTTTTTTTTTGTTTCTTTTCTCTGTGACATGCTCTTTGTTTGAATATATATATATATATATATATATATATATATATATATATATATATATATATATATATATATATATATATATAATAAGCAACAACGTTGAAACCAGTGAAAAAAATCAGAACAGAGAGGGGAGGAAGAGGAGGAGACAGAACAGAGAGGGGAGGAGGAGGAGGAGGAGACAGAACAGAGAGGAGGAAGAGGAGGAGACAGAACAGAGAGGGGAGGAAGAGGAGGAGACAGAACAGAGAGAGGAGGAAGAGGAGGAGACAGAACAGAGAGGAGGAAGAGGAGGAGACAGAACAGAGAGGGGAGGAAGAGGAGGAGACAGAACAGAGAGGGGAGGAAGAGGAGGAGACAGAACAGAGAGGGGAGGAAGAGGAGGAGACAGAACAGAGAGGGGAGGAAGAGGAGGAGACAGAACAGAGAGGAGGAAGAGGAGGAGACAGAACAGAGGGGAGGAAGAGGAGGAGACAGAACAGAGAGGGGAGGAAGAGGAGGAGACAGAACAGAGAGGGGAGGAAGAGGAGGAGACAGAACAGAGAGGGGAGGAAGAGGAGGAGACAGAACAGAGAGGGGAGGAAGAGGAGGAGACAGAACAGAGAGGGGAGGAAGAGGAGGAGACAGAACAGAGAGGGGAGGAAGAGGAGGAGACAGAACAGAGAGGGGAGGGAGAGGAGGAGACAGAACAGAGAGGAGGAAGAGGAGGAGACAGAACAGAGAGGGGAGGAAGAGGAGGAGACAGAACAGAGAGGTGAGGAAGAGGAGGAGACAGAACAGAGAGGGGAGGAAGAGGAGGAGACAGAACAGAGAGGGGAGGAAGAGGAGGAGACAGAACAGAGAGGGGAGGAAGAGGAGGAGACAGAACAAAGAGGAGGAAGAGGAGGAGACAGAACAGAGGGGAGGAAGAGGAGGAGACAGAACAGAGAGGGGAGGAAGAGGAGGAGACAGAACAGAGAGGGGAGGAGGAGGAGGAGGAGACAGAACAGAGAGGAGGAAGAGGAGGAGACAGAACAGAGAGGGGAGGAAGAGGAGGAGACAGAACAGAGAGAGGAGGAAGAGGAGGAGACAGAACAGAGAGGAGGAAGAGGAGGAGACAGAACAGAGAGGGGAGGAAGAGGAGGAGACAGAACAGAGAGGGGAGGAAGAGGAGGAGACAGAACAGAGAGGGGAGGAAGAGGAGGAGACAGAACAGAGAGGGGAGGAAGAGGAGGAGACAGAAAAGAGAGGAGGAAGAGGAGGAGACAGAACAGAGGGGAGGAAGAGGAGGAGACAGAACAGAGAGGGGAGGAAGAGGAGGAGACAGAACAGAGAGGGGAGGAAGAGGAGGAGACAGAACAGAGAGGGGAGGAAGAGGAGGAGACAGAACAGAGAGGGGAGGGAGAGGAGGAGACAGAACAGAGAGGAGGAAGAGGAGGAGACAGAACAGAGAGGGGAGGAAGAGGAGGAGACAGAACAGAGAGGTGAGGAAGAGGAGGAGACAGAACAGAGAGGGGAGGAAGAGGAGGAGACAGAACAGAGAGGGGAGGAAGAGGAGGAGACAGAACAGAGAGGGGAGGAAGAGGAGGAGACAGAACAAAGAGGAGGAAGAGGAGGAGAGAGAACAGAGGGGAGGAAGAGGAGGAGACAGAACAGAGAGGGGAGGAAGAGGAGGAGACAGAACAGAGAGGGGAGGAGGAGGAGGAGGAGACAGAACAGAGAGGAGGAAGAGGAGGAGACAGAACAGAGAGGGGAGGAAGAGGAGGAGACAGAACAGAGAGGGGAGGAAGAGGAGGAGACAGAACAGAGAGGAGGAAGAGGAGGAGACAGAACAGAGGGGAGGAAGAGGAGGAGACAGAACAGAGAGGGGAGGAAGAGGAGGAGACAGAACAGAGAGGGGAGGAGGAGGAGGAGACAGAACAGAGAGGGGAGGAAGAGGAGGAGACAGAACAGAGAGGGGAGGAAGAGGAGGAGACAGAACAGAGAGGGGAGGAAGAGGAGGAGACAGAACAGAGAGGGGAGGAAGAGGAGGAGACAGAACAAAGAGGAGGAAGAGGAGGAGACAGAACAGAGGGGAGGAAGAGGAGGAGACAGAACAGAGAGGGGAGGAAGAGGAGGAGACAGAACAGAGAGGGGAGGAAGAGGAGGAGACAGAACAGAGAGGGGAGGAAGAGGAGGAGACAGAACAGAGAGGAGGAAGAGGAGGAGACAGAACAGAGAGGGGAGGAAGAGGAGGAGACAGAACAGAGAGGGGAGGAGGAGGAGGAGACAGAACAGAGAGGGGAGGAAGAGGAGGAGACAGAACAGAGAGGGGAGGAAGAGGAGGAGACAGAACAGAGGGGAGGAAGAGGAGGAGACAGAACAGAGAGGGGAGGAAGAGGAGGAGACAGAACAGAGAGGGGAGGAAGAGGAGGAGACAGAACAGAGAGGGGAGGAAGAGGAGGAGACAGAACAGAGAGGGGAGGGAGAGGAGGAGACAGAACAGAGAGGAGGAAGAGGAGGAGACAGAACAGAGAGGGGAGGAAGAGGAGGAGACAGAACAGAGAGGGGAGGAGGAGGAGGAGACAGAACAGAGAGGGGAGGAAGAGGAGGAGACAGAACAGAGAGGGGAGGAAGAGGAGGAGACAGAACAGAGGGGAGGAAGAGGGGGAGACAGAACAGAGAGGGGAGGAAGAGGAGGAGACAGAACAGAGAGGGGAGGAAGAGGAGGAGACAGAACAGAGAGGGGAGGAAGAGGAGGAGACAGAACAGAGAGGGGAGGGAGAGGAGGAGACAGAACAGAGAGGAGGAAGAGGAGGAGACAGAACAGAGAGGGGAGGAAGAGGAGGAGACAGAACAGAGAGGTGAGGAAGAGGAGGAGACAGAACAGAGAGGGGAGGAAGAGGAGGAGACAGAACAGAGAGGGGAGGAAGAGGAGGAGACAGAACAGAGAGGGGAGGAAGAGGAGGAGACAGAACAAAGAGGAGGAAGAGGAGGAGACAGAACAGAGGGGAGGAAGAGGAGGAGACAGAACAGAGAGGGGAGGAAGAGGAGGAGACAGAACAGAGAGGGGAGGAGGAGGAGGAGGAGACAGAACAGAGAGGAGGAAGAGGAGGAGACAGAACAGAGAGGGGAGGAAGAGGAGGAGACAGAACAGAGGGGAGGAAGAGGAGGAGACAGAACAGAGGGGAGGAAGAGGAGGAGACAGAACAGAGAGGGGAGGAAGAGGAGGAGACAGAACAGAGAGGGGAGGAGGAGGAGGAGACAGAACAGAGAGGGGAGGAAGAGGAGGAGACAGAACAGAGAGGGGAGGAAAAGGAGGAGACAGAACAGAGAGGGGAGGAAGAGGAGACAGAACAGAGAGGGGAGGAAGAGGAGGAGACAGAACAGAGAGGGGAGGAAGAAGAGACAGAACAGAGAGGGGAGGAAGAGGAGGAGACAGAGAGGAGGAAGAGGAGGAGACAGAACAGAGGGGAGGAAGAGGAGGAGACAGAACAGAGAGGGGAGGAAGAGGAGGAGACAGAACAGAGAGGGGAGGAAGAGGAGGAGACAGAACAGAGAGGGGAGGAAGAGGAGGAGACAGAACAGAGAGGAGGAAGAGGAGGAGACAGAACAGAGAGGGGAGGAAGAGGAGGAGACAGAACAGAGAGGAGGAAGAGGAGGAGACAGAACAGAGAGGGGAGGAAGAGGAGGAGACAGAACAGAGAGGGGAGGAAGAGGAGGAGACAGAACAGAGAGGAGGAAGAGGAGGAGACAGAACAGAGAGGGGAGGAAGAGGAGGAGACAGAACAGAGAGGGGAGGAAGAGGAGGAGACAGAACAGAGAGAGGAGGAAGAGGAGGAGACAGAACAGAGAGGGGAGGAAGAGGAGGAGACATAACAGAGAGGGGAGGAAGAGGAGGAGACAGAACAGAGAGGGGAGGAAGAGGAGGAGACAGAACAGAGAGGGGAGGAAGAGGAGGAGACAGAACAGAGAGGAGGAAGAGGAGGAGACAGAACAGAGGGGAGGAAGAGGAGGAGACAGAACAGAGAGGTGAGGAAGAGGAGGAGACAGAACAGAGAGGGGAGGAAGAGGAGGAGACAGAACAGAGAGGGGAGGAAGAGGAGGAGACAGAACAGAGGGGAGGAAGAGGAGGAGACAGAACAGAGAGGGGAGGAAGAGGAGGAGACAGAACAGAGAGGGGAGGAAGAGGAGGAGACAGAACAGAGAGGAGGAAGAGGAGGAGACAGAACAGAGAGGGGAGGAAGAGGAGGAGACAGAACAGAGAGGGGAGGAGGAGGAGGAGACAGAACAGAGAGGAGGAAGAGGAGGAGACAGAACAGAGAGGGGAGGAAGAGGAGGAGACAGAACAGAGAGGGGAGGAAGAGGAGACAGAACAGAGAGGGGAGGAAGAGGAGGAGACAGATAAGAGGAAGAGGAGGAGACAGAAAAGAGGGGAGGAAGAGGAGGAGACAGAACAGAGAGTGGAGGAAGAGGAGGAGACAGAACAGAGAGGGGAGGAAGAGGAGGAGACAGAACAGAGAGGGGAGGAAGAGGAGGAGACAGAAAAGAGAGGGGAGGAAGAGGAGGAGACAGAACAGAGAGGAGGAAGAGGAGGAGACAGAACAGAGGGGAGGAAGAGGAGGAGACAGAAAGGAGAGGGGAGGAAGAGGAGGAGACAGAACAGAGAGGGGAGGAAGAGGAGGAGACAGAACAGAGAGGGAAGGAAGAGGAGGAGACAGAACAGAGGGGAGGAAGAGGAGGAGACAGAACAGAGAGGGGAGGAAGAGGAGGAGACAGAACAGTGAGGAGGAAGAGGAGGAGACAGAACAGAGGGGAGGAAGAGGAGGAGACAGAACAGAGAGGTGAGGAAGAGGAGGAGACAGAACAGAGAGGGGAGGAAGAGGAGGAGACAGAACAGAGAGGGGAGGAAGAGGAGGAGACAGAACAGAGGGGAGGAAGAGGAGGAGACGGAACAGAGAGGGGAGGAAGAGGAGGAGACAGAACAGAGAGGGGAGGAAGAGGAGGAGACAGAACAGAGAGGAGGAAGAGGAGGAGACAGAACAGAGGGGAGGAAGAGGAGGAGACAGAACAGAGAGGGGAGGAAGAGGAGGAGACAGAACAGAGAGGGGAGGAGGAGGAGGAGACAGAACAGAGAGGAGGAAGAGGAGGAGACAGAACAGAGAGGGGAGGAAGAGGAGGAGACAGAACAGAGAGGGGAGGAAAAGGAGGAGACAGAACAGAGAGGGGAGGAAGAGGAGACAGAACAGAGAGGGGAGGAAGAGGAGGAGAAAGAACAGAGAGGGGAGGAAGAGGAGACAGAACAGAGAGGGGAGGAAGAGGAGGAGACAGAGAGGAGGAAGAGGAGGAGACAGAACAGAGGGGAGGAAGAGGAGGAGACAGAACAGAGAGGGGAGGAAGAGGAGGAGACAGAACAGAGAGGGGAGGAAGAGGAGGAGACAGAACAGAGAGGGGAGGAAGAGGAGGAGACAGAACAGAGAGGAGGAAGAGGAGGAGACAGAACAGAGGGGAGGAAGAGGAGGAGACAGAACAGAGAGGGGAGGAAGAATAGGAGACAGAACAGAGAGGAGGAAGAGGAGGAGACAGAACAGAGAGGGGAGGAAGAGGAGGAGACAGAACAGAGAGGGGAGGAAGAGGAGGAGACAGAACAGAGAGGAGGAAGAGGAGGAGACAGAACAGAGGGGAGGAAGAGGAGGAGACAGAACAGAGAGGGGAGGAAGAGGAGGAGACAGAACAGAGAGGGGAGGAAGAGGAGGAGACAGAACAGAGAGAGGAGGAAGAGGAAGAGACAGAACAGAGAGGGGAGGAAGAGGAGGAGACATAACAGAGAGGGGAGGAAGAGGAGGAGACAGAACAGAGAGGGGAGGAAGAGGAGGAGACAGAACAGAGAGGAGGAAGAGGAGGAGACAGAACAGAGGGGAGGAAGAGGAGGAGACAGAACAGAGAGGGGAGGAAGAGGAGGAGACAGAACAGAGAGGGGAGGAAGAGGAGGAGACAGAACAGAGAGGAGGAAGAGGAGGAGACAGAACAGAGAGGGGAGGAAGAGGAGGAGACAGAACAGAGAGGGGAGGAGGAGGAGGAGACAGAACAGAGAGGAGGAAGAGGAGGAGACAGAACAGAGAGGGGAGGAAGAGGAGGAGACAGAACAGAGGGGAGGAAGAGGAGGAGACAGAACAGAGAGTGGAGGAAGAGGAGGAGACAGAACAGAGAGGGGAGGAAGAGGAGGAGACAGAACAGAGAGGGGAGGAAGAGGAGGAGACAGAAAAGAGAGGGGAGGAAGAGGAGGAGACAGAACAGAGAGGAGGAAGAGGAGGAGACAGAACAGAGGGGAGGAAGAGGAGGAGACAGAACAGAGAGGGGAGGAAGAGGAGGAGACAGAACAGAGAGGGGAGGAAGAGGAGGAGACAGAACAGAGAGGGAAGGAAGAGGAGGAGACAGAACAGAGGGGAGGAAGAGGAGGAGACAGAACAGAGAGGGGAGGAGGAGGAGGAGACAGAACAGAGAGGGGAGGAAGAGGAGGAGACAGAACAGAGAGGGGAGGAAGAGGAGGAGACAGAACAGAGAGAGGAGGAAGAGGAGGAGACAGAACAGAGAGGGGAGGAAGAGGAGGAGACAGAACAGAGAGGGGAGGAAGAGGAGGAGACAGAACAGAGAGGGGAGGAAGAGACAGAACAGAGAGGGGAGGAAGAGGAGGAGACAGAACAGAGAGGGGAGGAAGAGGAGGAGACAGAACAGAGAGGGGAGGAAGAGGAGGAGACAGAACAGAGAGGGGAGGAAGAGGAGGAGACAGAACAGAGAGGGGAGGAAGAGACAGAACAGAGAGGGGAGGAAGAGGAGGAGACAGAACAGAGAGGGGAGGAAGAGGAGGAGACAGAACAGAGGGGAGGAAGAGGAGGAGACAGAACAGAGAGGGGAGGAAGAGGAGGAGACAGAACAGAGAGGGAAGGAGGAGGAGGAGACAGAACAGAGAGGGGAGGAAGAGGAGGAGACAGAACAGAGAGGGGAGGAAGAGGAGGAGACAGAACAGAGAGGGGAGGAAGAGGAGGAGACAGAACAGAGGGGAGGAAGAGGAGGAGACAGAACAGAGAGGGGAGGAAGAGGAGGAGACAGAACAGAGAGGGGAGGAAGAGGAGGAGACAGAACAGAGAGGAGGAAGAGGAGGAGACAGAACAGAGAGGGGAGGAAGAGGAGGAGACAGAACAGAGAGGAGGAAGAGGAGGAGACAGAACAGAGGGGAGGAAGAGGAGGAGACAGAACAGAGAGGGGAGGAGGAGGAGGAGACAGAACAGAGAGGAGGAAGAGGAGGAGACAGAACAGAGAGGTGAGGAAGAGGAGGAGACAGAACAGAGAGGGGAGGAAGAGGAGGAGACAGAACAGAGAGAGGAGGAAGAGAGGGAGACAGAACAGAGAGGGGAGGAAGAGGAGGAGACAGAACAGAGAGGAGGAAGAGGAGGAGACAGAACAGAGAGGAGGAAGAGGAGGAGACAGAACAGAGAGGAGGAAGAGGAGGAGACAGAACAGAGAGGGGAGGAAGAGGAGGAGACAGAACAGAGAGGGGAGGAGGAGGAGACAGAACAGAGAGGGGAGGAAGAGGAGGAGACAGAACAGAGAGGGGAGGAAGAGGAGGAGACAGAACAGAGAGGGGAGGAGGAGGAGGAGACAGAACAGAGAGGGGAGGAAGAGGAGGAGACAGAACAGAGAGGGGAGGAAGAGGAGACAGAACAGACAGGAGGAAGAGGAGGAGACAGAACAGAGAGGGGAGGAAGAGGAGGAGACAGAACAGAGAGGGGAGGAAGAGGAGCAGACAGAACAGAGAGGGGAGGAAGAGGAGGAGACAGAACAGAGATGGGAGGAAGAGGAGGAGACAGAACAGAGAGGGGAGGAAGAGGAGGAGACAGAACAGAGAGGGGAGGAAGAGGAGGAGACAGACAGAGAGGGGAGGAAGAGGAGGAGACAGAACAGAGAGAGGAGGAAGAGAAGGAGACAGAACAGAGGGGAGGAAGAGGAGGAGACAGAACAGAGAGGAGGAAGAGGAGGAGGCAGAACAGAGAGGAGGAAGAGGAGGAGACAGAACAGAGAGGGGAGGAAGAGGAGGAGACAGAACAGAGAGAGGAGGAAGAGGAGGAGACAGAACAAAGGGGAGGAGGAAGAGGAGGAGACAGAACAGAGAGGGGAGGAGGAGGAGACAGAACAGAGAGGGGAGGAAGAGGATGAGACAGAACAAAGGGGAGGAGGAAGAGGAGGAGACAGAACAGAGAGGGGAGGAAGAGGAGGAGAGAGAACAGAGAGGGGAGGAGGAGGAGGAGACAGAACAGAGAGGGGAGGAAGAGGATGAGACAGAACAAAGGGGAGGAGGAAGAGGAGGAGACAGAACAGAGAGGGGAGGAAGAGGAGGAGACAGAACAGAGAGGGGAGGAGGAGGAGGAGACAGAACAGAGAGGGGAGGGAGAGGAGGAGACAGAACAGAGAGGAGGAAGAGGAGGAGACAGAACAGAGAGGAGGAAGAGGAGGAGACAGAACAGAGAGGGGAGGAGGAGGAGGAGACAGAACAGAGAGGAGACATGCCCTGCACAAAACAAACAGGAGGCTGTGTTTGGGCCGAGCTCCTTCATGGAGTCCTGGTCCTTGATGAGAAGTAAACAGTGTAAACGCACCGCGCCCAGTGAAGCTCTGAAATGAGATACAGCATCGAAAAGAAAATGCCATGAGAAATATTTTACCGCGCTGCTAAATGTGTTGATGGACAGGTAAATTCTGGGTTTTTCACATCATTTTGTCATATTCAGTAACGACCTTTGCCGAAATGCAGATTTTCGCTTGAATAAAAAGGGTTAAAATATTCCATCGTAGCTTTTATCTGTCATATTTTTGCTCGCTAACAATGCTCAAAACCATACAATCAAAGGCAAAACTGTCAAAAATAGAACAGAAGATGAGCAGATCTTCACCGCCGTCCCTCCTCACTGTCCAGCGCTAACCGTGTGTGTGTGTCTGTGTATGTGTGTGTGTGTGTGTCTGTGTATGTGTGTGTCTGTGTGTCTGTGTATGTGTGTGTGTGTGTGTGTGTCTGTGTGTGTGTGTGTGTGTGTGTGTCTGTGTGTGTGTGTGTGTCTGTGTGTGTGTGTTGTATTGATAGTGTTGAGGATGGAAGTAAACACCAGAGTATTGTTTGCATATAATGATGTTTCTTAAAATTGGCAGTTAGGAGATGGTTAACAAACTGAAGAAAAGCAAAGGTCCGAGTTCACTACCTTGCGGAACACCCAAATTATAGTTTAAGGTCTCAGATTTGACTTGACCAATGTCTAGTACTTGCAACCACAGACAGGATTGTGACATTTATATTGGATTTAAAGAGAAATTATGGTTTTGATTTGTATTTTTGTTGCACATGTCCAACAGGAAATGCCAACATATCGATGATAATGTCTATTCGAGACCAGGCTCTAGAACTTTCTATAGTCCAGAGTTTTTTGACAAGCAATTTTAATTTAGTCTTAGTGTGTTGACTAAAGTTATTTTTAATTTCAGACTATTTTTTTTATTACTAAATCCATAATAGTTTTTTTCTTGAGTTTGAAAAGTGGAACTTGGATACAGTCTGGTTCCTTCATTTTTGTTTAGCTTTTATTGTTTGACAAAAACTATCATTCATTTTAGCCAACAAAAATCTTCACGTAGTTATGCGTTATGTGATTTTAAAGTTTTCATAAATTAAACTAACCCAAACCATTTTCCTAACCTTAACCTCAGAGTGCCTATGACAGGAGTGAATATAGCATATATATAGCAAGATATAGCATATAAGAATATAACAAATATCAATATTAATACACATTTATTAGCTTCATATTACTTCCTATAAATTGTAAATCACAACACTACACTAGGACATTGCATAACTGCTGTACACGGACAAAACTTTTCTAATGTCACAGAAATTGTTAATTGACATCTAAAATATACAAGAACAGTTTTATTTGCTGAATTATTTTAAAATGGTTGGATAAATGCGTTTCTTGTACGTAAAAAAATATTGTGAAAAATCTTGGAATGTTTCATTTGTGGTGCCGGTCACGGGATGGACTTTTGGTCGTCAGTTTGCACCATCCATCACTCGTTTATCACATCGACTGGACTCTGGATTGTTGATCTTCAGAAGGCACTAAAACGTGAAGTAGTGAAGCATTGACTCTTTGTTTGAACACGGGTAATCTATGAATCATGTTCTCGCCTTCAGCTCTCAAGAACTCATTAAGCATAAGGAGGAACTCTTGGTTATTTAACATTATTCTGTCAATACAGTGAGGAAAATCAATGTTCTCCGACAACAAAGATGATATTTTCTTTTCGGTCACCTCGGGGGATCGCGCCTCCACGCCCGATCTCGATTTTTCGGATTTTGCAACGTTCAACGTGTTGTACCAATACGCTCTTCACTCCGTCGTCCAGCCATTTCAGCCACAACCTCCCTCCAAAACTCATCTAATGTCACACTTCTTTTATTTGACAAATTAAAATATATAATGTTTAGAGCGTCAAAAAAGTTGTTTGTGAATGTCCCTGGTGTGATGTCATTTCCTGTCAACTTTCAACAGATTTTTCAAAATGTTCTCCTCAAATACCTGCTCGATTGGTGCAAAACTATCATTTATATTCACAACAGGTACAAATACACCAAATAAAGTCAAAAACAGACCTGACATAGGCACTGTAAGCGTGTCTATATTACATACATTTAAGTACAGATCTTTACAATACTCAAAAATACCTTGAAAGACATATTTTTACTGCGCACAGAGGAACCTTTTCACTGATCGGCCCTCAGAGGCGACTGTTGTTGTGATTTTGGGCCTTACAAAAATAAATTGATTTGATCCGACCTGTAACTTGGCCTGGCCCTGCACATACATATACAAGTTTAATGCCACATAATATTCCAGATGACACACACACACACACACACACACACACACACAGGTGAAAGGTTACACAGTGCAGCTTTACCATCACCGCACAGGTTAAGTCAGGATTGGATTTCATGTTTATTCCTGGTGCGCGGTCCATGAAGTCGCAGCCTGTATAAGCTTCTTTCTTTCCAAACTCTAAACCTCTCCAGTCACTCACAGAAACATTCGACGCTGCGGCAAAATTAATTCCGTTGAAATGAAAACAGTGAAAAGCCTGCGTGTCGGAGGAGAGCATCGATTTCTGCACGGGCAGAGCGCACTTCTTTATTAACCTCCTCCGTGCGCCGAGGAGAGGAACACAAGTGAGGCGTCAGCAAGGAGGGAACGTGCTCGGATCCCACTGCTGCGTTTGGGAATACACACCACTGTAGAAGGGTGTAATATCTGAGGTTTTAAGTCCTAATTCAGAGATAGTTCCATCATCCTTAGGTGAGCGGAGACTGATTGTTTTCTGTGATTCTGGGACGGTTTCGGAGCGGGCAGGACACGTTCATGCAGTGAAGAGTCAGATACTGCAGTCACTTGGAGCGCTGCGTAATGAGCTCACGGAGAGGAAAGGAACAGAATAACTTGCGCTTATTGCTTATTCATTTCGCCTGTTCACTCTGCTGTGTGTGTGTGTGTGTGTGTACGTGTGTGTGTGTGTGTGTGTGTACGTGTGTGTGTGTGTGTGTGTGTGTAAGTGTGTGTGTGTGTGTGTACGTGTGTGTGTGTGTTTGTGTGTAAGTGTGTGTGTGTGTGTGTGTACGTGTGTGTGTGTGTGTGTGTGTACGTGTGTGTGTGTGACAGGGGACAGGGCGGAGAGGGACGAGTGCGAAAGTAATGGTAATATATTTTGGATTTTACAGTATTAGGTTTCATTGGGCTTTTGTCAGCATTTTTTTCCCCAAAACTGTATTCAAGATAAGAGACATAAGAGCGGGACGGGGAGCCGGACGGGGGCGGGACGGGACAAGATTACTTTCTGTCTCTATGGACTTGGACTGGGACAGGACAGGATTTTTTGTTTTACGGGGTATATGGTTTTCCTTGGTTTCCTTCTTGTTTTTCTTTCTTTAGGATTTATTTCCGGTTTAGTCCGTGTCCTTAAGTGAGCTTGACATTGGACCAGGTTTAGTCCGGCTTTAGACAGGACTAAACCTGGACAATCTTAGTTAGACTTGATTTAGCCCAAGGTTCTGGTTTAGTCCCTTTTGTTCCCTCGTATGTTGGCAGGGTTTGGACCTGATTTAGTCCTCTTTTAGTTCAAGTTTGCCTACATCTTAACCCTGTCTGAGTCCTGTTTTGCATAAGGTTCGATCCTGGTTCAGCCTTTGCTCAAGACTTGGATCATTAGTGGTTTTCTTTCTTAAAGCCTTAAATTAGCCTGAGTTCGGGTGTGGTTTAGTCCTGGTTTAGTCACATTTAGCCCTGGTGAGTCCTGCTTTTGACCTGGCTTAGTTCAAGCTCAGGATCTGGTATAGTCTGGGTATCAGCCTCTTTGTTTTCTTCTTTCTTTAGTCTTTAAATTAGACCTCTACCTAGTTTATTAGATTTGGTTTAATCATGGTTTTGGTCCGTCTTGCTCCTGTTTAAGACCGGTTTCAGTCCAGTCTTATCCAAACATGATTCATATTCATGTCTTTTCTCCTGTAAGAGCCCAAAACACACCTCAAATGTGAAAGAGCTTCCACACTCTAGACATATAGCTCTACATTTACGCTGAGTATTTAGTTATTATATTGAGTCTGACATCTAAAAAAAAGAGAAGAAAATCAAGTGTCAAAATCAGAAAAACAACAGGAACACTGCAGGCCACGCTGGCATTTATCCCTGACACGGACGATTACCTTTCTGCCCTTAAATAGAACGTTTCTGAGTCAGTTTGAGGAGGAAACACAATAAAAAGCTTATTGTTACCGGGGCGAGTTAAAGCGTCATTCATTCGCAGCGACGATTGGACTTTTACCCGGTTGAATCTGCATATCTGAGTACAACCTCGATCGTCTGTGAAGTCGGAAAACCTGGAGCCTGGAGCCGGATCAGAGGAGTTTAAAGGAGACCCCACCGCGCCGACAGATCCGGGATTCAGACCGCGACATCAACGGCGCTTTTGTTGTGGCCGCGACGAAAATGGACGGCAAACGTAACTTAAAGTGGCGTGTGGGGGATGTGGTGCCCCCTAACAACAGGCTCAAATCTAATTAAAAACCGTGGCTCTGGATGTGAATGACTAAAAATAACATGTTTCCGGTGATTGGTAATTAAAGAGGAACATGGCCCGGGAGGGAAGTGTTTTAAGGCCAAAAAACATATCATAAGCAACAACAAATGAACAATCACAAGGAGATTGGTAATTAATATGCTCCGAGGAAAGGGAAACTACACGCTATGTTTTGATTAACGCTTCTGATTACTCAGACTTGAAAATACAAAATGTACTGTATTTTATCGACAACACAAGAGGTCTGTGTTATAGTTTCTTCTGCAACGCAACAATCCATAAGGACTCGAGTTTGACTTCTAATAATTGTGATCAATATACAAATAATCCATCTAGAAACTTCTGACCACTTCTGACTTGTTGATGTCAGCCAAACACAACTGTCTGCTAAAATGGTAAAAAGATGTAATAAATATTGATCAAATCCTAGATCCATAGAATCAGACATTATATTTAACATGAAACATCTCGCCTCAACTGCCTATTCCAGATAAACGGTTCTTCACCTGCCGAAACGGTTCTTCACCTGCCGAAACGGTTCTTCACCTGCCGAAACGGTTCTTCACCTGCCGAAACGGTTCTTCGTCTGCCGAAACAGTTCTTAATCTGCCTCAAAGAACTGTTCCTCCTCCTGAGTGGTTCCAGCTCCACAGTCCTCCTTCACTGTGAAACTCCTCCAGGTTTCTTCTTTTTCTCAAAAAAGTTTGCTAGTTTTTCCTGGCCGACAAGGAGGGTCCAATTTCAGATGAACATTGTTCAATCTGTTTTCATACATCATCAAAAATAAATCGAACTGAATTGAGTCTCATGTTGAACAGTAGAACCAAGCAGCTCAAGCTAAGGGCAAGCATCAGGCGAAGTGAACAGTTCTGCTTTCATTTAGCCCCGTTGTGTCCAGTCAAAAACTACCACTCTTCGCACCAGTTTCCATGGCCCTCGAGGAGTTTGGCAAGAGTCCACGTTCCGTTCATCAAATTGCAAACATCTGTGTCTATAAGTTCCAATACCCATTCCATAAACCGTAGCTCAGTCAGTTCTCTCTTTTAACCCCGAATTCCTCCCGCTTGAAAAGTACCCGGCTCCAATTTTGCGACGAGCCAATTGCGTCCGCTGCCGGAGTTAGAAAACGACCTTCAAAATGCCACATAATATAACTCTCAATTATCCATTAGCTCGGGTCGGACTGAGCGACGGCGTCTGGCTACCCGTCCCCGAGTCCCTCTTCCAACATCTCTCCAGCGCGGTGGCCAACGGCAACAACGGCCAACGAGCGGCGAGTTTACGCGTTCCAGCCGAGAGCCGGTCCAAATAAACAGTTACAAGGAGAGACAGAGGGACGCGGTGACATTTGGACCGACATCGGGAACGCTCCGAATGATCGTTGAGCTGGAGTCGCTTGAAACGCATCGGACGGAACGTGGCTCGGAGTGAAAGGGCGACTCAAAACGCGATCGGTACAAAAATGTCCTGCTTTGCGACAAATTAGGGGGAAAAGGGTCATCGTTTTCCATCTCTCTCTATCATTTCCTCTATCTAATCCCTCCATTTCTCTTCTTCTTCTTACCCCAATCCTCCCCTCTTTCTCTCCCCTCTCTCACCCGCTTTCCCTCTGCTTTGTGACCAAAAGTTGTTTTTTTGCGACATATTAGTTGCAAAAGGGTCATCATTTTCTATCTCTCTCTCTCTTTCATTCCCTTTGTCCAATCCATCTATCCCTCTTCTTTAATCCCCCATTCCTCCCCCTCTTTCTCTCCCCTATCTCACCCGCTTTCCCTCTGCTTTGTGACCAAAAGTTCAATGTTTTGCAACAAATTCAAGGCAAAAGAATCATTGTTTCCTATCTCTCTCCTTTAGATCCCTCTCTCAATCTACCTTTCTCTACATCTTTCTGTTCCCTCCCTCTCTCCCCCTCTCCTCGTCTCCCTTTCCCCTCTCACTACACAGATTGAAATCCCTATCTTCCTCTCTCTACATCTCTCACTTAGCATCCTTCCACTCCCCCCTCCTCTTTCTCTCTTTACCTCTACCTCTTTCTCTATCCATTTAATACTCCCCGTTCATTCTTCCAGTCCAATGTTCTCTCTCCCCCCTGCACACTTCCCCTCCCTCATCATTTACCTATCTCTCACTCCGTCTCTCTCTCTCCCTCTCCTTCTACAGCTCTCTACTTTATTTTTGCCTCTCTATTCCTTTCTCTCCTGCACTCACTCCATAGATCTATACTCTCCTTTTATTTTTCCTACTCTCCTTCAGAAGCTCTCTCACCTCTTAGTGGTCTCTTTCCCTTCTCTCACATCCAATATGTCTATTATCTCTCTCCTTCCTTCTTTAGCGCTTTCTCTCCTCCTCTGTGTCTCTTTCTATCTCATTCTCCATTTCCATATCACATTACTCCACAGCTCTCTCTCTCCTCTCCTCCCCCCTTCTCTCCTTTCTTCCTGTTTACTTCCCTCAAGTCTTTATCTCTCCCCGCCCCTCTCTCTCTCCCTGTTACCCTTACTCTCTCTCTATTTCCCTCTTCCTCTCCCTCCCTCCCTCTCTGTACATACCCCAGCATTAGCACAGTGTGGTGGCCCCCTGGAGGCTCGGAGGGGGGAGTAAGCAGAACGTGTGCTCCTGATTACAGAACGCCCACGAACGGAAAACTCCGGCTCCGATCGACTCAAACTGGTTTATCACGTCCGGGGCCCCGCAGTGATGAAGGGCCCCTGACGCCCGCTGGTCTCGCCATTGAAAGAGACTAATGGGTGACGCCGTGACATTCTGAAGAGTCATTTAAAGCTGCACCGTGTAACTTTACTGCTCGGGTGTAATTTTGTGAATATTATTACAGTATTGCATATTCTTGTATTTACTCAGTTACAGGAGTTTATATGGCCAAAATCTTGAAAAATATCTGACTTTTAAAAAGAGAATAATTGCAACTATATTTGATAATCCTACTGGTTATCTGGAGTATATAGATTCTAAAAAGCATTAAAAATCTAAATGTCAAAATCAGAAATATTCTGTATCTAAACCTAAGTAAGTCATTCCCAACCTTGGGGTCAAGACCCAACTTTAGATCCCCAAAGACTCTCAGGGGTCCCCAAGGGATTTAGAAAAGAGGTTCAAACCAGATTGTGAATTTTAATGAAGGGATAACATGCTAATTGCTTCTTTAGAGTATTGTATAATTAGTACTGTTCTGTTAGAGCTTTATTAAAGGCAGTAGCATCTCTGGTAAGAGAAGAATGTTGGGGTCGTCAACACATCCATGTGTGTCACCATATTTACACAATTATTTGGTTGATAATATAGAAACTAGTCAACTACTGAAATAAGAAGAAATATTTAATGCCAAACTGCGGAACATTAGGCAAAAACATCTCTATGGAGATGAGCACAAATTAGATAATTTACTGTACTCTATGAACTCCATTTACTTCACTCTAGCCTTTTATTCAAACACAAAAACATCTTTATTGCCCGTTTATTGTGCATTATTTAACCTTCTCTGTCGCCCACACGTCCTATTGCCATTGTTATTGCTTTGCCTAAAATGTCCCAAACTTATCTGAACCTACAACAAACTCTGCTACTCATACAATATTGCCAAAGGACTTTTCTCTCATCGTTGTTTGTTAGACTTTAAAAATGGAGCAGGTGACGGTCGTGTCAGGATAATAAAAGTACTTTGGCTTAATTAGCATTCTCCAGAGAAGGCCGGGGCCCGCGCTTCAATCTGGAGTGACGGTTACGCGGCCCCAGTGGGATGAACATGTTTTGTCATTGCAGATGTCAGTGTGTGGTACGTTTCCCCCCCAGACGCTTCACACACCGATATTCACGTTTATTAAATGGCACATATTATAATGTCCGTATTGTTAGCACTCCATCTCTTGGCAGCGGAGGGAATCACCGCAGGGAAACAAGTGAAGGCTAGCTTTCCCCGGCGTGCTAACGTAAGAACGAAGGTGATTTGAGGCAGAAATGATTCAGTAAAATGTGTTTTCTGAGGCTCAGAGGGAGAGGACCATGAAAACAAGTGAACGAAGATAATAACAACGCTCAAATTCATGAAAAGATTTTTTAATGCCCTTTAATACCCAGTACTTACATAAATCACAATTATATGTGTTGCCTGCCCTAAAAGCTGATTTAAAATGATTGCAGCATTTACTTAATGTTTGTATCAATTTCCAGGGTTTTATACAAAGGACAGAAGATTGCGGAGCCACATTTAGCATTTAGCATTCAGCGCAATGTTCGCAGATCCGTTCAGGCGTGCTCTGTTGCTCGTGCATTTTGTTATAAAAGGCGCGACTCCATTATCATACTGAATCAGAGCCTTCGGGTTCCTTGATGATTTTTCCCCCCGCAGTGCCCCACCTCCGTTCGCTTTCGCTGGTCGCACAATTGGCCGGCCTGTTTTATTGTAAAGGCGGCGACGGTGATTACAAGAATGAAACGCGAGTTCAATTACGCTGTTAGTCAGAATGGGCCAGAAAAGCACGCCTCCCACAGGCCACAGAGCAGTACTTTCAAACACATGTAGTCAGGTTACTTTCATTGTCAAATATAGGTTAGAAATGACCTGGTTATAGTACGTCTGAATAAGGCAGCAGCATGTTCTGGGAGTCGTTTGAGCGGATATACTTTGAAAGTTTTAATTAGAAGATCAGGAATATTTAATTTACAATTTATATTATTCCTGAAGGGTTTCAAAATAACTATTGATTTATAGCAAAATTACATAATAAAGGTGCAATAATTAAATCCAAATGTACAGATATTTTTGCTTCAAATGGGGCTGCACAATGTAACACAATTCTGGTGGCACAGTTGTCAAATCAAGAGATAATACAAGTTAACATTTGTGAAAAAGTAGGAAATAATAATAAAAACAATAAAAAAAAGAATAAACTATTGTGGAGAATGTGTTAGTCCAGTAAAAATGACTTCAGTTAAAGTATGCTAAGTTACATATACAATTGTAAATAATTTTCATGATTTGATTCTGAAGATATGAAAAGGAAAAAAAAAATCCCTTTATGTTGAAGTTTGCCTCCCAGTTCTCCATTCAGGAAGTTAGAATATATTTGTTATTTTTTTTTCCCAAAGGTCCCCACATTGACACATAAATCCGTTTTGGACTTGCATATTTTTGTGAATGTGTGGGGACTAAAGATACGTATTCTTGCACAGATCCAAAAATGGGTCTAAGCATGTAAAACATCCTTGCCAGACACATAAAGTCGCTGCGTGTGTGTGTGTGTGTGTGCGTGCGTGCGTGCGTGCGTGCGTGTGTGTGCATCTCAAACGTGTGTAAACGTGGGGACTCACAGTAGACGTCCACCCGGATGGACTTGATGGCCGGCGAGCCCAGTCCGTTCTCAGCCTTGCAGTAATAGCGACCTCCCTGTGTCCGGAGGATCTTTGAGATGGTGAGCGTCTCGTTGAACACGCTCGAGTCCTGGAAGCGGTCCGACACGCTGCCCGCCGTTTTCGTCCACCGGATCTGAAACGAGAGGGGGGTGCAATGGGTCAGACATTCAAATCGAAGCGCAGCACAAACGTTATCGTTGGAATATTATTCCAACGATAACGTTTGTCCACAGAACTGCTAATAAACACAGTCAAACCTTTAGAACAAACATAATGCAAGGAACGGAATGGTAGAACTTTAACTTTTCGGGACATTAATCGTGTAGTAACAATACGGAAAAAAGCTTTGGGACTAAATGTGTTATCCTAATTGATAATATAATTAACCCTGATGAACCCAGTGTGAAGACCGTAATTATATAGTTTGCATTATTTGTATTGTTATGGGCCTTTCAACTTCAACTCTGACATTTTATTAGATCCCTGAGGTGGTGGCAAAGAAATACATGGATCACACAGTCGACAAACAAGAAGTTAAAGTTAAACAAGTGCAATACAACAATAAGAGCAGCAGCCTTGACAAAAACAATCAAATGTATTAATTGAAAAGACCAATGACAATAAGAACAAAGGGATTTTGCTCGACACTTGGGCACGTTAATCCTGCCTGAGGGAAGGGGCTTAAATGTCACCTGCAGAGGACAAGGAGGGTCTTCCAGGACTTCCTTTGCTTTTTTTTTAACCTGTTACCACCCACCTATTTTCGCCCTGTGCACAATGGTTGGACATAACCAAATGGCATTGCTTATTAAAAGAGGATCTTATGTTCCACATGCAAGTGTGATGCATCATTAGAAAGCTTAGGCCTTCTAGTTTCCGCAGATGTGCACATGAACACTGTCAGGGCTTCAGAACTTACACTACAAAGGCCCAAACATAAACAAAACATCCTTTTTTAGTCTCGCCTGAATATTGTCAATTTGTAATGGTCCTGAGCATGACATATTTCATTGTGTGCATATGCTGTTCACTGTACATGATGTTTATCTTGTTGACAACAACTGTGTAAAGTTTCAGATCTCTAGGAACAGGCATTTTGGTGCTGTTGACCTTTTCGTGTCAAAAAGTATATTCGGAACAAGTGATCCAAATATGTGCCAACTGTGCCAAACTGTTTTATTGTATTATCATATTTTTATTTTATTTTTGTATTGATATAATAATAGAGATATCTAACAAAATGCGCGTTCAAAAGGCTAATAAAATCAGAAAACGTTATGCGCAAATTCTAGTCCCCTCTTCTCCTCTCTTCTCCTCCTCTTTACACACTTACGCAGGAGAATTACAGAGGATTCTGTGTGGAAGTCCAGCCCCTCATTCGAAAGCTATTTTTATTGGCTAGAATAATATGTCAATCAAAGTCTGCTAAGTCACTGCTGACGTTAGCTATGTGGCTACAAACACGTTAGCTGTTAGCGTTAGCGTATTGTGGATGGTCTCATTCTGTAGGTAACAGTCTGAGGAAGAGATCGATGCCAAACACCATCTTATAAGTCAAACAGGTAATTTGTTATGGACGGAGAAATGCAAAAACTTTTCTTCGTTTCTCGCCGGACGAGAATGCGCTCGTCCGGCGAGAAACGAAGAAAAGTTTTTTTACTTGACAATATCTCGAAATCGGAAAACTTCAGTAAAAATACAAGTGGATATTGTTTTTCAATGATTCCTTACGGACAGACTGAGTACAAGGATGTACAGAATTAAAGCCGTTTCGTCCATCATAAACAGCAAACAGGACATGCGTTTGTAAAAGTTGAGACTTTCTCACAAACTATTGGCAATTGCTTCTTTGGGGATATTATTCAATGTAAATCAATGACATATTCGTTTTGTTGAGAAAATAAGCTTTAAAATGATTTATGGCTTGCTGGTATTGACCACGGAAATAAAAGTGATGATGTAAGAGAATATCTGAGATATGGAAAATGCTCGCCGGCGAGCAGGTGGGTGGTAACAGGTCAAACATGCCCGTGAGTATATTTGCTTTGGCCTCTCAGGTATTAGGACGTCAAATAATGCTCAGTTCCATCAGGATTTGGTGTGCAAAAGCTAGCTTGCCCCGACATGCTGATGTCCAGACCTGTATTACACATCTGGGAAAATCCTTCTCAGTTTAAGTTCATGCCATGTTCAGGTCCTTCACCTCCAGAACCCCCGGGCTCGCTGAGCTGCAGAGGCCGAACCAGCTCTGATTCAGGATCGAGAAGATTTCAGCTTTGAAACTGGCAACACAAATGAAAGACTCCTGCGACGCTCATTCTGCTTTCTGATTGGAGACTTGGCTTGAACCAAAACACCAAATTATATCATCAGCAACATGCCAGCACAAATCTGCACTTGTCATCAATTAAAGCAATATTAGATTAGAACATGTTTATCTCATATTTGGGGACAGCTCAGTTCGGTCACGTTTATTAAATATTACATACTGTTTCTTTACGGGCTGATTGTGATGTCGCTATGTTATGTCGCTAAGGCCTTTTTAATAAAACACTTGATGTTACAACGTCTCGCATAAGTGTTGATTACCTGAAATAATGGAACATCTTTTGGTGCAGTTTGGAAAATGCTGTTTTTTTTTTTTTTTTTGCCTCTAGCATCGCGCCAAGTTACAGGTCTGATCCGTGGAGAGGTGCCCCTGCTCACAGTAACAATGCATGTTTTTCCCCAGATATTTTAAAAGATTAAAACAGCGATACAAGGATAGTTTAATACCACACGGAGGAACATTCAGAGCAAAGTAAAACACTGTGCCTGGAGGCGGATCCCACAACAGAAAAGTGACGCGGTGCCCCTTTAAAAGTGCTGGAGGAAAACATGGAGCGGCAGAGGGAGGGGCCATTATTTCCATCTTTGTTGCTCTAAAAATCCATAAGTATTGCTCTAATCTGTGGACTAATGTTCTGTTTATTATTCCCCAGTGCGTTTAATGGCGCTCGCAGCTTACTCGCCGAGCCAAGCGGACGCAGCAGAATCAGATAATGCTCAAGTTTAAGACAAATAGTTCAATTTCAAGACCAGTAAACGCAGTGGGTCGAAAAAAAAGAGTGCGACAAAAAACAACCGTGCAATGAATTTCTGTGGGTGAAATGTTCTTCAGGCACAAATTTGCAACTCGGTATTTGTGGTGAAGAAAACGCCAATCACTTGTAAACACTTGCGCCAACGTCGAGGTTAAATCGCGCTTCACGCCAAATTTAAAATATTGAAATTATGGTATTTTTTCCCCTGAACTGTAACCTTCGCAACAAATGATTAACATTCAAACGCGGATGCAAATGTTCTTAATTAAAAAGTCTCGTAATCCAAACGAGAAGAAGATAACATTTTGCACATTTTTGACTTTTGCAGTTGGTCACAGTGGGAGAGCGGCAAAGCAAATGATGATTCTGAAGTAATGCTGTATTTGAATGTTACATAAATGATGATAAATGGTTGTGTGGCGTTGTGGTTACAGTTGAAAAGAAAATACAGCAAAACTATAGCAATTTGGGTTTTGGTTTGTCGCTTAAATGCATGGGCCAGAAATAACTGAAATAAAAATTAATATTTCAAATACACAAATAAAGCGGGTGCATATTCGGCATGGGAAAATATTGAAATTTTGTGTCACAATTATTATGGTCAAAATAACAGTCATGATATTGAAAATTGATGGTTTCAAAATGTATTTTATATACTTTACACTCCTTGTACCAAAGTTGAAAGGGCATTTGCATTTTTAAATATTATTTTTATCTTTAACAATAGTTTGTCAATCCAACATAATTCTTGTCTTCAAATATAGTATTTGCTGTTTCAGTATCAGTCAAATATCACTTTTGTTTGATTATTTATTTGTACCCGTATTTATTTATTTTTAATATATTTTTTCTTCTCACTTTTATCACTTCTTTTTGCATTTTTGATTATAATAATTTATAAGATATACTTGATATTCGTATGTTTTAAATCATCAAAAAATATTCACAATTCTATATTTTTTTTTCTTTTGAAAACCATCTAGAATAGAACATTACCAACATTTACCACATTGCTATTATAATGCGCTTCGTACACATGTATAACTATGTTCACTAGCAACAGCATTTCATCAGCATATCACATGTTTGACCTGATTCTACAGAACATGTAAAAGCAGAAGTAAAACGGCCTCAAACAACAAAAAGAGTGTTTCTTTTTGTATCGAGAACAGTGTTTCTTTTTGTATCGAGAACAAAACTACTTGAAACTGGCTGTACTTTCTTTACATTTGAAAGCGCTGAGACATACGTTGCTTGAACCCTGAGCTTGCTGTTTGAGGGCCACAGAGGACACTAAAGAAAAGGCTTTCAGCGCGGACAGAATGTACTGCAATGCCCAGAGTCTCTGAAGAACACGGAGGAGAGCGTGTTACCTTGTTCTCAATGTCAAACACAGAGCTCAGACTGTGCTTAACATGTATGAGGTGCAACCTGCTCGTCTCCGTGGAGATGGATATGTTTAATGCCACACTAATATAACTGACATACTGTATCTAGGCAAAGCGATGACGGCTCCATAGTCTTCTGTCAGTCTGCTCCGGGGCAGCTGTGGCTACACTAGCTAAAGTCTGGTTTTAGATTAGGACTATAAATCAGCCTTAACGACCACAGAGTGAGGAGTGCTTGCCTGCGAGTCTAATAAAGCGTTCGGGTTGGAAAATCATACAAAATATTTTTTGGATTATAAATCGCACCGGAATATAAATTGCACCAGCTAAAAGCTGCATAATAGAGAAGAAAAAACATATATAAGTCACATTTTTGGGGGAAATGTATCACTAAATCCATTGAATTCTTCTTCCTCTGTGTCACTTCTAAACAACTCCACAAACTCCAGAGGTAGAGGAAGTGCTGATTCTTCTTCTGCGTCGCTTAGAGCCTAGAGCGCCCTCTTGTGGTTGTCAGTCGCTCTGGAGTATAAGTCCCACCCGGCCAAAACTATGAAAAAAGGTGCGACTTAGAGTCCGGAAAGTACGGTAGTTGTTTTGTTACTTGAAATAAAGTACAAGCTTTATGTTGAAATCAAGACTTTAGATATTGCTAATTCAAGCCATATGAACTCACATCATTGTTTTTTGCAGTAAAATCTGAGCTGTTGTAGATTAACGTTCATGTAACATCGCAACAGTTTATACCTGAGTTTAGAACGTGCTGTTTAACTGTCGGATTGCATGTTTGTTGAACTGTTTTTTGTATGTTTCAGCTCTCTGGATTTACTGAGTCGATCCACGTGAAATGAAAACATCTTCTCTGTCAGCAGAAATCAACAAAACGGCCTCGGAAAGTGGTGCCATTATTCAACTCCAATGTAAGAAGAATGTCCCGATACTCAGACCCAAATGTTGACTCTTGTTCACCCCGGGACGAGGTCAGAATTAAGACTAGTCAGCAACTCACTTCCTGCTTTAAATGCGACGCACGACAAAACAAGTGTCACTTTCATTGCCCTTTTGCCGAGGCCCATTGCGAGTCGCAGACCAAAGAACAAAGAAGCTCTGTGGAGTATCACCTCAAGCCAGATCATTTGGAATAAACATTTGGGGATTACCGTTCAAACTCGGTGCGGGAATGCCATGTTTGTTTATCGCTGTATTTGTGTAACACGTTTCTTCACAGGTGAGCGTGTGAGCGTCTCTGCTATGATGCGAGTGCGAACGTTCTGTGCCACAAAGATGCTCCTATCTCAAATGAGGCTCTGATGTGCTGTAATATTGATTACGCTGGGGTTTATAACTAAAGAAAACATTAAAACATGACCAAACCTTTATAGAAAAAGTAGCCTCTTTTTATCAAGGCCCCTGATGTACTCGAGACAACGTCCAGCAGAAACCTTCTCTTTTGGACTTTGTCTTCTTCACCTCGTCCTCATCGCAGGCGTTATACAAAGCCGTAGCCGAGCTCTCTTTAACTTCTTGCTGACCATCATCTGGTGTGGGCCGTTTTAAGCATGGTTAGAGTTTACGGGCTGATTGTGATGTTTTGTTGACTCTTGTTGACGTTAGGACATTGGACACCAACGTGGACAAGATGGCAACAAAGGAGACAACCAGCTCTATATCACTTTTCTTTTACACAAAGTACACCCAGTAATCACTTGGTTACGAGCCTCTAAAGCTGCATTGCAAATGGGCAAAACAAAGTACAGGAATCAAGAACAAATTAGAAACTGCATCCACCTAATGGCCAAAGGAAAAGTCTCTACTTGATCTGCAACTTGCCGAGAAAAGTTGAGTCAGATTTTAGTGATACTTGGACAAATATGTTTCAACATTTGTGCTTCACTCTTATATAAAATAACATTGATGATTTGTTTCCGCCTCACTCACAATCTACTTCTCCCATTTTAATTGTCTGGGGTTTATTTTGGTTGTGTTCAGCAAGCTATGGAAGCCTGTTTGGATCATAAAACACTAGTTGGGCAAAATCGACCGGTTAGCGCTCACACCACAAGCGAAACCACACCGAGACCACCTCCAAACGTGGGTCTCTCTATGGTTCTTTAGTCAGGACCAAATCAAACTTGTCCTCTTTCACACCCGTCCGAACGAACCGCACTTGCATCTGTTTGTAGACCCAATTCCTCCCACATATGGTTCAATGTTTGTGGATTTCTATTATTCTTGTAAATCCCCCAAATCTCTCTCACATCCATTGTCCATCGTCTGAGATTATGACATGTTGATGACAGAAAAGGTATCAAACTGTATTCTAGGCCAGTCAAAACAAAAGACGTGTGAACTTGATAGGCATTCTTCTTCTCTAGTTAGTCGTGAGTTGTGACGGTCGGAGTTGGATTAGACCGGTATAAAGGGCTCCACGCTGAGAGACTCCCCGCGCCGAGAGATCCACCGCACGGGCTTCCGACCACTAAATGATGAGCCAGGTTAGCCCGCGGCATTGAGGCGTAATCAAAGGTGAGATGGTATTAGCGTCCAGCAAGGGGCTGTAATTGACTCTCCATCATCGGGCCGCTGTCCTCGTTAAAGCGCGCGAGATGAACAGGTGACAAGTGCGTTAGAGGTGAGAGAGGAAGGGAGGAAGGGAGGAAGGGAGGAAGGGAGGAAGGGGAGAAACAAGGGGGAGGAAAGGAACACGGCGCTCCACTACTCCATCCATGGTGAGTAACGGTGAGGGTGCGTTCACATTTACTTTACTAAAAGCTGTTCTTGACCTTGTTTTGTTCCAGCTTTAGTTTTAGGTTTGGTTCTGGTTTAGTCCAGGTTTAGTTTTAGGTTTAGTTCTGGTTTAGTCCAGGTTTAGTTTTGGGTTTAGTTCTGGTTTAGTCCCTATTTTGGTGCGGATAATGAGCGAGTGTGATTTTCTTCTTAAAACTTCTGCTCGTCTGCTCGTCTCCTCAGATCTGTGAGTCAAAAGTGTCAGGCGATCTCTTCATTATTAAGTAATCTATTTGAAATTTGTTCAGCTCTAAAAGCCAGGCCAGGTCACAGCGTCCAAACTAATTATTACAACTTAATTTGATGCTTTTATTTATGATTCATTATGTGTAAAGACTTATGTTGTCTTGGGTTTGTCATTTCTTTGAGCTCCTGTTTGATTGTTGTTGAACAATCAAACAGGAGTTTGTAAACTCTGTAAATTTGAGAGTATTTGTTCCATTCTTTTGGGTATAATTGAGGTGTGTATAGAATAGTCCAAATTAAGGATTGAGATTGGTCTATATGAGGCACAGTCTTTTGGTCGTTGTATTTATATTTGTATTTCTGATATTTTTTTCTTCTGTCATGAAATTAAGAAACTGCTTCGTTCATATTCTTTATCTCCTGAAAGAGTGTTTTTTAGAAAGATTGAAAAAAATATTGTTTTTGGTCCAGTTTGGTTAAATTTACATTATATTTGCTTCAAAATTACTCCAACATCTTTGCTTGGTAAAGACCTTTTTTGTAGCCTTTCAGGATTCTTATTCTTTGGCAGGTTCAGCTTTAGTTTGTCATGCAGATCTTTTAGCATTTTTAAATATTTGGCTGAGGCGACGGCAATCATTTTGCCTCTGAAAACACAACATTGGGGATGTCACAATATCAGATTTTATTGTCACGATTATTGTGAGAAAAAAAAACATCACAATTTTACAATTATTCACGATTATTGAGACTGTGACCAAACAGTCAAATCTTTAATTTTCTTTCATTCTCATTGTCTGACAAGTTTCTGTTACTCAAGTTTGTGCTTTATAACGTTAAATGTGACAAGAACAGCCAGATAAAAAAGTTCTTTACATTAGGTCTATTTTTGGGCTGTATATTGAACAAAAATACTTAATTTTGCTTTTAAAGAGGCGGTGGCAGTGGACTAAGTTTGCCCGGGAGCCCATCACATCACTTATCGTGGCGGTTTCTTATTAGACTCCAATATGTCCACACTGTACACAGATAGCATCATGGCCCACGCTGATAACTTCCATTTGGAACCTGATCAGAGCCAACGGGCAGAGACATCACTGAGAGGCGACGGGCGATTGGACGATTGGAAGTGTCTACAGATGCTGCTGTCTGCTTGTAGCTGCAAGCTCTGTACAAACAATAAGGCTGCCCAGGGCGTGTGGTCAGTGCAAAAACAGGTAATCAAAGTGGTAAAAAACCTGGTAAAGGCGGAACATGTTGCTCAGTGCTCAAGGCTCAAGGAAAAGCACAGAATAAATGAGCTACGATCAAAGGGCAAGAAGCAAAATATGTTTTTGAGATAAAAATGAGGATGAGTTAAAAGGTGTATTTAGCAGAAGGTATAGTCAATGACATATATAACGCAGGCACTGACTTTAAATCTCTACTCAAAAGTTTCTGTTTTGGATGAGTGTCAAGATTGGTTTTCTACCATTTTAAAACTTTGCACTAGGTAGAAAAAACATAATCTTTCACTATCTTTCTTTCTTTATCCACAATTATGATGAGGATTTTGTTTTTCATTCACTTCTCCTCACTCTCACGTTGCTCTGACACGTCTTAATGGAACTACCCAGGATGTCTTGCAATAAAACATGCATTGGAAAAAAGGAATATTGGACAGAACGTGAGAAGGGAACAAACTCAAACTTCTACCATCTCTGATTCCTGACCATTGTAAAAGAGAGAACCCTGTTACAGACCGGGACGGATCGATCACATTATGATCCTTAACTTCACATGTATTTGGAGACGGGCGCCAGATAAAATCGTAGAGACACTTAAGATCACATCGTACTGTTTACTTTTTTGTGTTACATGCCTCGGGACTGTGGGTGTTAATGATCTTTGTAGCTATAATCCGACAATTAATCAAAGTGCACTGTCGCTATTAAAACAATTAAAACATAAATAGTTTAGTAATTTAGTATTAGCAAGAGAACTTTGTTGTCGTGATTGCTGATCAAAATAAATCAATAAAACATCAATCGTACATATACCACTTTTAGATTTTACATGTACGATTCTCCTTGGGATTGGACGGCAGCAACAACACACATAAACTACCATATTTTCTGGACCATAAATTGCTCCGGAGTATCAATTTCATTTTTGGGGGGAACAAATCCAAGACCAAGAACAGAAATTTAATCTTGAAATGCACTTTAAAATAATAACAGATGAGAGAACATGGTGAATAGGTATGCTAACGCTAACACCTTCAGCTACATGACACACAGACAGAACTGTGGTAAGTGTCTGGTATGTTAACGTAACATATGAACAGTTATTCAGATAACTATAGCATAAAGAACATGCTAACAAGTTTACCAAAGCATCAGTTTTACCCCAAATCATTCTTCTTCCTCGGTGTCACTTCTAAACCACTCCACAAATTTCGGAGGTAGAGGAAGTGCAGATTCTTCTTCTGCGTCGCTCAGAGCCTCGAGCGCCCTCTTGTGGTTGCCAGTGTGAAAATAACAAACAATATCACATATAAGTTGCACCCCGGCCAAAACTATGAAAAAGGGTGCGACTTTCCGGAAAATACAGTACTCAAAGATGAATACTTTTCTGCCGTGTATTCCGACCTCCTCGCGCTCCCCGGACCGTGTACCGCCACCTTTTGCCCGTGGTTTTAATTGAAAAACACGCTTTGTTCCCGAAACCCAAGGACTCGACTGTGCCGTGGGAGTGATGTCGATCCAAAGTCGCTCTCCCCCCTGTGTTCTGCCGTCGCCCCGCCGCTCTCTGGTGTTTGTTTCTGCGGGCTCCCGCCGTTTCGTCTGATCACTTGATTGTCATGCTCTGCCACACATTGCTGCGCCACGAAGCTGCGCCGGACCCCCACCGACGCCTGCGCTGCCAAAGAGTGCAGCTACAGGAGCGTGAAAAGACGTGGATTCGGACTGTTGATCAAGTAGTTTCAAATAGTTTCGACAGATGTGCGTTTTAGATGATGTTTATGGCGGGTTTTAAGGGTGCCGTGTGAGGAAGGCTCTGCTCACGTTTCCGTACCGTAGCGTCGTCGAATCGTAGCATCAGTAAAATTGCAGAGACTAAATGTGTCTGAAAAAGTTTACCTGTGAAAAAACACCAAGAATTAAAAAATGCATTTGTGAGATATCGTTCTGTCAGAGGAAAATCTTTCAAAGAGGCTTATGTTGATCAACTTTAACTCAAATGAAGATAAGATATAGAGTCATAGAGATAAAAAGACTTTCTCACATTAAAGAGTCAGTATTCTAATTTACTAGCATTTCAGATTCAAGTTCTTCAACAAACTATAACAACTGGAGAACATAAGTTGTATTATCATCCATATTTTTCAGAAAAAGCCGCCACAGTGTCACAATAATATTTCATTTAACTGGAGATATAGGGGGAGGTAAACGTACTAATAACACTTTAGATCACCTTGTACCGGTTGGACCACTGATGTCCCAGTCCACAGAGTTAAAGCTAAAGAAGTGTGAACAAGGGGCTGAGGGACGTTCAGGTTCAAATAATTTAGCATTAGCACTTAAACGCTGTCACTTTAATCGCTAATAAAGACAGCAATCAAACATAACCACACTTTGGGCTAATATAAGATAAGCAACATCTCGTTTGCACTGAGCTCTTTGTTTTTCAGACTTGTTGCTCACTGTCTTATGATTTATTAGCATAGATCAGGTTCAACAAGCAGCCGCCGTCTTATTATAATGTACAATATTTGCCTTTCCCAGCATCACCAGTCCTAAACCCAGACTTCATCAGGACTAAATTTGGGCTAATCTTGGCCTAAAAGGACAATAAAGCATGTCAAAATGAGACTGAACCATGGATAGGTTTTTTCTAAAGGACTATAAACCCAACGGAAAACTAAAACATTCACATTTGTCCGTAAATAAAACAAGTTAGAGAACATAAAATGAAATGAGTACATGTAACTGCAGCGTTAGCCTTGGTGGTAGCAGGAGTAAATGTAACATCGGTTCGTTTGTTCAACCTAAATGAGTCTCACGTTTAGGTTTGTGAGCAAGTATTAGGCTTTTTGCACGATGTAAAAGCCACACACTGCAAAATAAAGTCATTACGGAAATACATTTACCTTATTGCCGGCTATATAAAATTCAGTCCTTGAGCCTGACGGTGGTAAACACAACTGTAGCTATGGCAGCGTGAGAGAGATGTCTCATGAACCACATTCATGCCCAAGGACACAAGACAGTGAGCAATATTAACCATCCCCCAACCACCGCCTTAAGTTATAATAAAACTACTCAACCCTCTGTGGCCGGTTAATAAGACTTAAATTCATAATATTAAATTGATTGAATGGTGCTTGCTTTAAGGCAGCGCTTCCCAAGGTCACCAGCTTTGTGATGCGAGGATTCCCCCGAAGCCCCTTCAATAACAATCTACACAATCTCAACATAAACTAAGACAAAATCAAATGGCCTGTTGTTTTTTTTTCTTTCATTTTATGGCTGATTTATGTGCTATATTCCAAGCACATAGAGAGACGCATGGAAGCTTCTGTTCGTCCTCTGGTCCGTCCATCCCCCCCTCAGGTAACAACAGAGCAGTGCATGTGCTCACCACTAGGGGCAGTAATGAACAGACAGTGGAAGCGCACAATTTTTATAAAGTGACTAAAACAAGCTGCAAAACTAATCAAAAATCATAAAGTTTTGGTCAAATTCTCTAACTCGCTTTAAGTGCCCGCTGTTGGTCATTTAACAGAACACAGACTTAGCACTCGGCTCACTGATACATATTCTTTTTTGGCCGGCCCATTTTAGGCGACTCTGACCTTGAACGTGCTTCATCGTGGCATTAAACTTAATATTGTGGAGCAAATAACACTCCTATAATTGAATAAATGCAAGATAGATACCGTATTTGTGCACGAAAAGGTGCACCGGATTATTAAGCGCATCATCAGCTATCTGTGTACCATGTGTACTGGTCCATACATAAAGCGCACCGGACGATAAAGCGCATAAGATAAACAAAACAGAGTCAGTTGAGCTTTATGAAACGCGTTCAACTCATTCAGATCAACATTGTTCAACATCAAAACACACTCTGCTATCGCTAACAGACACGTTAGCATATCCAAATCAATTCTCAGTCAAGATCACTTGTAAACACGTAAAATACAAACACAGAAGACACTCTGCTACCGCTAAAAGACACGTTAGCGTATTCACAACAACTCCCAGCCTCGTTCAGTTGCAACACGTAAAATACAACACAATACACTCACTTTTTCAGTTCATTCCTCATCATCAAATCCTTCAAATGCACCGAAGTACATCCTGCATAGCTATGACCAGACGTCCCGATTTACCTGGGACAGCCCTGATTGTTTACGTCCCGTTTACCGGTTTAATGTCTGCTGGGGCGCAAATGGTAAAAGCAGCCAAAGTGCTGATAGTGCTCCGTGCTAAAACTCTTTGGTCATGTGATCCCGCATCTTGGACCCACGCTGCAGTTCAGTGATGATTCCTGCCTTTTGATTCCCACAGTTGACTGATAGTTTAGCCCGTAAGCGCATTTCTTGCGATAATATAACAGATCCAATGGTCTCTCGGCAGGAGCCATCTTGGGCCAAAATTCTTGGGGTCCTTTATTTACCGGTAGGTGTCTGCGTTGTGCCTGACTGAAAATGTTGTTTACCTTTTGAAAAGGTAGGTAGACTGTAGGTAGACTACTGTTCCCAGAATACTTTGCATACATGTTGTTGGGACTTCCGGTTCCGGAGTACTGTAAAGCTAGACGTGCATCGGCGTCTCGTGTCCCAAATCTTCTTTATACACAATGTAGCACACAAAATATCTTCGCGGTCAGTAAGCACAACCAGAAATAAACCATATATTAAGCGCACCGGACTATTAAGCTTTTGAGGACGTTAAAGACTTTTAGGTGCGCCTTGTAGTGCGGAAAATACGGTAAGTTTAATGCCATTTTCTTGAACAGTTTCTTGAACATATAAGACGGAACAACGTCATCTCGATGGAGAGAAACAAGGAGCAGAGCCCCCAGTGGAGAAAGTAACACCTTCTACATCAAAATCTGCCCCGTGTTCAGATATATTGAGTTTATATATATATATTTATATATATATATAATAGTTTTTTTGTTTTTGTTCATAAGAGTTCTATTAAGAGTGTGTTTTGAAACTTCTTGTAATCTGTCCTTTCCTCCTGTTCTACTGCGTTGTAAGAACGAAATTTCCCCTTGTGTGGATATTAAAGGATTATCTTATCTTATCTTATTGTAAAAAATGAGACCACTGTGTGCCGTCTGCATCCAACTACAACATAATTTGACCAATCATGAACACAGGAGTGATGTGGTGCGCTATTAGCATACTAGCTATTAGCATGCTAGCTGTTAGCAGTGGCCAGGAAGAAACATTTAAGCATTTAATATTCTGAATTTATGTCAGTTCAACAAAACACATTCTGCGAGTTTGCAAAAAAATACGGTAAGTGTGTGTTTTTTTTTTTTTTGCTAACCCTCCAGCCTTGTTCAAGTACACCGAGCATATTTTGCATTGCTCTACGGAAAGTGAAGAGGGTCAAACTGCTCTCTCCAGGCGCACTCAGGACCCCCCGGTGGGTGAAGGTGCTGTGACGGGAGAAATAATAAATAGTGGAAGCTCACATTTTTATAAAGTGATTAAAACAAGCCGTAAAACAGCATATTAAAGCTTAGTTTTGGTCAAATTATCCAGCTCGCTGCTGGTCATTAAACAGAACGCAGACTTGATCATCAAAAATGATTGGAAATATAAATGCAGTGAGCGTAACTACTCTTGGAAAGTTGTGTCTTTAGAATTGCACATACAATATGAAAATAATGGCTTCAGGTTGAATATTGATTTAAAGTCGGGCGTTTGCCGAGTCCCCTGCACTTCCTCTGAGGCCACGCACATATTAATATTCTGAATCCAAGTCGATTAAATAGAGATATTCTGCAGTTTATGTTATTGTCATGACCGCTTTTGCTTTTCCTCAAGTGATGCTGTTTTTTTTTTATCCTCCTTTTAACTCTAAATAGGCTAAACGGGATGTAAAATCTGGAGCGCATTTGCATTTAGAGGTGCGAGATCGGCTCAGAAGCGGCTCTGCGCAGATGAAGAAAGATGAAGAAAGATGGGTTTCCTCGGAGCTCAGGGCGATATATCTTAAACAGCTTATTCTCCTGCGTCTGCTGCAGGCGCCGTGCACGATGGAACACGGAGCGAGCGTTTAAAATAGACCCAAATACGTGGTAGGTTGACGGGTGGAAGAGCGGCAGCAGGAATATTATACGGTATATTACACGTCCTCTCAATTTGAATCTGAATGCGAGTATTGTCAACTTAACTTTTGTCTTCAAACTTTATTGTTAAATGACCTTTTCAGGATATTTCTACCAGCTTTTAATACTTGATAACCATATTGCATGCCAAAAAATGAACTTTAAAACTATCGATTTATCACAACTAATCCATAAATAGTGTATACTAATTTTAGCAAATGAATAATTGTTAACTCGTCTTTGCAACAACAGAAAGTGTATTTTATGTTAAATTGAATCACAAGTGTGAAAATTATGCAGAGAATTTGTAAAGTGTCATGTATTTGATGAAAATACTCCACTATACTATAAAATACTAATCCATAAATGTGTTGCTAAAATAACTTCACTTCAGATTCATCTCGGCTCAATTTTGTGACTTTTGCATCGTAAACAACTTATCAATTAAGCGAAAGAGAATTTTGCCAGACTAATCGATTAGCAAAATGATCATTTGTGGCAGCCACACTTTAAACTGTAGAATAACTTTGACAACAAGATATTTGTTTTTAGGCGATCCTGGCCTTGAATGTGCTTCATCGTGGCATTAAACTTAATATTGTGTCGCAATTAACACTCCTATAATTGAATAAATGCAAAATAGATCAGTTTAATGCCATTTTCTTGAACATTTAAGACGGAGCCCTGTCATCTCAATGGAGAGAAACAAGGAGCAGAGCCCCCAGTGGAGAAAATTACACACTGCACCTTCTACACCAAAATCTGTCCCACGTTCAGATATATTGTGAAAATGAGACCGTCGTGTGCCGTCTGCATCCAAGTACATTATTTGACCAATCATGAAGACAGGAGTGATGTGGTGCGCTATTAGCAGTTAGCATGCTAGCTGTTAGCAGTGGTGTGACGTCCTAAATATAAGCAAAATTCTATTGTTTGCTCTTTTAAGGCCAGAAACAGGACAGGGTTCAGTGCATTTACAGTGCATTTAATATTCAGGATTTATGTCAGTTCATCAAAAGAAATCCCTGGCGAGTTTGCAAAAAAAATATGGTATACAGCGTGTTTGGTTTTTTTTCTAACCCTCCAGCCTTGTTCAAGTACACCAGGCATATTTGCATTGCTCTACGGAAAGTGAAGAGGGTCAAACTGCTCTCTCCAGGCGCACTCAGGACCCCCCGGTGGGTGAAGGTGCTGTGACGGGAGAAATAATAAAGAGCCTGGAAAATGCCGGGCTGAAAATAGCTGGAGGGCACAGCGGGGGTTAAAAGCGGCGCAGAGGTGGTCTTGAATGTGAAGGGAACACACGGAGGCCTTGCCAAAAGTACAAAGCAGCATTTCGAATACTTCAACACGCCAACACGCAGTACTGATAGCTCGCTAACAGGAATTAAACACGGCACTGGAGCTCCATCTCTAATGTCACCGAACTGGGAAATGTGAGTGAGAAGAGGACCTCGCAAACAAGGGTTAATGAAAGTGTGGATGACGCTAGAGGCACGTTTTTGGCCGAGGGAACAATGTTATGACACGGTTCAGCTCAAATATTGAACCATGCTTAGCTCATTTAAGAATTGCGTGTATTTTTAGAGGTCCAAATAATGATTGTGACGATTAAAATAGCAATTTCGATCCCGTCGCAATCGTTCGTGCTCTTCCTTTCATAATGACTGTGGGCCTCAGCAGGGGGATGGTGAATTCTGCTGAGGTCGCCGTACGCTCGCTCACTTCGTGTTAGCGCAGAGGCTGGAGAGAGTGGCACCGATTTTCAAACTCGTCTAATTTATGCTCACAACTTCGGGTGCTTGTTTTGCCAGCTAACTCTTTTTAATGGCGTCCGCACTTTAGTTTTGCGTGAATTAGATGCTGACTTTAGACATTTCTGCATCATACTTTTATTTTTGCCTGGTAGAGTTTAAAGAGATCATTTACTGTCTGGAAAGTTTGGATCTAGTTGAGTAGTAATTATATGTCTAATTCTTCAGTAGCTCGTCTTTTATTTTGATAAAAGACCATTTCCGTAGGCGTGTTCAATCAATGGTCATTCAAAATCAAACTCTTCCGCTGTGTTCACACTTGTTTGACCGCTGTTTAGTCCAAAGTCCTTATGTGGACTTGGTTTGGTTCTGTTCCAGTCCTGCTTTAGTCACGGTCTAGTTCAAGGCCTGGATCGACCAATGAACAAGACCTTTTGCACTTAATTAAAATAAAAAATAAAATAATGAAACATGCTTTAGGTCAGCGTGGCGTTAGTATTTCACAATTTGTATCTTAAAATAAAACATTTGGGAGACTCCACTGTTTCCAATGAAGTATTAAAGCGAATGAACATTAAAAAAAAAGTAAAAATCAAAAATCAATGAAGCCATTAGGCAACGTGATGGCTATGCTAATAGAGCGAGTTTGGTGATGGCTTAAAAATTGCGGATTTTTACCCATGACACAACAATCCAAAGACAATTCAAACAAACATATTCCATTAATAGATAATTTCACTTGAGAAGGCAAATCCACACCAATCAAGTCAACGTGTTCTTGATTCACTTACTTTCAATCAACATGTACATTTCTGCAGTGCACATGTTTGAGGAAACGTTAAGCGACAATATATTCTGACAAAACCCACCCAGGCACAGGGAGAACCTGCAAACGTTCCACAGAAAGGCCACTGTCCCTTTAGTGAAGCTCAGTACAAGAAACACAAACAATCATCTCCTGAAGAGGTCAGCACTCACACAAGGTCTCGACAGATTGAACCGTAACTCGCGGCTTATAGAGCGAAACAACCCTGGGCGGCTGACGTCGGGGTTTGGACTTTCGCTGACCTTCCAGGACAATGACTGCCAAAGGAGGGTGAAAAAAAGGATGAAAATAGTGTTTGCTGTGCGGTGTCGGAGGCTGGTACTCAAACAGAGCTGTGGACATAATGGACGAAGGCCGGGCCAAGGAGGAGGGGGAAAGGGCAGATGGCGCTACGCTCAAGAGGGACCGAACACAAATCATAAAGGAACGAATAAAGTCCACCTCAGTACCATGGAGAGCGCACGGGAAACAGGCCAAAGGAGTTCACCATACGATAGGTCACTTTATTTTGGCTCAGTGTTTCTCGGCGCAGTAGAAGACAGAACTAGAACCTGATTGACAAAAAAAACACTTTAAAAAACATGTATTCGTACCGTGAGAGGGCGTTTCTTTCCACGGATCTGGGCTCTGGTTATAGGCATGTCGCGATATCGTATTGTTGTGTGACGATTATTATGAGAAAAAAACGTCATGATTATTCACAATCGTTGATCTTTAATCAGACGTGTGATCCTTCCTCAAGTTTGTGACCGACTTTACACAAATTGAACTTTCTGAAAGCCAAAAATATCTTAACATTTGATTAAAAGAAAAGAGATTAAAACAAAGTTACATCTACATTTACATATATTTTTGGTTGAATAATGAACCCAAAAATGTAATTTGCTTCTAAAATTGTCACGATAATAATTTGTTTTATTATATTGTGGCTTGAATAATCACGATTAACGAATACTCTAACAATATTGACAACCCTGGTCAATGTCCAAATGTAACGTGTGGTGTATTCTGATAGTGTTTTATACTGACAGGATTGTTTAAAGTGACGTCATGTGAAGCACGATGCATGTTGGGTATTCAATAAAAGTTGTTGATGAAGCATGCAGTGGTCCCACGGATTTATGTTCAATACAAGAACACGACATGGAGTCAGAAGTGCTGTGTTGCTTATAACAACCAAAAAGTAAAAGCGTCAAGCGTCAGACGTGAAGAAGAGGAAAAGGTGTGCCAAAAATGTCGGATAATGATGGAAACGACCAGCCGAGGGCAGGAGTGGGTCCGTCGGACAAAATGGGTCCGTCGCTTCGAAAGATTTCGCCAAGCGAGTAATTTATCTGTGAGTACAGAGGAGAACCAAGTGAACACTCTAATATACTGCATGGGAGATGAAGCAGATGACGTTTTGAGAGGACTAAAACTAAGAGACGCAGATCAGCGGGAGTATGATAAAGTCCGAGACGGCTTTCACAACTTTTTCATTGTCAAGAAAAATGTGGTCTATGAGCGCGCACGGTTTAATATGCGCAAACAAGAGCCAAATGAGACTGTTGATGCGTTCACCACTGCCTTACATGCGTTAGTGAGCACTGTAACTACGGACCGCTCCACGACGAATTAATACGAGACAGAATAGTAGTGGGCTTGGCCGACACAAGACGCATGCAGATGGAAAAGGATTTGGATTTGGAAAAAGCTATTAATATGGCCAGGCAGTCTGAGGAGATCGAAAAACAACAGTCTGCTTTGAGAAGTGAAGCAACCATGATGCAAATGAATGCCAGCTCAGTGGACAGAGTGGTCAAAAGGTATGACAAGCCAAAGTTCAACAAGTTTAAGAACAAAGTGATTAAAACAAACCAACAACAGTACAGCAAAAGACAAAGTAATAACTGCTACAAGTGCGGAGGCTCTCCACATCCAAAACACGAGTGCCCAGCCAATGATGCAAAATGTCATTCATGTGGAAGAAAAGGTCACTACCAGCGTGTTTGCAGACAAAGTAAGACTGTACAAAGGATTGAGGAGGAAGAGGAGCAAGGCTTCTTTCTTGGCTCAGTGTCCATCAACAGCCAGGCATGGACGGCTAATATACAGGTGAGAGACACCCAAATCACTTTTAAACTTGACACTGGAGCAGATGTGACTGCAATGTCTGACTCCGACCTAAACAAAATATTTGCTAATGTGAAAAGACCAATTCTCCGCAAGCCAGAAAACCTTTATTGGGTCCTGGTAGGACACCACTTGACGTTGCGGGACTTACAGAGTTACAGCTCAACTATGGAGCAAAGCAAACAACAGAGAAGGTCTATGTTGTCAAAAATCTTGGTACTCCACTTTTAGGCCTGCCTGCCATCACAGCTCTTGGACTACTAGTGCGGGTTGACACAGTTTCAATGGACACTCTTAAAGCAACATATCCCAAACTTTGCAAAGGATTAGGCGAAGTACAGCACGCATATCACATTAAGCTCAAACCCAACGCTGTGCCGTTCTCTCTAAAAGCCCCAAGAAGGATTCCGCTGCCTTTAATGGGAAAAGTTAAAGAGGAACGCCAGAGAATGGAAGCGCTTGGTGTCATTTCTCGAGTAGAGGAACCAACGGACTGGTGCGCCGGCATTGTCGTTGTTCCAAAGAAGAATAGTCCTAAACTGAGACTATGTGTGGACTTTACAGGACTAAATGAATATGTGTGCAGGGAAAAATATGTGCTGCCTGCAGTGGATCAAACCCTCGGAATGCTTGCAGGGGCCAAAGTGTTTAGCAAACTGGACGCTAACATGGGTTTCTGGCAGATTCCCTTAGCAGATGAATCAGCTAAACTGACCACGTTCATCACACCCTTCGGGCGGTTCCACTTTAATCGCCTACCCTTCGGCATCAACTCAGCGCCCGAGCACTTTCAGCGCACAATGGCCGCGGTCATTGAAGGACTTGAAGGGGTGGTGTGTCATATTGACGATGTGTTGGTGTGGGGATGTAATCAAGAGGAGCACGACGCCCGTCTACATGCCACACTGCAGAGACTTGTAACAGCAGGCTTAACTTTGAATGTTAAGAAATGTGATCTTTCGCAGAGGAAAGTTACCTTTTTAGGTCACATCATCGCTGACACCGGTATCAGCCTAGATCCAGCAAAAACGGAGTCAAGCTCAGAGATGACAGTCCCTACTAATGTGTCAGAGCTACGCAGTTTTCTGGGCATGGTAAACCAAGTGGGCAAATTCATCCCCCATTTGGCAAAAAAGGATAAAGCTTTAAGAGATCTTTTGTCTAAGAAGAATGCTTGGTACTGGGGCCCAGACCAAGACAGAGCTTTCAAAAGATTAAAAGATGCTCTAATTTCACCTCCGGTGCTTGCGATGTACGACCCCAACAGAGACACTAAAGTATCAGCAGATGCATCATCGTATGGTCTGGGTGGTGTTCTCTTGCAGCTGTGGGAGGAAGGATGACGGCCAGTGGCTTATGCGTCAAGGTCACTGTCTCCTACAGAACAACGTTATGCTTAAATGGAGAAGGAGGCATTGGCTTCCACATGGGCATGTGAGCGATTCCGGGATTTCCTGATAGGCAAACATTTTTGTCTTGAAACGGCTCACAAACCTCTCGTTTCTTTACTGGGGGGACAAGATCTGGATCTTCTACCACCCAGAATCCAGCGATTCAGAATGAGACTAATGCGCTACATGTATAATGTTCAGTACGCTCCAGGTAAATCGCTTTGGACAGCGGACACGTTGTCCCGCTCACCACTGAAAACTCAAATGACTCAATCTGACAAAGAACTAATGGAGAACACAGACATATATGTGGACAGCATTTTTCCAAACATGCCGGTCAGTTCATCATATATGCAGACACTGAGAGAACAATTGAAAAGTGACAGTGTGTGTTCGTGTAATGGACATGTGCACCCAAGGTTGGCCAGACCATGCTAAACAAGAACCTTTATTGAAAAATGACTGGTCAGACCGAGCCACACTCACAGTAAAAGATGGGTTGTTGTTAAAAGGTTCACGACTTGTTATTGCTTCAGCTATGCGTAATGATGTGTTGCTAAAATTACATGAAGAACATCAAGGTGTCGTGAAATGTAAAGCTCGTGCACGCCAAACTGTATGGTGGCTTGGATTGAGCCATCAAGTACTGGAAATGGTGCTCAAATGCAGGGCATGCATACAAGAAAGACACAACCATAGTGAGCCGCTTATGCCAACTGAATGTCCCGACCGCCCGTGGCAAAGAGTGGGAACAGATCTTTTTGAGCTGGGAGGAAAAACTTACCTTCTTGCTGTGGACTATCTATCGAGAATTGTGGAGATTGCGCTCTTAAACAAAACATCATCTAATGATGTTATAAACCATCTGAAATCATTCTTTGCTCGTCACGGCATTCCCGAGGTCCTAATGTCGGACAATGGGCCACAGTTTTCCGGACAAACTTTTGCAGACTTGGCAGCATCTTACGGATTTAAACATGCCACAAGCAGCCCCAGGTATCCGCAAAGTAATGGGGAGGCGGAACGTGCTGTACAGACTGTGAAAACTCTTTTGAAAAAAAATGCGGATCCTTATTTAGCTCTACTTGCCTAAAGAGCTACACCTCTTCAAAATGGATACAGCCCTGCAGAACTTCTGATGGGCCGACGTCTGCGAACAACTGTGATTTTCTACGTGATTTTCTCTTTATCGATACTTATAATTAACCAGGCTACAAAATTAGATCAACTCAACCTATATACCAAAATGTAAATACTTTTTCTTTTCTGTATGTGACATTAATTTTACTTTATCATTCAGAAAGTATTATTTCAGATTATTTGTTCTAATTTCCAGCCGCGTTCCCTGCCAGAAAATACGGACGTTTCTTTAATGTTTAATCAAGCCAGAAATACCTCGCCATATCTCAAGTTGAACTCATTTTATGATTGAAGTCATTTTAACTGAACTCTATGTTGTTGTGTAATTGTGTAATAAAGACGCCTTCAAATTGTACTCGACATTTGACTTCATCTATTGATTTTTCATGATTGTATTTCTTGCAGTCATCTCTCGGGACGTTTAGAGGTTTTTATGGAGGAAAAATGGATATTGTTCCGGTCAATCATGATCTGAGGATTGTAAAATTAGTTCTGTTTATGAAGAAAAATTATTTAAACCAAAATGTGGAAATCCTAGAAGTAGTGTTGGCGTGTGTGCTCAGTTTGTTGATATTGTGATGGCAAAAGGCAAGTTTATTTGTAGAGCACAAGGCAATTCAAAGTGCTTCACACAACAGGAAAAAACATTAAAATCATAAAGACGCGACAGAAATCACAAAACAGTTTAAGACAGGCATGTCCAAACTAGGGCCCGGAGGCCAAATGCGGCCCTCAGACCAATTTTTGTTGGCCCTCCAGCTTCCTGCCATGTTGGCCCAAACAACAAAAAATAGTACTTTTGATTGTGAAATCGGTTATACCAACCTAATATTCCATAATACAACCTTCCTCCAGCTCTTCCACACATACTTCCTCCAGCACTTCCGCACACACTTCCTCCAGCACTTCCGCACACACTTCCTCCAGCTTCTCCACACACACTTCCTCTAGCTCTTCCACACACTTCCTCCAGCTCTTCCACACACACTTCCTCCAGCTCTTCCCCATACTTCCTCCAGCACTTCCGCACACACTTCTTCCAGCTTCTCCACACACACTTCCTCTAGCTCTTCCACACACTTCCTCCAGCTCTTCCACACACACTTCCTCCAAGAAAAAAAATCCACGCTCAAGCAGAAACATTTGCACCTTTTAAAAGAGGTTAAAAATCTATACACAATGGCTGTGCTGCAGAAATGTTGTGGCTAAGCATTTACTAATTGTTTAACGAGTTAGCATTTCATTAAATCTGCACTATAAGCCACTCTTAAAATGTGCCCGCTAATGAATGAACTCGTATGACTAAAATATGAGCTATAGCTCGGGAGACTTTAAATCGTAATGAAGCTCTGTATTGTGAGGAAAACGTGTAGCCGACCTTTACAGTCTCGTGGGCCAGCTGTCATACCAACTGCTGTAAACATTCTGGGACATATTGAAGGACAAATTATAACACAAGAGCAATATATACTCAAGAAGCATTAAAATATGTCAAAATGTTTAGCTCAATTTATGTAAGAAAATATTAATGTTTTTAATGTTTTGGGAAGATAAATAGAGGTAATAATAGTTAAAGTAGGAATGCACTTATACTATTGGTAACGGTGTATTTAGTTTATTTTTTTTAAGGTTGTGCTGTTACTAAGTTACTCTAATGGGTGGACAAATACTATTAAGTTATTAACAACTCTTGATATTTAAGTTTTGATATCACAGCTGGTATTGGTTGATATTGACCAGGTGGAATCTGGCCCCATCAACAATGAAAACTGTATTGTTGATAGCTACAGCAGCACCAGCAGCAGTTGCACCAGCAGCAGCAGCAGCAGCAGCACCAGCAGCAGCTGCAACACCAGCTGTAGCACAAGCACCAGCAGCACCAGCAGTTGCACCAGCAGCATCAGCAGCTGTAGCACCAGCAGCAGCTGCAACACCAGCTGTAGCACAAGCACCAGCAGCACCAGCAGAAGCAGCAGCAGCACCAGCAGCAGCAGTAGCACCTCCAAACACCACTGTGAACAGTCCCATGTAAAAAGAACACAGTGACTGACAGGAACAGGCATTTATTTGACAATTAAATGGAAAAGGCGGACAAGGCGGACAGGCCGTGGCACGCGGCGCTGCTGGTTCTTTTGTTAGCTGCAGAGCGTGTTGTTTTATTATTGGAAAGTGTGTTGTTAGCGTGGAGGCGCGTGGAGGCGGGGAAAGAGCCGGCTCCGGAGGTCCAATGTGAGGAGACCGCCGCTCAGCTGGAGACGAGCCAGGCCCACCAGCACGGCCTCAGGGGTCCGGGGTATTTACAGATCATGGTTGATAAATTGGCGGTTTGCAGCTTTCAATCATGCTATAACCATGTTTCCCTGGCAACAGAAGAAACTTTCATCCATACACTTTATTCTGGTGAAGATAAGCTGAAGAAAATAAAGACTATAAAAGATCATGTAGACAATAATGTATGCCACTGATTAGAGGTGAGCAAGAGGTTGAAATGTAGATAATATTGTGAATGTTGTTTTAAAGAAATGCTCAATTTAGTATATTTATTATAGAAAAAATGCTAAAAAAAAAAAAAAAAAGGAGCCAAATAAAGATAAAAATGTATAAAGTTCAAATAAGGGTGTAGACATCACATTCAAGTAAACAGCTTTTGTATCGTCTAGCGCTGAGGACACATTTATAGCCACACTGGAGGCAGCGTCTGGGCCAAAACCTTCTATTTTCATCTTTTTCATAAGAGAGAGGAGCACAAACTATGGCAACAGCGAGGCACGTAGTGATGTTTCTATTTTAAACACTAAATGTAAAGTATAAAGCCAGAAATGCAGACACAAACACATTTTACACAGGTACAAATTCTGGTACAACCAAAACTAAAGTCAATCGCACATAAACAATGGCCCTCACTGTGTAAATCAGGCCTCCTCTTCTCCTCTGATGAATCCGTGGGAAGGTTGTCAATTTTTTTCACCTTTCGACACTTTTAAGGTCCATTTGAGACATTTTTATAGGTAGTTTTAGCATCACAGCTAGCCTAGCGTCGCAACTCTCTCCGTTTTGGTCGGAAAGTGATCACGTGACGCTGTTCAACCAATGAGAGGTCAAGAAACACGGACCTCACGTGTTTGACGAGGGTTGAGAATGATTCTGCACTCGTGTCATTCTCGTTTTACAGACATTTCAGGAGGTGGAGCCAACTCTTGCTCTTCCTGCACAGTTAGCCGCTAACGTTAGCTTGAGTCGCCATCACAGACAAACAGTTGAATAATCCAGCCCGTTTGTCGTTTAAAGCGAGATCCATGACTTGCGCGAGGATTATTAGTCTATAAATATGTCCGTGACAGATGGATTTGACCAACATTTACAACAGAAATGCATTTTTGTCTGAGTTTTATGGATGTTTTCTTCACCTTGACGCAAGAGTCACGTGACCTGCGGCGAGGAGCTAGTAGTTAGCTTAATGTCCGAATTGCGCTGTGATTGAGTGCACTGTATACTGCAAAATACCATATTTTCCAGAATATAAATCACACTTTTTTTCATAGTTTTGGCCGTGGTGCGACTTATACTTATACTCCGAAGAGACTTATGTGATATTAGTTGTCATTTTCACACTTGCAACCTTATTTCATACTTTTTTTCTTCTCTATTATGCATTTTTTGGCTGGTGCGACATACAGTATAACCTGGTGCAACTTATAGTCTGGAAAATACGGTACTGCAGGACTGTGGAGTGAAGGAGCGGTCAGGGGACGAGTGTGGACAATCGGACGCAGCCTTTGTGCACGTAAAAAATACGCTCTCTGGTGTTCAAAAGCGGAGTTGTCGTCGTTTTGCACATTTTCGCTTTTACTCTTCTAAAACGTTGATGCTAATCTCCTGCGTTTCTCGGAGGAGCCGGAGTACACTTCCCTGTTCCTCCTAATGTTTTCTTCCTTTAAGCGCACTCGCCATCTGCCTCTCTGTCGCACGCGGCGCCCGGGCGACCGCTCCATCACCGCAAATGGCTTCAATTAGTTCTGCGTTAGTAAATCACGACGGCCGCTCCCTCCGTCATTACAGTCCAGGCCGCGCCCGGTCTCCCCACTTTTGAGCCATAGCACTCTCCGTTTCCGTGGGTACTCCGGGAGGTCGCCGCGAGTATGGATCCGAGAGGAGCCATAAGTGCAAACATTAAAATGAGACACTGCAGGTGAAGAAGGAAACATGTAAATATAGAGATATTTGAAACTTCTTCTGTAATTGCCTCACGTAAATAAAAGTATCACATGTTTTTCATCACGCAGTGTTTTTGTACCGTATTTTCCGGACTATAAGTCGCACTTGTTTTCATAGTTTTGGCCAAAGTGAGACTTATACTTATATTTATACTTATATACTTATACCTTGGAGCAACTTATATGTGATATTATTTGTTATTTTCACACTTGCAACCACATTTCATTCTCCAGTGCGACTTATACTTGTTTTTTTCACCTCTATTATGCATTTATTGGCTGGTGCGACTTATACTCCGGAGCGACTTATAGTCTGGAAAATATATATATAAAGTATATAGAAAAGGGAATTTAATTTGTTTAAATATTTGATACATAATAATCTGAATGTATTACAGGATTAAATGTCTTGCTTAATTTTTTTATATCTAGATTTTTTTTGAGTAAATCTTCAGGTGTAAACATCATTATTTTTTTCTTTCTTTTAAAAAAAAATAAATCAGGCAAAATAAGAAAAAACAATCCTTTAGTTAAATCCATCTAAACAATATATTCCAGTTCGGTGTGTAGAAGCTGCTTTTAAGGCTGATGACGAGCTTTGTCCTTGAATTTAATTGATGTTATTCAATTCATGGGTTGGGGTTACCGGGGACGATGAGGTGAGGGAGAGAGAGAGAGAGAGAGAGAGAGAGAGAGAGAGAGAGAGAGAGAGAGAGAGAGAGAGAGAGAGAGAGAGAGAGAGAGAGAGAGAGAGAGAGAGAGAGCTAAAGGTCGTCTGTACTAAAAATATTTCTTTTCACTTTTTGAAGTCATCAGATGCTGCTCTTTTACACGGCATTATTCCCACATTACCTCAGAGCCTCTGACATCAGCAGCACAGCCTCAGGGCTCCAGCCACCCCAGATAACCTCTCTCTCCCTCCTCTCCCCCTCTCCTCTATCCCCTCCTCTCTCCTTCTCCTCTCTCCCCTCCTCTCTCCCCTCCTCTCTCTCCCTCATCTCTCCCTCCTCTATCCCCTCCTCTCTCATTCTCCTCTCTCCCCTCCTCTCTCGCCCTCATCTCTCCCTCCTCTCCCCCTCTCCTCTCTCCCCTCCTCTCTCTCCCTCATCTCTCCCTCCTCTATCCCCTCCTCTCTCCTTCGCCTCTCTCTCCCTCCTCTCTCCCTCTTCTCTCCCCTCCTCTCTCCCTGCTCACTCTCCCTCATCTCTCTCCTCCTCTATCCCCTCCTCTCTCCTTCTCCTCTCTCCCCTCCTCTCTCACCCTCATCTCTCCCTCCTCTCCCCCTCTCCTCTCTCCCCTCCTCTCTCTCCCTCATCTCTCCCTCCTCTATCCCCTCATCTCTCCCTCCTCTATCCCCTCCTCTCTCCCTCCTCTCTCCTTCTCCTCTCTCTCCCTCTTCTCCCCCCTCTCTCCCTCAACCCTTTCTACCCATTTCAGCCAACCTATCCTCTCTAGTACTGTCCCTTTCCCCCTTTCCTCTCTCCTTCTCATCCCTCTTCTATCCCGCCCTGTTTTATCCTCTCTAACTTTAGCTTCAGCCCCTTCTCTCTTTCTTTCCGTCTCTTTCTCTGCCTCTCCTTCTCGCTAGCATATCATTTTACTCTCTCCCTTTCTCTCCCCCTCTCTCTGTCTCTCTTACACTCTTCTTCTACAGTCTCTCCGACAGTCTCTCTCGTTCTCTCTCGGATCGTCTCTCTCCGTCTCTCTCTCTCGGTCCCTCTAGCTCTCTGGCTCTCTTCCTGTCCCTCTCTCTCTCTCTTTCTCAGTCTCTACCTCTCTCTTTCTCTCTCTTCTTCTCTCTCTCTCTCTCTCTCTCTTTCTCTCTCTCTCTCGCTCCCCCACAGAGACTCCCGGTCCCGGACACAGGCGCAGAGGGACCTATAGCTGTATTTCAAAGTTGTCTTTTGATCTGAGGCTCTCATTAGCAACAAGGCATGAATGATGAGCCCATGCGACATATAAGTAACTTTGTGGTGTCGTTCTGGAGACTTTCCTGACCCCAAGACCCGCCTGTGGTGTCGTTCTGGAGACTTTCCTGACCCCAAGACCCGCCAGCTATCTTCAGTTCTTCAGCCGAGACTCGTGGACAGAACTGGGACTGAACTGAAACCAAACCAGGATTAAAACAGGTCTAAACTTAGACTAATCTATGCACTGTAGAACTAAATCAGGACTATAATTGACTCATGGAAATGTTTGAGCTACGGATCACGTCCTACTGATTCTGCCGTTCTCTGACCCGCCCCTTCCCGCCCCGAATCACAGAATCTATTTTTCAACCCACCCCAGTCTAGGGCTTTTAGTTAGCATATCGAACAATGTGGATTGATTTGGACAAAGATTTTGAGTCAGACTGAAGCTTTTTTTGAGTCAGACCTGAAAGACAACTTGTAGGATCTGTACCCGAGCAATGATGTATATTAATAAATGAATCAACCTACTACAACTAATCTCTCTCTCTCTCTGCACGTTAAGAGGCAAAAACTGATGTGTATATTCCTCTGAATTGAGTTCTATACAATATAAATCTGGACAATCTTGCTGAAGCAGCTGGGAAAAGACGAAACGTTGAATCTGATTGGTCAAAGCAGTGAAACAAGCCGAGAAATAAAAAAAGCGCAGACTTCTTCCTCGTCCTCAAACACACAAAGCGCTTCTATGTGCACGTTTTTACACAACAAAATAGTCCTTAAATCTGCTAAAACAGGCCAAAGTCTGTGTTTGTTTAGGTCCGTCCTTTTGGCTTCAGCCCGAACCACAATGCTGCGTCGTGATTGGTCGACCGGATGATTCTCAAGAGTTTGTGAAACGACTAATGTGAGAATGAATCTGGCTGGTCAGGTTCCAGGGGTAAGAACTTTAATGATTTACAGGTTTATACCATGGAATATAGCTCAAATATAGTATAAATACCTCACAGAGCTGACAATGGCATCACAGCATTTTAGACCTTTAATGTTCTCTATTGTTTATCTGAAGTTTATTTTAACGCTGAGAAAAGGACCATGTCACGGAAATGTAGAGAAAACACATAACAGCTCCTCGTCACATGTGAGGGAGGATCTAAAAACAACTAGGTTCACAGGCTGCTCAGGGGCCCGACGCCATCCAAGAGCTCCAAAACTGTCCTGCAAAAAAATACAAAATGCTGAACACTTTTACTGAGGCTACGCTGGTGTTTTCTAGACAACGATAAATCCAAATGTAAATAATTCCCCCCTTTTTAATTGTTTTTTACTAGTTTTTTGTTAGGTTTTTTAATCAGATAATTCATGTTGAAACCTTTGGCTAACACCCCTGCTCTCAAATTGAAATATTCAAATCGATAGAGCTTCTTTGCCCCGGCCCAACAAGGGGACGTGTGCAAACTAATAGCCGTGTCCATCGATCAAAGCGAGGATTATATTAATTAATGCAAATGAGCCGGGCGCCGCGTCGAGAATTCTGGGTAATTTGTGTTATCAAGCAAATAGGAAACAACAGCGAGTGCCTGCTCAAAAGGTTAACCTGCGCGCGAACGCTCGGATGGATCAGGCGCGCCAGGTAACGCGCCGCAGCCTGACATTTGTAAATCTAAATGAGCTCGGCGGTAAATTCGCGTCTGCCATTTCGACGTTTGAGATGGAGCGGATACGAAGGTTAATAAACAGGCTTGTTTTGGCGACGTGGGTTTCAAATGGCAACGCGGCACGGTCCAAAGGCCTACATCGGGGCGCCGCCTCTAATATTCGGGTTTTCAGGTGTGATTCAGTAAATTGAGGGTAACAGTGGACCTTGGCACTGTGTTGGCGTTTCCCTGTTTCTCATCAAGTTTTCCGCGCAGCAAAAAAGTATAATCCCTCTAGTTAAAGGTGCACCAGAACGTTCTACAGCATGGAATTAAACATATGGATAATGTATCAATAATGTGTGTTGTTATTGCTCAAAAAAGACATGTATTCTTGGTGTCAGAGTGCTTAAGTTACATCGTCCAAAGTTTAGGTCCTCTGCAACTGTTCAAAGTGTCAAGTGTGCACAATTTTGACCGTTCTGTGACAAAATGTTTATGATCAAGGGGGAAATGTTGAGTCGTAGCTCAAAGTCGTGGGACGTAGACCTCACAGTGAGACAAGGACGAAGACGAAACTAAGAAACGGCGTACGACTAAAAGACGAGGTTTGATTTAGTATATAAGATAAGATAAGATAAGATATTCCTTTATTGTCCCACATGGGGAAATTTCATTGGTGCAACGCAGGTAGATACAAAGGTAGATACAGAAGAACAGATCACTTATAGGAAGTCTGAAAAACACTTTCAGTAGAAGATCTCCTATAAATAAATAAAAACTCCCATAGACAAAATAAATAAATAAATACCATTGCATGTGATCCCGACAGTAATTGCACATGAATATGTGTCACGACAGCACATAGATTGCACATGAATTTCACAGCAATTGCACATATGACAGAATTGCACATCAGTATTAGGTTAGGTCAGTATTGCGAGTGTTCAGTACTAACAGTTTTTGTTATAAAGTCTGACAGCAGCAGAAGGAAAGACCTACGGAACCTTTCCTTCACACATCGAGGGTGGATCAGTCTCTCACTGAAGCTGCTCTCCACAGCGGAGAGAGTGTCCTACAGGGGGTGACACTCATGGTCCAGCATAGATGTGAATCTAGCCAGGACCCTCCTGTCCCCCACCTCCTGCACCGAGTCCAGAGCACAGCCCAGGACGGAGCTGGACTTCTTGATGACTCTGTCCAGCCTCTTCCTCTCCCTCTCTGTGATGCTGCTGCTCCAGCAGGCCACACCTACAGGAGCCGATGCCACCACAGAGTCGTAGAAGGTCTTCAGGAGTGGCCCTGTCACTCCAAAAGACCTGAGTCTCCTCAGGAGGTAGAGCCGACTCTGGCTCTTCCTGTACAGTGCGTCTGTGTTATGAGTCCAGTCCAGTTTGTGGTTCAGATGAACACCCAGGTACTTGTATGAGTTCACTCTCTCAATGTCCCGTCCCTGGATGTTCACTGGTGAGGGGGCAGTGGGGTGGCGTCTGTGGAAATCCACCACCATCTCCTTGGTCTTCCCTGCGTTGATGAGGAGGTGGTTCCGCTGACACCAGTCCACAAAGTCCTGCGCCAGTCCTCTGTACTCCGCGTCATCGTCGTCCGTGATGAGTCCGATGATGGCAGAGTCGTCAGAGAACTTCTGCAGGACACAGCTGTCCGTGTTGTGTCTGAAGTCTGCAGTGTAAAGGGTGAAGAGAAAGGGCACGAGGACAGTGCCCTGGGGCGCCCCCACACTGCAGGTCCGAGTGTCAGACACACAGTTCCGGGCTCTCACAAACTGGGGTCGGTCTGTGAGGTAGTCCAGGATCCACTCTGCCAGGTCATACTCCACACCAGCCGTCTCCAGCTTGTCCCTCAGGAGCAGCGGCTGGATGGTGTTGAAGGCGCTGGAAAGATCGAAGAACAGGATCCTCACAGAGCTGCCAGGCTTTTCCAGGTGAGAGAGAGAGCGGTGCAGCAGGGAGATGACGGCGTCCTTCACTCCGACGCCAGACCAATATGCAAACTGCAGCGGGTCCATGGCTGAGCTCACGGTGGAGCGGAGGTGGTCCAGGACTAGCCGCTCCAGTGTCTTCATCAGGTGGGACGTGAGAGCCACTGGCCTGAAGCTGTTGAGGTCTTTGGGGCGCGGTGTCTTAGGCACAGGTACCAGACAGGAGGTCTTCCAGACCTGTGGTACCACCCTCAGCTTCAGGCTCATGTTGAAGACATGCTCCATAACTCCACACAGTTCATCTGTGCAGGACTTAAGGAGCCTGGGGCTGATGCCGTCAGGTCCTGCTGCCTTCCTCACTTTAATCCTCTTCAGCTCACTCCTCACCTGTGCTGCTGTGACAGTCAGTGGTTGGCAGGGGGACTGTGTGCTGGGGGGATGGGTGAGTCCAGGCGAAGTGGGGAGCTGATGGTCCGGGGCAGAGAAGTGAAGAGGAACAGATGCAGGGCATTGTCCAGCTGTGGAAGAGGGAGCATGCAGCTGTGCAGGGGGAGGGGCGGGTGACCGATCAAATCTCAAGAAGTGAGCATTTAAATCATTCACCCACTGTAGATCCCCCTCTGTCTGGGCAGGGGGGATTTTGAAGCCCGAGATGGTTTTCAGGCTCCTCCACACTCCCTGAATGTTCATTTGCTGCAGCTGCTCCTCCATCCTCCTCTTGTAGCCGGCCTCAGCCTGCCTGATCTTCCTCCTCAGCTCCTTCTGCACAGTCCTCAGCTCCTCCTTGTTCCCTGACCTGAAGGCTCTCTTCTTCTCCTTCAGCAGAGCCTTCAGTTCACGGTTAATCCATGGCTTGTTGTTTGGAAAACACCGCACCGTCCGGGAGGGAACAATGTTCTCAAAACAGAAGTTGATGTAGTCCGTGATGCACTCTGTGATGCTGTTGATGTCCTTCCCATGTGGGCCATAGAGTTCAGTCCAGACAGTGGTGCTGAAGCAGATCCTCAGAGCCTCCTCGCTCTCAGCAGACCACATCCTCACCTCACGGGACACCACAGGCTGCCTGCGCACGATGGGTTCATACACAGGCCTCAGATTGTGGTCCGAGCTGCCCAGGGGAGGGAGGGGGGAAGAAGAATAAGCCTCCTTGGTGTTGGCAAAAAACAAGTCCAATGTTCTGTTGTCTCTGGTGGGGCAGGTAACATACTGGGTGTATGTTGGTAGAACAGAAGAGGGAGAAGCGTGGTTAAAGTCACCAGAGATGAGGAAGAGAGCCTGTGGATGCTGTGTTTGCAGCCTACAAGTGCAGGAGAGCAGTGCTTCACAAGCATCTTCAGCATTGGCAGACGGGGCCACATAGACTGCGATCAAAATCACATGTGAGAACTCCCGGGGCAGATAATATGGCCTCATGCCAATAGCCAATAGTTCAATATCCCTGTTACATAGCTGCTCCTTCACTGTGCAGTGTTCGGGTTTGGACCAGCTCGTGTTCACATACACCGCCAGACCTCCACCTCTTTTCTTCCCGGATTCTCTCGTTCTGTCCGTCTGCAGCAGATGAAAATTGTCCAAACCTACAATAGAGTCTGGCATTTCTGCTGTTAACCAGGTCTCTGTGAAAATCAAGACGCTGCTGTCGCTATAAATCCTCTGGGACCGCATGAGGCTCGCTATTTCCGTCATTTTATTTTGAAGGGACCTCACGTTACCCATGACTACGGCGGGAACCGACTTCCTGTTTAACGTGTACCGACGACACGCCGTACTTTAGCGCGGCCGGAGGGCGCGGGGGGGGGCTGGTGGGCTCGCTCGGAGCTAGCTCACGTCACAACAACACAACGAACGCAACGAAAAACGCTCAAATCCAGCTGAAAAAAGTCAAAAACAGTTGAATTAAAAAAACTATTCCAGCGCGTGTCCCTATCGTACAGTAAAATAGAAAAAATATACTAACTATATTTACAAAATATAGGAGATAAAGCACAATAAGTGTGAGAAAGAAGAGAGCATTTACACCGGGCTGCCAGCTGTACCAGCGCCTTATGACGTATCCTTATGACGTATATGAGACCAGCTTGATATTTCAGAATCTTGGTCGTCAGAGTGAGGCCTCCTGTTGCCGCGCCTACGGTCAATCTCTGTCAAACAGGTGAACACAAGCCTCAAAAGGGCAGCAGAAGAGAACGGTACATTGATTAACATTACTCTTTTGTTTACCGACTTTTACAAATGCAAAAACACCCCTGACCCCTGGGCCGCTGACCGCTTTGGTGGTGGTTATAAGTTTAATCGATAATCGGGATTATTTAGGTCACAATATAATCGTAATGACTAAAAAAAATATAATCATGACATTGTTTTCAAGTCTTTTCTGCTCAGACTTTCCTCCAAAAAGTTTTAATCTTGTATTCATCATTCATAACGTTTGATTTGATAAAGCAGGTCACAGTGATAAAAGTCGTGGTAAAAGATCCATACGCTCAGCACAGACGTGTCCAGCGGCAGATCTAGGGACGCTCAAACATGGGAAAGAACTAATCTAAAAGACGTCCCGGAGTCGTATGTCACGCGGATCTCGAAGCACGGATGAAATGTGTGATTCATGTCAGCAAAATTGTTAAATTGAATAAATAGAAATGAAGGTTTTTGTGATTCCTGAACTTTGTTGTGACTTTAAAGCATTTTATTCCTGTTGTTTTTACCTTTGTGTACGAATCGTGCTCGACAAACAAACTTGCCTTGCCTTAATATTTCGATACTATTTCGATACCCTAATGTGAACAATCATACGTATTGTCTGTGAACCACCAGACAATACGTATGAACACGTATTTTCTTTTTTTAAATGTCTTATATCTGTAGTAATCTTTGAAGACAAAACAAACTGGATCTTCCAGCGAGCTTTATACCTTAAACAAAACTCTGACGTTTGGGAAGCGTTTCCTTTCGTTGCAGAATAAACCACACAATCACGACCACCATTTTAGTCTTTTAGGTGCAGTAGGCACAAATGAACAAAAGTAGCTCATTCTGAAACAAAAGGCTTCCATAATTAGCCGGGATCAGTTAGCAGCGGCGTTCTCCCGGGTGCGCTGACACGGCCCGGGCTCGGCGCTGCTCCGTACATTTTGTTTTGACAGATGTTGGGCCTGTTTAGTATCCGCGTCCTCATTAGAGCTTCACAGGCTTTTGTTGTTTGCTGCACACGAGCAGGTGCACAACGCAAACATCAATAATTAACGGATTAGACTTTTAAGCCGCTTTTAACGCCCCGCGCACTTAAAGACGAGCAGACAAAACAGCAGACGGTCGAGATAAAAGTTCAAGTGAGCAAAGAACTTCTGTAAATTGGCCTCGAGAAGTTCAATGTTTCACAGAGGAAACAGCGTGTCAGAGGGAAAAACTGGACTAAATACATTTAAATATGTCTTTTTAATCTAATCCTTGAATTGCAAGTTTTTCCAATTTTCCAATTTTGACTTTATTTTGTGTATTTATACCTGTTGTAAATATAAATTATAGTTTTACTGTATTTGTGGAGACAACATTGAAAAATCAGTAGAAAAATGACAGGAAGTGACGTAATAAGTACAGGGAAATGGGCGGGGATAGGACAGGATGACTCAAACATACAGGACTTTGAGTAAACTAATGAGTAAACAGTGTTTTAACACGATGAAAAGCTCATATAAGTTGATTTTGCAGAATATGTCTTTAACGCCAGACTAATCCAACTCCCCTTTAACACACACGCTGCTTTGGAACTGGGACTAAACCAGGACCAAACCAAGACCAAACCAGGACTAAACCAGGACTAAAACATGACTAAACCAGGACCAAAACATGACCAAACCAAGACCAAACCAGGACTAAACCAGGACTAAAACATGACTAAACCAGGACCAAAACATGACCAAACCAGGACCAAACCAGGACAAAACCAGGACTAAACCAGGACCAAACCAGGACTAAACCAGGACCAAACCAGGACTAAACCAGGACCAAAACATGACCAAACCAGGACCAAATCAGGACTAAATCTGGACTAAACCAGGACTGAACCATAACTAAACCAGGACTAAACCAGGACTAAATTGGGACTGAACTGGGACCAAACCTGGACTGAACCAGGACTAAACCAGGACCAAACGTGGGCCGTGTGAGGCGGTCTTACCTGGGGTCTTGGATGCCCGGTGACCAGACACGTGAGCTCCAGAGTCTCTCCTTCTCGGATGGTGTAGACTCTCTCTGTGTGCCGCTCCTCGTCCACATTACACGCATGTCCTGAGTGGATAATCCGCACACTAGGGGGCGCTGTGAAAACAAAAGAGTGACAGTTTCAGAATTATGTTTCTTCCTCTAGTTTAGAAATAGCATGTATCTGAGTATGAATAAAAGCTTAATGGGCACTTTCAGACCCCTAAAAACACACTCCGAAACGCAGGCAATTCCAGTTTATCGGCTAGTTTTATTTTATTTTTTGTTTATTTCAGTTTACAGAGGTATAAGTCTAATGAACAACAAATACTGAACACAACAAAAGCCGGTCAGAGAGGGAAAGAATAAATAAATCATAGAAATAAACATCAACTTAACAAAATTACGACATGTCAGTGTAATCTCTCATTCGTCCAGGAGTGTTCCATTGTAGAAAGAGGTTCAGTTGTATCATCTGGACTCGAAAAAACAAGACAAAACCTTTTTCTACAAAATTCCGACATAAAAAAATTGTTCCAGCGAGTCCAAAGTGTTTAAAATTGTTCATTTCCAAATTAAGGCCGCATGTTATTTTGTAAATTTGTTTTATGTCTTATGTATTAGCTGCTTTTAAATTACAAACCACAAGGCAAACTATAAAATTATCTTCTGAACTAACGTCACATGCATTTGAAAACGTCTCATAAATTGCAGCATTAAAAATGTCCCAGAATCAGAGCCACTTTGTGACAAAAACTGCATGAAATACCGATCAAACTTGGATATAAACTGATAATCCATAACGAGACCATGAAAAACATAGTTAAGTTGAAGACACAAATTCCCTTTTCACTTCAGCAAAAATAAAAACAGTTTGTTCCTCGACTGTGACTAATTGCACTTCTATGTCCTGTAAATGTTTTATATATAAGCGCAAAATGAAAAGTTATCAAGGCCGTTTCCTCGTATTCAGCAACCCAGAGTTTCAACTCAATTCAATCGGTTGCTATGGCGACGGCAATGGGTTTCAGCGTTAATTTCATCAGCATCAGAAATATCATATAAAAGACTGAAATTTAACGCTAAAAAAGAGCCTCATTTAACTCTAAAAAACTGTAAAACTGGCTGTAGACATTAAAAAGTGAACGAAAAATGGGATTTGAAAACTCAAAATTTTGTGCAGTTTTATGGGGCTGTGAGACCCCCTTTCCCCACCCTGACCCCGCCCCCTTCAGCATCTGCTCCTCTCCCTCTCTCGCGCTTCTTCTTCTTTTTCTTCTTCTTCTGTGGCGTCGCCGTGATTACTGGAGAGCTCTTTGGATGAGGCGGTTTGGAGAGCGGATGCAGATATGATGAAGAGGACCACGACTAATTATTGGTGGGAAGAAGGAGAAGGAAAAAACGAGAACGCGGCAGAAATCAGGAGAGGGCGGAGCTTTTCGGCGTTCAAGGAGACGCCGCTTCCCGTGCCGGGGTTCAAGCGCCGAGCCGCACGCTCGGAATTAGCTAAAAGCGCCACGTTCGTCGACATCAGCACATTTTTTTTGCAGTTTGTTCGACATGTTTCATATTGTTTTGGTCGACTTTGACTTGAAATACTTGCGTGAGGATTGGAAAGATAAAAAATAAGAACAAACACGTCAAAAAAGCTCAGTCGTTACAGGGCTTTTGAGTTTTAATCACCTCGAGATCACAATAAATGACACTTGGTTCATTAATCCTGATGACAAGCCTCAGAAAATCAGTTTCAATTTCCCCACGGATTGTGACGCGACAGATCAGAAAACCTGTACTGTTTTTAAATCTTTAACCCATTACGTCTGAGCGTTTCTGTGGTCAAACTGTGTTCAGAACGAAAATATGTATGGGTCTATCAGTGTCTTGGTCACGTTGCCTAATGGCTTTGTTGATTTATGATTACAGAGATAAACGCAAAAAAAAAAACGTGGTAAAAGTACATTTAAAGTGATGTTGATTTAAGTTTGAAAAATGGACATACTAACGCCAAAAGCATGTTTTAAAGTCAATTACAGCCACAAGAACGCAAAATATGTCGACATAGTAAATACAGAGAAATTGGTCAAAAAATAATAATAAAACATCAATAAATCAAGTCAATCTAAACTAATGCACATCATCTTTGAAATTCATCTCAATCTTGAAATGCAGTAAATTTGACTGTTTTTGATGCATTATTATTGTTATTTTATTATTATTTTATCAAAACACTTTACAAGGCAAAGTTTAAATCAAGATAAAATATTCTTAATCCAAACGATTTTCTGCCTCTGGAAATCCCTTTTCTCGGTGAACCACTTCTAAACTTGCCCTTGCAGTTCGCCTCATTCATGCGAACAAACGTTACTTTTTTTAAAGCACGGTTTCCCAAAGTGAGCTGCTCGTCCGCGCTCACTTCACTCACTTCCTTTTCTGTTTGGAGATGAATGCGGCGGTCTGAAGTCCACAGGGGGCGGATAAGAGCGCGAGCGATGGGCCTGGTGTAACCGACCTCCGCACAAGGATGCCACTTAAAATAAAAAAAAAGCTGAAGCAAACAGGTCTCCAGGGCGACGGCAGGACAAAGTGCTCGCGCAGTTCATGGGTTTTAGCGCTCAATGATATAAAATAAAATAATGGCGTTTATCCGTATTGTGGGTTTCTGAGAGTGAAATCTAGCAAAGCAACGAACCATTCACAAAACAGAAAATGACTTCTTTTGAACGGGTAAAAGTCCCGAAAAATATAATCTATGAACAAGAATCCGAACGCAATTCTAAGGACGAGTGGGTTTACAAATTCACGGTTTTCATCATTATGTTACGAGGTAGAATATTAGTTTTGAAGTGTTAATAATAGTGTCAATCATTTTCACCAAATTATTTAAATACTATTTCATTTTATTCATTTTATTCATTTTGTTGTATGTATTTATTGTATTTAATGTATTTATTTTATTCCAGAACAGAACACAAAATGACCAGAGAGTACAAATCAAAATTTAAAAAACTCAAGTCGACATCAACTAAACACAAAATCGCGTCGTATTTAAATGAAAATAAAAGTGGTTTAAAAGACATGGCTCAAGAAGTGATTGGCAAACGACCACGAGATTATAATTGTCATTACAACTACTGCGCCAATCAATTACAGAAACGATTCAATTAAAACACAGTCGCTTTTAAAAACACGGATCCAAAAACATCGTTAAAGATGATCGACCGTGTTCCAGGCAAAGGTTTTCTTCCCGATTTGAAGGTTTTTGACACGGCGACGCTCCTCCGCTGTCAACACAATTCAAATAAAATCGTTACACATTTTTTAATCGGAAACAGCAGCTCAGGGAATCACAAAACACGACCGAATCCTACAAATAAATCTGGATAAATCTACAGGTTGTGCTTGAAATAACGACGATGAATTTACGACCGAGATCATTCTTTTCCACCGTCTTCCTCGTTTTTTACACGTTTTTTTGTCCACCGGAAAAGCTACACTGCACCAAAGTACATATCGGACATGTTAGTGCCATATGAACCATCTTGGACCGGCCTCCTGCTGGTGCCAGAGTCATGACTAAACATGGACCGGCCTCCTGCTGGTGCCAGAGTCAGGACTAAACATGGACCGGCCTCCTGCTGGTGCCAGAGTCAGGACTAAACATGGACCGGCCTCCTGCTGGTGCCCAGAGTCAGGACTAAACATGGACCGGCCTCCTGCTGGTGCCAGAGTCAGGACTAAACATGGACCGGCCTCCTGCTGGTGCCAGAGTCAAGACTAAACATGGACCGGCCTCCTGCTGGTGCCAGAGTCAGGACTAAACATGGACCGGCCTCCTGCTGGTGCCAGAGTCAGGACTAAACATGGACCGGCCTCCTGCTGGTGCCAGAGTCAGGACTAAACATGGGCCGGCCTCCTGCCGGTGCCAGAGTCAGGACTAAACATGGGCCGGCCTCCTGCCGGTGCCAGAGTCAGGACTAAACATGGACCGGCCTCCTGCTGGTGCCAGAGTCAGGACTAAACATGGACCGGCCTCCTGCTGATGCCCAGAGTCAGGACTAAACATGGACCGGCCTCCTGTTGGTGCCAGAGTCAGGACTAAGCATGGACCGGCCTCCTCCTGGTGCCAGAGTCAGGACTAAACATGGACCGGTCTCCTGCTGGTGCCAGAGTCAGGACTAAACATGGACCGGCCTCCTGCTGGTGCCAGAGTCAGGACTAAACATGGACCGGCCTCCTGCTGGTGCCAGAGTCAGGACTAAACATGGACCGGCCTCCTCCTGGTGCCAGAGTCAGGACTAAACATGGACCGGTCTCCTGCTGGTGCCAGAGTCAGGACTAAACATGGACCGGCCTCCTGCTGGTGCCTAGAGTCCTTTCCAAAACCACCGTCGCTTACTTCTCCGCCGTTTTTACGTTTTCGCCTCCTCCATAAACATTAGCGTCTTCTTCTGAGCAGATGTGCGCCTAATGAGACTTGCGGCCGGGTTCGGGGGGTTTTTTGGCGCCGGCGCTCGGAGTGAGTCGTCGGCGCGCTGACAGGTGGAAGATAAAAGACGCAGAAGAAGATCGGCCGAGCTTTGAATACTTCAGACGGCCGTTAGATCCAGGCGCGTCGTAACTAAGCCTCAGAAGTGTTACACGAGTACTGGGATTTACAGCGCGGCGGCTCGGGTTTTTTGGCCGGTCCGTCCGTGCGTCGGGTAAAACGCCGATAGATGTGTGCGTTCGACAGTCGCGTTTGAAGCCCGACGCTCGGCTGCGCGATGGGGGGCGGCGACGCAGAGTTTGAATCACCTCGAGATCACGCTAAATGACACTCGGTTCATTAATCCTGATGACAAACTCGCTCTGTCGCGATTGTTACGTGACAGATCAGAAACTCGTACCGTTTTTAAGTCTTAAACCCATTACGTCCGAGCGTTTCTGTGGCCAAATTGTGTTCATAACCAATATGTATGGCTCTATTAGTGGCGTGGTCACGTTGCCTAATGGCTTCGTTGATTTATGTTTTAGAGATAAACGCGTAAAAACCGTGGCAAAAACAGAGTACATTTACAGCGTTGTTATTTTAAGTTTGGAAAAGGGATATGCTAACACCAAAAGCATGTTTAAAAGTCAACTAAAGCCACAAGAACGCAAACCATGTCAACTTATAGTAAATTAGTAAGTAAGTATAGTAAAGAGCTACAAGAACAAATAGTGACAGTGTATTACTTTACACAGCCGCTAAATAATATCAATAACAACTATAAACCTATCACGTTGCCCTACGGCTCGCGGGTGAAACACTGGACAAGAGGACCTCGCAAACACAATGGATGAGCCAAGCCTGAAAGAAGCTAAACGCAACTCCAGCTACGTTTTTGATCAGGGAATAATGTTTTAACATGTTTCATTTTGCATCTGCGTCCTACAAATCTCGATATAAAAGCAGCCGCCGTGTTTTTTCCCGAATCGTCCCAAATAACGATGACAAAAGTTCTTCTCGCATCTGGAGCACGTCGGGAATTAATCACAATTACATCTGCTAAAACGCGCAATATTCTTCCGTTAACGTAGTATCTGTTGATTATAATGAAACGCTGGGAAAAGGCATCAACAGCAGCTGCCGGGTTACGGAGTTTGAGCTCAGTCACTTTCCAAAGACCCCGGGACGCATTCGGCGACGTTTTTATCGTTTTGTTTCGCACACGGAGGCGACATTAAGCCGAGAGCAGATGCTACGATGAGCTGCTGCCGTCGTCGCGGAATAGTTTTAAACGCAGAGTAAGTGTAAACTCAGCCGACAGATCTCGTTTGGAGTAGATTTAGAGAGATTCAGGCATTTTAACATTTTTACATTTGTGTTTTGAAACGACGGCGGAACCCGATTTTTAAACGGTGACGGGAGGAATGAGGTATTTTAATTGAAGCTCTCAGCAACTTTTAGATACCTTAAATGAAAGAGTGGGCAATTTTGACAAAGAATTGATGTCTCAAAGTTGTTGTTTTAGCATCTCTACATGAATGCATCAGACCTGTGCTAACATGTGACTGTAAATGTGTTGTTTGATGTTCGAGTGTTGCACAAAATGAACCTCAAAAGGACAAAAATATCACTTTATTCCATTGTTTCAGCCAGGCATGTCCAAATTGCAGCTCCGGGGCCAAATGCGGCCCTTAGACCAATTTTTGTTGGCCCTCCGGCTTCTTGCTAAGTTGGCCCAACCAACAAATAGAAGTAATTTTACTGTAAAATTGGAAAAATTCAAGAATTTTGATGTTATAGCAACCTAATAATAATGTTCCAAGTCTTACGGAAGGTGTGGAGGCATCAAAACGATGTCAAATGCAAAACTTCAAATTAATCACTTTTCAAATTTGACATTGTCGGGTTGTTTGTGGCCCTTTGCTCCATATAAGTTTCAAAATGCGTCCCTCAGTGAAAAAAGTTTGGACACCCCTGTAATCGGTTAATCATTAATCGATTACACTTGTCGTTTCTGTCTCTTTTTGTGGTCATTTTTAGTCTTTTTTAATTTAAGAAGACATAATCTAAGTTCTTACTATGAATATTTGCAACTTGTATTCAGGCTAGGCAAAATAATATGTCTGTTTGCCGTAACACGACCGACCCGCTATGAAACTAGCCGACTAGAAAAAAAAGCATTTTGTTGAGAAAACGTCAAAATCTTTTATTTTTCAATTATTTCCCCGACTCACCGACCGGACTTTCCTAAACCGCTGAGTTGAATATTTTTTATCACACTAATAAACGTGTCTTTCGCGCAACACATGTGCGTCTTCAATTTCAGTCCTCCACATGCGTGTGTAACAAGACAGAGCGCGCATAGAAATCGTCATAATGCTTAAGACAAGTTGGTTTGCCTCTATCGGCGCCACTAAAGTCTCCATAGGACATGTGTTTCTCTGTCAGGGTGTGAAATTTGACTTACGCAAATGCATTCTGGGATTGAAACACGCCCAGCAGCGTCATCACAACAAACATGGCGGCGCCCGTGTCCCCCGCATGTTCCCCCCGCTCGCCTTAGCTACCAAAATAAAGGATAGCGGCGTACAAAAGGTTGATTAAAATATATTAAAATCGTGAGCTTTAGTCTCCCGATCGGGTTGATAGAGACGTTTTCCGTCATTGACTGTTATAGCCTGACCCCTGGTGGTCACTCCGAGTCAAAAAATGGCAAAATTTGGATCTTTTTTTTTGCCTTCAAAGTAAAAAAAATAAGAATTTGCCTACCGACCGAGCCAGATGAAAAATGTTGACTCGGGTTACAGCTAACAGACAATTTATTTGGGGTAGCCTCACATGAATTCCTTTTTTACTCATTTACTTCTAAGTTTGCAAAGAAACCAGAACGATAATAAAGTCGTGCACCTTGAAGCTAAACTGACTGCGAGTATCGTGCCATTCACCCACCAATGAAAATGGTTGAAACAAGACGGTAATTTGCATAACACGACATGTTTGTCGTGCATAAATCCAGCCAAACAATTCACAGCAATTTCACTCAAAAATGTGATTAGATTTGGACGCCGTTTTTGTCACAGAAAATTCCAATTAGACATTTTTCCAAAGCGGGTGAGCTCTAATGAAGGTTTGCAGTGTTGTCCGATGATGGCACTCTGTTTGTTTGTTTGTTTGTTTGTTGTTTTGCTGTTTGCGGTAAAGACATAAAACGCTGCTTCAGCTACACCTTCAGCTACATGAGGCACAGACAGAACTGTGGTAAGTGTCTGGTATGTTAACGTAACATATGAACAGTTATTCAGATAACTATAGCATAAAGAACATGCTAACAAGTTTACCAAAGCATCAGTTTTACCCCAAATCACTAAATCCATTGAATTCTTCTTCCTCTGTGTCACTTCTAAACAACTCCACAAACTCCAGAGGAAGAGGAAGTGCAGATTCTTCTTCTGCGTCGCTTAGAGCCTAGAGCGTCCTCTAGTGGTTGTCAGTGTGAAAATAATGAATAATATCTATATAAGTTGCACCCCGGTCAAAACTATGAAAAAAGTGGAAAATACGGGATTTAACTATTTCATGTGACTCAATCTCAGCCCAATTTGTAAGTATTTTCTCGGTTTCATTATCATTTTTAAGCGCACCAGTGGAGCTATAGATGTGGTGCAGTTTAATAACAAATATGAAGGTTTACAACTCTATTAAACATTTAGATTAGACATAAAATAGAAGAGAAAATGAGTTGTAGAAAACCAGGTAAGCAATAGGAACACTTCAGCTACACCAACAACATCCAGCGAAGGTCCAAACCGAGCGGGGACAATGAAAGCTAATCACTCATATTTATCACTGATCATCACAAAGTAGCTGTTTCTCTCCTTAAATGTTTCTGTGTGTGGGGTGGTTGAAGTGTCCTTTATCTCCCTCAAACAAACAAACAAAGCACATTCGGAGAAACAACGGAGAATCATCTTCCCTTATCAAGTTAATCTAAAGCAGCTCTATTGAAACGTTTATGAAATATGCCGTATAAATGAAGCGGATTGGATGATATAGTTTGTTTGCTGGACTCGTGTTCCGTCCGCGCAGCACGCTAACGCTGACGCTGAGAGCCCGTTATGTGCTCGTGTGCGAGTGAGTGTCCCCGATGGAGTGCCCAGACCCGACCACGCAGACAGCTTTATCCACTCGCGCCAGTTCAGATTAAATTGGATTTGGCTAAAAGCGAGGCTCGTCGGCGGGCGCTGGAGGGGCCGAGTAGCAGAGGGGGCCGGCAGAGGGGGCCGTCTTGGCAACCGGAGACGTTCTAAATTTGACAAACAAATGAAGGTGGAGAAAAGCGGAGCAGCTGAGGCTCGTTGTCGCGGCGGGTTTAATGTCCTCAGACGGAGCTCGGGGGAGCGCGGGACGACCACCGCTTGAGCGGGTGGACTGACGCACACTGACGCACACCGCCTAAACCAGGACTCAACCAGGTCTAAACTGGGACTAAACCAGGACTAAACCAGGTCTAAACCAAGTCTAAACCAGGTTTAAACCAGGACTAAACCAGGTCTAAACCAGGACTCAACCAGGACTAAACTGGGACTAAACCAGGACTAAACCAGGACTAAACCAGGTCTAAACCAAGTCTAAACCAGGTTTAAACCAGGACTCAACCAGGTCTAAACTGGGACTAAACCAGGACTAAACCAGGTCTAAACCAAGTCTAAACCAGGTTTAAACCAGGACTAAACCAGGTCTAAACCAGGACTCAACCAGGTCTAAACTGGGACTAAACCAGACTAAACCACGTCTAAACCAAGTCTAAACCAGGTTTAAACCAGGACCAAACCAGGACAAAACCAGGTCAAAACCAGGTTTACATCTGGGCAAAACTGGACTCAAACCAGGACTAAACAAGGGCTTCAGAAAGTAGTAGCACTTTTCAAAACTAAAGACCTAAAGCCATTAGATCAATAAGACGAGTTTGTGGAGCCAATTCAAAACACATTATTGTGAATTCCAACATTTGTGGATCATAAATTTGGACATTTCTTCCAAAAACAGTGAATCTCCCATAGAGTCGATGGGCATCAACCAGTTCTAGAACGTCCCGTGCAAACAACTAATACATCTCCAATTTAGCTTTCAATTCCGTTTTATTTATTTCAGTCTACTCTCAACTCTTAACGATCCCGTACAATTAAAATGTGCCGCAGAATCTTCATTATAAACCGCGGATTCCGAAAAACAAATCCCAATCGTTATTCTCGTCAGAAAGATTGCTATCACAAATCCCTGAGTCCGGCTGTTCGTCTCTCTCCCCGACTTCTTACCCCGTTGCACCCCGAGCGTGCCCCCCCTCCGTGTGCCGACGCCCCCCCACACACACACACACACACGCCCACATTATGACATCAGCGTTTGTCAGGGCGTACTATCGATCACGCCGGGGAACGCAACGGCCCGCGCTGTTATTGTAAACGAGAGCGGCGGCTATGGATCCGGCGCCGCTCCATCAGATCACGTCATCCATCACGGAGGAGGAGGAGGTGGAGGGGGAGGAGCCTGTGTTGCAGGAGGAGGAAGCGGCTGGGGAGGGGAGCGCACAACACTGGCCGCAAGACACACATTTGAAGCTGTTTTTCCGGAACTTGATATTGAACTGTGACACAACGACACCGCCGTTTACATTTTCCATCGTTGTAAAACGCAACTTTGAGGTGAAATGGCTCAGTAATAGACGGTGGTCCATCGGTTTTCGGTTCAAAACAGCAAAAATGTCTCTTCATAGTGACATTTTCCCCATTTTCATATTTCCAGCGGGATAATCAAAGAAAACACAACTGTGAGTGAGCTGATAGTGGTAAAAACACCACTGAAACATGGTTAAAGGATTGTAAAAAATAATAATATTAATAATAAAAATAATAATTATAAATAAATAAAATAAATATAATAAAAAATAAAATAAAATAGATAAAATAGAATGAAATAAATAAAACACATAAAATACATGAAATCAAATAAATTAAATACAAATAAATACATTCATTATAATAAATACATACATTGTTATTATTATTATTATTATTATTATTATTATTAATAATAATAATAATAAATATAGCCGCAAGCGGCAATGATCGGCCCTCGCCACGCCGCCGCCACACCGCCGCCACGCCGCAAGAGGAGGGGGCGCTAACGCGCCCCAATTGTCCTTTTATTACGCCTACTGCTGAATCTGTGACGCTGTCACATCTTCTCCCCTTTGTTTTACCATCAAAAAGCTATTTTATTTTGAATTCTTGGCAAAATGTGCGGCTTTGCCGCACAGACACCGTGACTCTTTGAATGAAAATGTGGATAACTTTTGATGGTCCACCCCTGAAGATGAGTCTCACCAAATTTCAGGTTAATAGGGCTGACGCCCTGGGAGGAGTTTGTGAAAGTCTAAAGTGTAAACATGTTCTGGCGATTTCCCCATTGGAATAACATGAAAGGTTTCGGTCATCGTTACGGCAACGCCATAACAATTATGACATGGGTCTCATTGACTTTTTTGATGGGGATGCTAAAATTGAGTTGTGTGTCAAATTTCATATAATTTCGCAAAACTAAACATTTAACCTCCATATAAAATCTGTAGGGGGCGCTGTGGCGCCAAATGAATTTATTTCACTTCAAGTAGGTTTAGGGCAAAGAGTTTAACAACTGATTCTAATTTGACGCAATTCGGACTTTATCTGCGCAAACGGCAGAAATTTTAAATATGGGAGATTTCTGAAATTCTAGCTACAGTTTGCGGCTTCGCCGCTCAGAGACCGTGAGAGGTATCAATGTAATTTGGATAACTTTTGATGTCCCACTCCTCAGTAGCATTTTCACCAAATTTCAGCTTTTTAGGGCCAACGCCCTGGGAGGAGTTCGTAAAAGTACGACGTTTGGAAAAACTCCGAAGTCATGTTTAGCCATTTTTGAAGCAATATGGCCGACATTTGGTTGGGCGGACGGCGTTGCCGTAATAATATTTTTTACTTCTCTTGTCACCATCTACCTCGGCGCCAAATTTCATGATTCTACGATCAGATTTTTTTTGGGTCATTTCCCATCTCTCAATGCATTTTTGGTACATTTGGGGGCGCTGACGCGCCAATTTTTTTATTTTAGAAAAGGGAAATAGCCAGAATGTAGAGAGGCACGATTTTTAGAGGTGTGAACATTTTTGTGACTTTTCGTCAATGTTCACTGGGTGAAAAATAGGGGGGTTGGTCCCGAGAAGAAAGAATAATATTCCGATGCGAAAACAATGTTTCCCATTTTTCAAATATCATAAACTATACATTTTCGGAAAGCGCTCGCGCTTTCCTACCTCATGGTGTGGGTCCCTGGTCACTGACGGGTACTTTCGATAATTTTGAGTGGGCTCCGCCCACTTTGTGTTTTTGGCCCTCTATACAGTAATAATGTTCAATTTTTGCCTTACATGCTTATATGCACGGAACATGCAAGAGATGGGGAACGTATTCGTGAGCTACTTAGCGCAAATGAGTGCTTTATATGGGGATGACGACCGCTTCGCGGTCGTCATCCCAATGTAAAGTGCTCGTTTAGTGCGAACTTTTGCACGGGCTTCGCCCGTTTACAACGGTAATGTTCCATTTTCCTACAACTAATTAGTATGCACGGGGCGTGCATGAGTGGAGGAGTGCGTTAGTGAGTGTTTGGAAGTGGGCGAGCGCTTCGCGCTCGATTTTGTGCGCACTACGTGCGCACTTTCGCAGCCGTGCTTCGCACGGCCTTACGAGATTAATAGGCCTCTCGCCAGCTTGTGGCGCTCGGGCCTAATAATGTCCTATTTAAATGTTCCAGAGTATGGCATTAATCTTATACATCTCTGTGGAAACAAGCACAGGTCAGAGGTAGTTCTTTTCAAATGCATGTACCATATTTTCTGGATTATAAGTCGCACCAGCCAGAAAATGCATAATAGAGAAGAAAAAAACATAAATAAGTTGCACTGGAGAATGAAATGCAGTTGCAAGTGTGAAAATAACAAATAATATCACATATAAGTCGCTCCGGAGTATATAAGTATAAATAGAAGTATAAGTCGCACCCTGGCCAAAACTATGAAAAAAGGTGCAACTTATGGTTTGGAAAATACGGTATTTATTTTCTGGCAATAAAAACAATGGCATGTCGAATGAAATAAATATGTCAAACAAACAAAAAAGTTCAACAAAAAGACAAAACCGAGGCAAAATCACTGCTAATTTAGACTGAAAAAGGAAGAAAGTAAAGGAAGTTATTGCGTATCATTTACTTTAGATAAAATGTTTACGGTATTGCTAAAAGATAAGCGACGAATACAACTTAAATAAAAGCTCAATACTGTTGTGTAACATGCTGAAAACATAGGAGTGGGCGGTTCTGGCGGAACAAATTGGAGCCTACTGTACATTCTTGAGGACTTAACTGAAAGCGCTCATTAACACAGCGGAGAAGGCCGTTTCTCTGTCGTTCAAAGTGCACTCGGAAGCCCCAAAAGCAACTGTGCGCAGCGGCATACCTCCAACACACACACACACACACACACACACTCCAACACACACACAGCACGGCTTGTTAGGCTAAAATGATGCCAGTGTGACGCTGCCAAACCCTGCCACGGTGAAGGAGTAGAGGCAGCGATGATGACACAGACCGAGTTCGCTTGAGTTTGGATCAGTGCTCATCACAGCCGGACTCAGAATGCTTAGTTTAGTTTAGTTTTATTTGTCAGGGACAATGGACAAAATCATTCATCTTCAAGAGAAAAGATGATCTGCACCAGATTTAGCTCCTGCTACTGCCCTCTGCAGGTGAACGAAGTGTTTTTTTAACCTGTTACCACCCACCTATTTTCGCCCTGTGCACAATGGTTGGACATACCCAAATGGCATTGCTTATTAAAAGAGGATCTTACAGCCCACATGCAAGTGTGATGCATCATTAGAAAGCTTAACACTGTCAGGGCTTAAGAACTTACACTAGAGGACCAAAAATAAACAAAACATCCTTTTTTTAGTCTCGCCTGAATATTGTCAATTTGTAATGGCCCTGAGCATGACATATTTCATTGTGTGCATATGCTGTTCACTGTACATGATGTTTATCTTATTGACAACAACTGTGTACAGTTTCAGATCTCTAGGAACAGGCATTTTGGTGCTGTTGACCTTTTTGTGTCAAAAAGTATATTCGGAACAAGTGATCCAAATATGTGCCAACTGTGCCAAACTGTTTTATTACAATTTTAGCTCCGCTATGATCATAAAACATACATTTTGATGTTTTGTAGGCCACTAATACCTATTATAAATGTGTAAATATGAGTGTACCCATGAATTTTCCATATAAAGGTGAAAAATAAAAATAATAATATTTTTATTTAATTTTTTTATTGATATAATAATACATACATCTAACAAAATGCGCGTCCAAAAGGCTAATAAAATCAGAAAACGTGATGCGTAAAATCTAGTCCCCTCTTCTCCTCTCTTCCTCTTTACAGCCTTACGCAGGAGAATTACAGAGGATTCTGTGTGAATAAATTCTAAGTCCAGCCCCTTATTCGAAAGCTATTTTTATTGGCTAGAATAATATGTCAATCGAAGTCCGCTAAGTCACTGCTAACGTTAGCTATGTGGCTAAAAACAAGTTAGCTTTGCGGGGTCGGAACCGGCGCATTTTTTCCTCCGGAGGCTGTAGAGAACAAACCCGTGGACAGAAAAATTTGTGGATGGTCTCATTTTGTAGCCAACAGTCTGAAGAAAAGATCGATGCCAAACACCATCTTATAAGTCAAACAGGTCATTTGTTATGGACGGAGAAATGTGCCGGACGAGCGCATTCTCGTCCGAATAATGAATAATATGTATGTAAGTTGCACCCCGGTCAAAACTATGAAAAGGAAAATACGGGAATTAACTATTTCATGTGACTCAATCTCAGCCCAATTTGTAAGTATTTTCTCGGTTTCATTATCATTTTTAAGCGCACCGTGGAGCTATAGATGTGGTGCAGTTTAATAACAAATATGAAGGTTTACAACTCTATTAAACATTTAGATTAGACATAAAATAGAAGAGAAAATGAGTTGTAGAAAACCAGGTAAGCAATAGGAACACTTCAGCTACACCAAAAACATCCAGCGAAGGTCCAAACCGAGCGGGGACAATGAAAGCTAATCACTCATATTTATCACTGATCATCACAAAGTAGCTGTTTCTCTCCTTAAATGTTTCTGTGTGTGGGGTGGTTGAAGTGTCCTTTATCTCCCTCAAACAAACAAACAAAGCACATTCGGAGAAACAACGGAGAATCATCTTCCCTTATCAAGTTAATCTAAAGCAGCTCTATTGAAACGTTTATGAAATATGCCGTATAAATGAAGCGGATTGGATGATATAGTTTGTTTGCTGTTTGTTTGCTTGTCTCATTTTGTAGCCAACAGTCTGAAGAAAAGATCGATGCCAAACACTATCGTATAAGTCAAACAGGTCATTTGTTATGGACGGAGAAATGTGCCGGACGAGCGAATTCTCGTCCAGCGAGAAACGAAGAAAAGTTTGTTTACTTGACAATATCTCGAAATCGGAAAACTTCAGTAAAAATACAAGTGGATATTGTTTTTCAATGGTTCCTTACGGACAGACTGATTACAAGGATGTACAGAATTAAAGCCGTTTCGTCAGTCATAAACAGCAAACAGGACATGCGTTTGTAAAAGTTGAGACTTTCTCAGAAACTATTGGCAATTGCTTCTTGGGGCATATTATTCAATGTAAATCAATGACATATTCGTTTTGTTGAGAAAATAAGCTTTAAAATGATGTATGGCTTGCTGGTATTGACCACGGAAATAAAAGTGATGATGTAAGAGAATATCTGAGATATGGAAAATGCTCGCCGGCGCGCAGGTGGGTGGTAACAGGTTAAAATGATTAATGTTTAGAGAGTCAGAAAAGTAGTTTCTTTTGTATAAATTCTGCTTAAACTTTGACTAGAATGAGTGTGGTGTGATGTCACTTGCTGTCATTTTCCACAGATTCGTTAAATTGTTCTCCACAAATACCTGCTCAATTGGTGTAAAACTATAATTTGTATGTACGGCAGGTACAAATACACCAAATAAAGTCAAAATTAGAACATGGTAAAAACCTGTAATACGTCACTTTAATAGACTTGCTCTGATGTTCAGCAAAATCCCAATGAGAGCTTTATATACTCACACAATGCAGTTTAGGGCGGGGCAATGTGACAAAAATGTCTGTCTTTTCTAAATTAGGTAGACTATTATTTCCTGATGTAAGAAATACAGATTTTGATCAGAGAACTATACATTCACACTGGCGATGGCTGGGCGTCTTGCCCAAAAGCACAATGACAGTAATGGGACGATAACTTTTTAACCAACGACCGATGCCCACGTGACACTGTAGGAACAAAAATAAATGAAAAAAAAAACGTATCAATAGATTCATAGATGCTCATAGATCCTAAAACTATGAACAGGACAACGTTGGACATTTACTGAATAACATTAGACTTGTCTTGAAAATGTGGTAAATAGTAAAGAAGTGTGAAAAAAAAGTGCTTTTAATTATCACTGTATCAATTATTTTCTTTCTTCATGTTTGAACTGTTAAAACACTACAACACTATAATGACTCAATAGATATAGAGCTAAAGCAATGGGACCACAGATAACTCTATCCATCCTTTTTCAACCGCTTGTTCCCTTTCGGGGTCGCGGGTGACTGGAGCCTTTCCCAGTGACTTCGGGCCTTAGGCGGGGTGGACCCTGGACAGTGGCCAACTCGCCGCAGGGCCAACACAGATAACTCATACTTATTTATAATTTGATCGCCACAATAACGTCCTGTTGCTTTGCGAGCACAACAGTTTTCTTGTCTTATGCCTATACTTTGTTTGGCCAGTGCATGTGTTAAATATCATAGTTTGACATCAGTCCAGAGGCAGAAGAAACAGAATTCCTCTGTTTATGTCACAAAAGTCCATCTAAAATGAAGAGACAATTTATGTGCGAGGGACGCTATTTTCAGACTGTTAAAAATAAAGTGTCGATAAAAAAATAGGTTTTTAGGTCAAATAATATCTACTGTTTACAATATGGTTATGGATTTACCTTTCCCCGTGTCACACCTGCTGCTCATGTCCAAGATTTGTTACACTACGTTTTAGTAAAATAGGTCTATATATAGGTATATCTAACTTGTGTTCATTAAACTGATTCATACATTTACTCCTAAAACACATAAAAAAACAGATCTAACATTACAAAACCCGGCTCCATAAACACAGAGAAGGGCAGAGCGTGGCCGTGGCTCTAAACCCAGTGAACTCTTGCATTACGATGTCTGTGCAGCGGTTGCCTCTGTCCGTGGTGCTGAAACTGAACAGCCTTGTGACGTTTCCTCCCACAGACACACACACACACACACACACACATACACACACACACACACACACGCACACACACACACACACACACGCACACAAACACACACACAAACACACACACACACAGAGATGCACACACACGCACACACACACACACACACACACAAAAACACACACACACACACACACACACAGATGCACACACACACACACGCACACAGATGCACACAAACACACACGTACACACACAGACACACACACACACACACACACACACACACAGATGCACACAAACACACACGTACACACACACACACAGACGCACACACACACACACACACACACACACACAGATATACACGCACATACACACAGGAGCGGGTCAGAGTGACACAAACAGAGTGCTGCTGCACAATGCACAGCCACATTAAACACAAAAATCACAGGAACAACACAAAGTCCCAGCGTCACTAATGTAACCCGCCAACACAAGGATGATGCTTTCAGACAGTTTTACCATCGCCTCTGCATCAAAGGAAACATATTATGCAAAACAGACTTTATTTTAGCTTTCTACCATGTCATAATATTGTCAAGTTTATTTTGAAACATACAAACAGAAATGGAGTAAAGGTCAGAGGTCAACTTGTGCCTCTGCCTCTGGAGAAGGAACGTTTTACCTCCAGAGCATTTGCACTCATTGTGAATTAAATAATGCTGAAAATGAAATGCACGTTTTTGTGTTTCTGTCCCCTGGACCATGACAAACAAAGCAAAATGTTTTTGTTTGCCAGATGAAGAGAGACTGTACTATCTCTTTAAAATGGGATATTCAGGCTCGCCAACATGTTTGATGCAGGACTGTGGAATCTGTCTGCTTATTGTTTTGTGTGTCTCATAAGCTCATGTGGGCGGGGCCCCTTTCAACTTGTGCATGACAATAAATAAGTAAACTATAAGGTTAAAACATACTTTAGGTACACACATGTCCAAAGTAAAGGTGCAAGAGCATGTTTATTGGCCAATAACAATACAAAATATAGCCGCAAGCGGCAATGATCGGCCCTCGCCACGCCGCCGCCACGCCGCCGCCACACCGCCGCCACGCCGCAAGAGGAGGGGGCGCTAACGCGCCCCAATTGTCCTTTTATTACGCCTACTGCTGAATCTGTGACGCTGTCACATCTTCTCCCCTTTGTTTTACCATCAAAAAGCAATTTTATTTTGAATTCTTGGCAAAATGTGCGGCTTTGCCGCACAGACACCGTGACTCTTTGAATGAAAATGTGGATAACTTTTGATGGTCTTGAAGATGAGTCTCACCAAATTTCAGGTTAATAGGGCTGACGCCCTGGGAGGAGTTTGTGAAAGTCTAAAGTGTAAACATGTTCTGGCGATTTCCCCATTGGAATAACATGAAAGGTTTCGGTCATCGTTACGGCAACGCCATAACAATTATGACATGAGTCATTGACTTTTTTGATGGGGATGCTAAAATTGAGTTGTGTGTCAAATTTCATATAATTTCGCAAAACTAAACATTTAACCTCCATATAAAATCTGTAGGGGGCGTTGTGGCGCCAAATGAATTTATTTCACTTCAAGTAGGTTTAGGGCAAAGAGTTTAACAACTGATTCTAATTTGACGCAATTCGGACTTTATCTGCGCAAACGGCAGAAATTTTAAATATGGGAGATTTCTGAAATTCTAGCTACAGTTTGCGGCTTCGCCGCACAGAGACCGTGAGAGGTATCAATGTAATTTGGATAACTTTTGATGTCCCACTCCTCAGTAGCATTTTCACCAAATTTCAGCTTTTTAGGGCCAACGCCCTGGGAGGAGTTCGTAAAAGTACGACGTTTGGAAAAACTCCGAAGTCATGTTTAGCCATTTTTGAAGCAATATGGCCGACATTTGGTTGGGCGGACGGCGTTGCCGTAATAATATTTTTTTCTTCTCTTGTCACCATCTACCTCTGCGCCAAATTTCATGATTCTACGATCAGATTTTTTTTGGGTCATTTCCCATCTCTCAATGCATTTTTGGTACATTTGGGGGCGCTGACGCGCCAATTTTTTTAATTTTAGAAAAGGGAAATAGCCAGAATGTAGAGAGGCACGATTTTTAGAGGCGTGCAAATTTTTGTGACTTTTCGTCAATGTTCACTGGGTGAAAAATAGGGGGGTTGGTCCCGAGAAGAAGAAGAAGAAAGAAAGAAAGAATAATATTCCGATGCGAAAACAATGTTTCCCATTTTTCAAATATCATAAACTATACATTTTCGGAAAGCGCTCGCGCTTTCCTACCTCATGGTGTGGGTCCCTGGTCACTGACGGGTACTTTCGATAATTTTGAGTGGGCTCCGCCCACTTTGTGTTTTTGGCCCTCTATACAGTAATAATGTTCAATTTTTGCCTTACATGCTTATATGCACGGAACATGCAAGAGATGGGGAACGTATTCTTGAGCTACTTAGCGCAAATGAGTGCTTTATATGGGGATGACGACCGCGAATGTAAAGTGCTCGTTTAGTGCGAACTTTTGCACGGGCTTCGCCCGTTTACAACGGTAATGTTCCATTTTCCTACAACTAATTAGTATGCACGGGGCGTGCATGAGTGGAGGAGTGCGTTAGTGAGTGTTTGGAAGTGGGCGAGCGCTTCGCGCTCGATTTTGTGCGCACTACGTGCGCACTTTCGCAGCCGTGCTTCGCACGGCCTTACGAGATTAATAGGCCTCTCGCCAGCTTGTGGCGCTCGGGCCTAATAATAATTGAAAATAAATCTAGAGATAATTTGAAGACCCCTGTACCGCTGCTTGGAAAAAAACTGACCAAAACAACTCAAATAGAATAAAAACTAAATAAAATGTGCAGTTCGATAATTGCCTTTGGTTAAAAATAATTTTAATGGCGGTTTGTAATTATTGAGTCTGTATTGTATCAAGCGAGTTGTACAATTATGACTTGTTCTATTTATTTACTTTTCTTTGACTGTTATAATTATTTTTCAATTTGTGAACTCAAAAATAATCAATGCAGTGATCATGAATAATACGTGTTCTCATTCTGCCCCATGACCCGGAGCGACCCTCTACAGAGACTTTTTAAATATCAAAACACAAAACACAACTTCCAACACGGTCATAAGTCTTTTCTTTCCACATGTAAACTATTTAACTTCAAGTCTTACGTCGTTTAGCCGATTAATCAGTCAAAAATGTGCATTATTTCACTGGGATTGTAAGGAGTTGGGAGTGTACTGCAAGTTTATTCTGCCTTTTTACACACAAATACCTAGATTACTATTAACTTCCTGTACAAATAGTTATTGTTGCATAAAATCACGTGAGCTTGTGGTTTTGAGAGGGCAGTTTGGGTCAGATGTTTGGTCAGATTGATGACACTTCATCGTTTTGACAGCTTTTAGTCGATTTGTTTATGCACGCGAAACTTTTTCAATCAAACACGTATTTCTTTAATGGACATTTCACCTAATTTTTGTCTAATTGTTTAAAATCACACAGTGACATTACAACCCAGATAAGTGTCATTTCTCCATAACCAAGTATCCCCAGAGTAACTGCGACAACAGCATCCAAGGCGACGGAAAGCCAAGACGCCGCAGATTTCGTAAAGCTTTTCGCCGTCCGATTGTTGCTGCGCGGCCCGTTCGGCGTGGCGTCCTGGCACGGCGTTCGCGCTGTGGCCCTCGGATTTCCCTAAACAGCAGTAATCGGACTTCTGCGGGGAGGGGATAAAGCCGGGATAGGCCGGGAGCAGTCGCCCGGCCCCTGACGATACGGGGGCCGGCCAGCGCCAAAAAGTCTCCGGATTGGCCCCCGTAAAGAAAGCGCGACTGTCTTTACGGTTGGCTAGCGCTGGAGCACCGGACAGACTCTGGCACGATCACCTGCACTGCAAAAAGGAGCTTCTGCATGAGGTGAAACGAGCGGGATTCAACAAAAGTAACGGGGTTTGAGAAGTAGATGACCAGACCTACGAAACTGGACTTTAAACTTTTTAAAACTAGTAAATATGAAGTGCCAGATGAGTAAACTAGAGTAACTGTAATTGTTTTGCCTGGAATTCTGCGCTAAACTTCAGAAAAAAATGGATGGAAAAATGGTAAAAAACATGCAATGGTAAAAAACATGCAGACTCAAATTTTAACCAACATTAACCAGATCACCAACCTTTCTTCTTTTTCATTGAATGAATATCTTCAAAATTAGAGGATTTCTTTCCATCACATCCTTTTGTCACAAGCAGATAAGATGTTTTTTCTGCTCTTAAATCAATTAAACAGCTGTAGTTTCTCTAAAACTCGGCTGCTGATTTTAAAATACTTAAAGTACTCCATAGCGTAGACCTAAATACATATCTGGATTGAACCTGTCTTAGCCTTAGGTCTTCTGATCTGAATCTTCTTGTCATTCCACGTACAAAAAAACTGTTGTGGCTTCCTTTTCTCATGATGTCCCCTGTAAATGTTCACAGACACTGAGCTCATTTAAGAATAATATAAAAACACACCAATTCAGCCTTTCCTATTCTCTTTAATCCTTGTTTTATTCATTTTATGTGCCACTGAAATTCAGGGCTTTCCTTTAGATTATTCTGAAACAAATAACACATTTAACATAGAAAATAGTTTTTCTGTGACAATTAAAAAAAATCAACGAATCAGGTAATGCCACTCTGGCTTTTCCCATGCTAGGAATTGACCTTTCAGCTCCATCTACAGTCTGCAGAGAGAATTACATAGAAGAGATAAACAAATTCTAGCTTTCGCCTGACATGCTAATGTAGCCACGCTGTTATAATGATTGTGATTTCAGGCAAAAATGCTTAAAATTATTCTGGATTTGTGGATTTAGAAACCCTGCAGAAGATCTCAAAACCATGTACAGGTAGAATCACACATTTTTTCGGGGCTCGGGTGGACTAACCTTTCTAAAGCTGAAACTGCCACTTTCATCATACGTAAGTTTGATGCCGCGCTGTCGAACATACCCGAACGATGGCGGGTTTACAGTTTACAGAGACACACAAGTATAAATTCCAGCCGTTTTAACCGGGTGGAGCATTTGTTCCGTTTTTGCAGTGTAAGCCAGGCTCCTCGCCGCCAGCCCGGCTCCTCCCCCATCGCCCCATCCAAGCGCTCTACCCGTGGCTGCAGAGGAGAGCTGCCTGCTGGCCGGCTTCAGCGGCGCTCTGCATATCCATAACACCTCCACGGGGCATATGCACACAGCTCTGCCCGCAAGCCAGAGCCGGAGACCGTAAAGCACCCGCCATTCCTCTCGTCCCACCAGGGGGGAGAGAGAGGGTGGGGGACGGGGGAGGCGGCTAAACCCTGCCAGCGGACGCCCACTCCTCATTATTCTGAGCCAGGCAGGAAATGGCTTTTCGAGACGTCGCCGAGTGATGCTCCGAGAAGAACCTTCACTGTGCAACAATAAACACTATCCAGGGCTGCAACTGACAAATATCTTTATGCAAACGATTATTTCTGTTGTACATTGAGACTTTTCAAACCATTTTAACTAGATAAAGGTAAAAATTATCTCGACTCAATTAGGGGCAAGACGACAATGAATATATTTGTTTCTCTTAGATATCTTCTCTTCTATTGATAATCTCATTATCTGCGCTATACAGACATTTTAGATGACAGAGACAGTGGCATTATTGATCAAAATGTCAAAAAAATAATAAAGAATGTCTGGTTTTCATTAATAATAAACTTTATTCACACGTTTTCTCTCTCTAAAAGCCTTCACTCGCCATTATTTTGTTAAAATGTATCTAAAAAGCCTCAATGAACAGAAATAATTGAACTAAAATATAGCCGCAAGCAGCAATGATCGGCCCTCGCCACGCCGCCGCCGCCGCCACGCCGCCGCCACGCCGCAAGAGGAGGGGGCGCTAACGCGCCCCAATTGTCCTTTTATTACATCTACTGCTGAATCTGTGACGCTGTCACATCTTCTCCCCTTTGTTTTACCATCAAAAAGCAATTTTATTTTGAATTCTTGGCAAAATGTGCGGCTTTGCCGCGGAGACACCGTGACTCTTAGAATAAAAATGTGGATAACTTTTGATGGTCCACCCCTGAAGATGAGTCTCACCAAATTTCAGGTTAATAGGGCTGACGCCCTAAGAGGAGTTTGTGAAAGTCTAAAGTGTAAACATGTTCTGGCGATTTCCCCATTGGAATAACATGGAAGGTTTCGGTCATCGTTACGGCAACGCCATAACAATTATGACATGGGTCTCATTGACTTTTTTGATGGGGATTCTAAAATTGAGTTGTGTGTCAAATTTCATATAATTTCGCAAAACTAAACATTTAACCTCCATATAAAATCTGTAGGGGGCGCTGTGGCTCCAAATTAATTTATTTCACTTCAAGTAGGTTTAGGGCAAAGAGTTTAACAACCGATTCTAATTTGACGCAATTCGGACTTTATCTGCGCAAACGGCAGAAATGTAAAATTTGGGAGATTTCTGAAATTCTTGCTACAGTTTGCGGCTTCGCCGCACAGAGACCGTGACAGGTATCAATGTAATTTGGATAACTTTTGATGTCCCACTCCTCAGTAGCATTTTCACCAAATTTCAGCTTTTTAGGGCCAACGCCCTGGGAGGAGTTCGTAAAAGTACGACGTTTGGAAAAACTCCGAAGTCATGTTTAGCCATTTTTGAAGCAATATGGCCGACATTTGGTTGGGCGGACGGCGTTGCCGTAATAATATTTTTTACTTCTCTTGTCACCATCTACCTCTGTGCCAAATTTCATGATTCTACGATCAGATTTTTTTTGGGTCATTTCCCATCTCTCAATGCATTTTTGGTACATTTGGGGGCGCTGACGCGCCAATTTTTTTTTATTTTAGAAAAGGGAAATAGCCAGAATGTAGAGAGGCACGATTTTTAGAGGTGTGCAATTTTAACAATGTTTCCCATTTTTCAAATATCATAAACTATACATTTTCGGAAAGCGCTCGCGCTTTCCTACCTCATGGTGTGGGTCCCTGGTGACTGACGGGTACTTTCGTTAATTTTGAGTGGGCTCCCACTTTGTGTTTTTGGCCCTCTATACAGTAATAATGTTCATTTTTTGCATTACATGCTTATATGCACGGAACATGCAAGGGATGGGGAACATATTCGTGAGGTACTTAGCGCAAATGAGCACTTTACATTGGGATGACGAGTGGGATGACGATGAGTAGGCGGAGCCCACACCATGAGGTAGGAAAGCGCGAGCGCTTTCCGAAAATGTATAGTTCATGATATTTGAAAAATGGGAAACATTGTTTTCGCATCGGAATATTATTCTTTCTTTCTTTCTTTCTTTCCTTCTTCTTCTTCTTCTTCTTCTTCTTCTTCTTCTTCTTCTTCTTCTTCTTCTTCTTCTTCTTCTTCTTCTTCTTCTTCTTCTTCTTCTTCTTCTTCTTCTTCTTCTTCTTCTTCTCGGGACCAACCCCCCTACTTTTCACCCAGTGAACATTGACGAAAAGTCAAAAAAATTTGCACACCTCTAAAAATCGTGCCTTTCTACATTCTGGCTATTTCCCTTTTCAAAAATAAAAAAAAAAATGGCGCGTCAGCGCCCCCAAATGTACCAAAAATGCATTGAGAGATGGGAAATGACCCAAAAAAAATCTGATCGTAGAATCATGAAATTTGGCGCAGAGGTAGATGGTGACAAGAGAAGTAAAAAATATTATTACGGCAACGCCGTCCGCCCAACCAAATGTCGGCCATATTGCTTCAAAAATGGCTAAACATGACTTCGGAGTTTTTCCAAACGTCGTACTTTTACGAACTCCTCCCAGGGCGTTGGCCCTAAAAAGCTGAAATTTGGTGAAAATGCTACTGAGGAGTGGGACATCAAAAGTTATCCAAATTACATTGATACCTCTCACGGTCTCTGTGCGGCAAAGCCGCAAACTGTAGCAAGAATTTCAGAAATCTCCCAAATTTTACATTTCTGCCGTTTGCGCAGATAAAGTCCGAATTGCGTCAAATTAGAATCAGTTGTTAAACTCTTTGCCCTAAACCTACTTGAAGTGAAATAAATTAATTTGGAGCCACAGTGCCCCCTACAGATTTTATATGCAGGTTAAATGTTTAGTTTTGCGAAATTATATGAAATTTGACACACAACTCAATATTAGAATCCCCATCAAAAAAGTCAATGAGACCCATGTCATAATTGTTATGGCGTTGCCGTAACGATGACCGAAACCTTCCATGTTATTCCAATGGGGAAATCGCCAGAACATGTTTACACTTTAGACTTTCACGAACTCCTCTTGGGGCGTTAGACATATTAACCTGAAATTTGGTGAGACTCATCTTCAGGGGTGGACCATCAAAAGTTATCCACATTTTTATTCAAAGAGTCATGGTGTCTGTGTGGCAAAGCCGCACATTTTGCCAAGAATTCAAAATAAAATTGGTTTTTGATGGTAAAACAAAGGGGAGAAGATGTGACAGCATCACAGATTCAGCAGTAGGCGTAATAAAAGGACAATTGGGGCGCTAACGCGCCCCCTCCTCTTGCGGCGTGGCGGCGGCGTAGCGAGGGCCGATCATTGCCGCTTGCGGCTATATTTAACGGTTATTTTCATAGTCACGTTTTGAATTCTTTTTTTGTAGTTTGGACTTATTTAGCAGCTCTAATTTGTTTTGCGGATTTCAGTAAACATCTTTTCAACTTTTCTGTTTCAATATTTTCCATTTGGAGTTCAAGAGTTGATTAAAAAGTCCACTTAACATGTTTACTGAAAGTTACTTAGTCGGTTTTGCAGTGGGAAAATGAAAGCACTTGACCGACGCTAAGCTAACAAAGCTAAAAAAGCGCTTAACAGTTTCATGCTAATGGTAAAAAAAAGTTTGGTGGATGTTTTTCCCCCCCGCAGAGTCTTGTTAGACGAAGAGTGCTTATTTGTAATTTTAAAACGATCCCAAAGATGCAAATGTGAAATGGCTGCGCTCGAAGCCTCATTAGCGACAATGTACACGGTTTGAGTGGAATATTTTAACGACAGCGAGAGTAGCGCGCTAACAAAGGCTAAGATTAAAAGTGAATGTGTGATTAGAAGTATATATTAGAATCGCATATCGAATGCTGTTGAAACTAGAACTATTATTTTCCTTCTTTTTCGGTAAGTTGTTTTCTTCGCATGAGTTTGGAAAACCCGCTCCTCTGAACCCTCTGAACCCTTTGAACACGCTGAACCCGCTGAACCCCGCTCCTCTGAACCCTCTGAACCCACTGAACCCTCTGAACCCTTTGAACACGCTGAACCCTCGGAACCCACTGAACCCGCTGAACCCGCTCCTCTGAACCCTCTGAACCCACTGAACCCGTTGAACCCTCTGAACCCGTTGAACCCGTTGAACCCTCTGAACCCTTTGAACCCGTTGAACCCTCTGAACCCTTTGAACACGCTGAACCCGCTGAACCCTCGGAATCCGCTGAACCCGCTCCTCTAAACACTCTGAACCCTCTGAACCCGCTCCTCTGAACCCTCTGAACCCTCTGAACCCACTGAACCCGTTGAACCCTCTGAGCCCGTTGAACCCTCTGAACCCTTTGAACCCGTTGAACCCTCTGAACCATTTGAACACGCTGAACCCTTTGAACCCTTTGAACACGCTGAACCCTTTGAACACGCTGAACCCGCTGAACCCTCGGAATCCGCTGAACCCTCTGAACCCTCTGAACCCGTTGAACCCTCTGAACCCGTTGAACCCTCTGAACCCTTTGAACCCGTTGAACCCTCTGAACCCTTTGAACACGCTGAACCCTTTGAACCCTTTGAACACGCTGAACCCTTTGAACACGCTGAACCCTTTGAACCCTTTGAACACGCTGAACCCTTTGAACCCTTTGAACCCTCTGAACCCTTTGAACACGCTGAACCCTTTGAACCCTTTGAACACGCTGAACCCTTTGAACACGCTGAACCCTTTGAACCCTTTGAACACGCTGAACTCTTTGAACCCTTTGAACACGCTGAACCCTTTGAACACGCTGAACCCGCTGAACCCTCGGAATCCGCTGAACCCGCTGAACCCGCTCGTCTGAACCCACTGAACCCGCTGAATCCTCTGAACCCTCTGAACCTATATCTTAAAATGTGTGCCAACGATGATAAAAGAGGTTCACAAAATATTGATACAGTAATATATTATCACAGACTTCTTGTATTTGCACATGTCAATACTTTTGCAATACTTTTAAACCTAATTTGGACTTTATTTAGTGTATTTATACCTGTTTTACAAATCAATTATAGTTTTACACCGAGCAGGTATTTGTGGAAAAAGAGTTGAGAAATATGTAGAAAATGACAGGAAGTGACATCACACCAGGGACACTCATTCCAGTCAAAGTTTATGTATAATTTAGACAAAGAAACAACTTTTTGACTCTCTAAACATGAATTCAACAAAATAAAGTCACTCTCATTTAAAAAAAACTAAAAGTGTGACATTAGATGCGTATTGACAGTGTTTGCTGGACAATTTCCTTGTGTGATGTCATCAATTGCAAACAGGAAGTGAAATTATAAACCTAAAAAAAATTCTATTCTGTGAAAAATCTTTAAATCTTTTCGCAAAAACTCTAAATATATTTATCTTAAATGCATTTTAGTTCAATGAGTAGTCCGACCTGTAGGGGGCGCTTTAAGGGCATCGTGGGTGTAAAAAACCATACATTTTGTCATTCAGCACAATAAAAACACACATTTAATAAACTTCCTCGTTTCAGGATACATATTATATTATGATGGATGAGTTTGAGTGATTTTAGAGCAGATTTCGAGTCACATTGTAAAACAGAACCGACTTTAACAGAGTTTGACTGAGGAAAAACTGAATTATGCACCAAATTCTGCACCGAATGAAAAAGCGCCGCAGTCAAATGTGATTATAAAACGAGTCAAACATGCATTTTTAAACTTGAAGGATCCCCTTACAGTTCTGTTATGTCTTCTTAAATCTCCTCTCATTTGGTTAATGTTCTCACTTTCACAATGATCATTATCGACACGACGACGGAAGACTTTTGTGCGAGTCCCCGTGGCCAGAAGCGAGCGGCGGGCGGAGGAAGGAGGCGCCCATGACTCACTCTCTTCTCCACTTTCGACGGCGCACTAAGAACTGGGATCAAAATTGCCAAAGAAAACACATAAATGCTCAAGTATTTTCAGGACGTCGAGAAAGCTTCAAGGGCAGTCATCCCGACAACGATTTGAAGGAATTAAGACATTGCCGTTTCTATTTTCTGATATAAAGTCGTGTTTTTTGCTCTTTAATTAATGTTTTTTTGTTTTTTTTTTTGTTCTTCTTTTTTGTCAGTGAATAAATCTAGTAACTGCAGAGGTTTATATGACATGAGTGACGAAAAGTCTTTCAAATGTCACCAATAAACAGATGAATACAACATCGCTTTGTACATCGTTGGCCCAAATGCGTTTAAGAGAATTCAAACTCGATGAAACTATTGAAGGAATAAATTAATGAATAAGTGCTTCAATTCGCACACCATGATATAAACTGGGGCCGAAAATGGAACTGAATCCAAAAACCAGGACATAGAACAGGAGTAATGCTGCGTTCCAGTTGTCATCGGAGCTTGGGTTTTCCATGATACGACTCGTAATATCCGGCAGGAATCGCATTCAATCCCGGAATTCTCACTTGGAAACTCGGACAACATTTCAGAACCTCAAAGTGGATGCGTTTGGATGAAGTTTAAGATCCGACAGACAGCTTCGCCTTCAGGTGCTTGCTACTGTCCACCCGCTGTCGCTGAGCCTCTGCAGCTGGACATTTTCTGTTATGCTAATGTTGCTAACGTCTACACAAAGCTAATCTCAACAAAAGCAAAGAAAAAACACTTTTGAATGTTGATTTTTAACTCACAAATGTAAAAACCATGTACAGGTCAATAAATCAATTAAATTTGATCCATATTTTGGCAGATATGAGCAATATTTGTTTAGAAATGTCACTATTCATAAACTATAACGTAATAACGGCAACAGGAACACGGAAACTTGAAGACTCCGTGTTTTGAACGCACCAGAACGCCACGTGAAACCAGGACTAGAACAAGACCAAACCAAGTCTATCGGGACTAAACTGGACTCACTTTAGATAATTACATTCCCAACACAACAAAAGGGATAAATAAAGTTCCTTGGCCTGACCTTATTTTACAGTAAAACAAAAGGAGCAATCCGTGTCACCGTCGCCCTGACCTCTCTTCTCATCAAACCCAATTACGCCAGGCGCAGACCGTGCCGGCAGATTACGTGTATAATCAATTAAACGGCAACAATAATATCATACCCGATTTAATTTACAATGCACGCGGCCCTTTACAAGCGCCCTCATTTGTGCCAATTAGAATCCGCTCGCGTTCGCTCTACTGTATTTTGCCTCGTCGTATGTTTGCAAGTCAATTAGCAATAACAACACTTCACTCCACTCTATCTGCCAATAAACACGGGTCGGTGCTTTTGTCCGACATTATGCAGTGTTCAGCATTACCGTTTTATGTTTTGGAACTTAAATGTGTACTGTAATGTTTGAGACGAGCGGGTGCAAGATCTTAAACAAGCTCAATGTTTACGTCCAAAAGAAGGTACTGCTCCTTTCGTTTCCTTTTATGTTTCTGGTTTTTGTCTAATGTCTTTAGGTACTCTGTGAGTTCCTCTGATGAGTGGTGGGGCTGTTTGGACGGTCACGTGAGACCACTGCGAACGGGAGAGTCACATAATCATCGGGACGACTCAACAATAACTGTCCGTCAAACGCTGGACATGTAAAGCGGCCGAGGTCAGGAAACGAGGCAGGTCAGGGGGCGTGGTCAGTCAGCTAATCAGGGACAAGTGACAGAGGCTCACCGAAACATGTCATTGCAACACTTTGACCAGTCCGATTCAACTATTTGCTAGTTTTGTATTTATCTGTAATGAGGCAGTTTAAACTCGGAATTCAATCCAACATCCCAAGACAACTCGCTCCATACTTTCACCTTTCTGCTGTTGTGGAAAAAAAAATACATTAAAATCCCTCCAAATATTTGTTAGCAACTAGATTATTTGTTCGACTAAACGACTAAAGATCAACAGCCCTCGGAACAAACTATGAAAAGCGTATGTGTTGTTGTGAAGGCAGTTTGAGCACTGGATTTATCAGGTGAAGGGGTGTGGACTTTAAGAACACAGAGGAGCACAGCCTCATGACATCACCTGGTGGCACAGAGCACGGCAAACACTCGAGAGACAAACGGAATAAATATGTACGACGCGAAAACACCACAGTTAAAAGCTCGGAATAATAAAGTGCGCCGAATGCTCGTGTTGCGGGGGATGTTTGTCAAGTGTAATGCAAAATCCAGAGCAGAGGAAGTGAGGCGCGTGTGTCGGCAGGAAGCCACTGAGGCACACGACGTTCTCATGGCAACCAACCAAAAAGGCAAAACTATCACTAAAGCTACGAAATATCGTCACGTATCTGACCCAAATTGCACACAAAATACTAGGACAGTACGTTACAGGTAAAGACGTAAGATGAAACTCATGATTCACTCCACAATCTTGAGTCAGAAAGTCGATACATTTCATCTTTTTCCATGTGCACAACGACTTTTTTTACAACGCCGTAGAACACCGTGCAACAAGTCTTTGTCGTGTTCAGCTGGCGTTTAGCAGAGCGTTACATGGCGCGATGACGCTCAGCCACAGTTGTGTTTTGGCTTCAGACACGGCAGATTACGCAGACGTGTTTTCCCTCTCCGTGTCTGGCTCAAGGGCACGTGGGCACTGTAGTTATGGCAAGAGAGCGTGGACTGTGCCAAAGCTGTCCATCTGCTCCACACTCAAACCACCGAGCGACAACTGCCAACCGCCCGGACCACACGCAACCGAGCACAGTCACTGCTCAATCACACACGTTTGGGATCAACTAGAAGCGAAATTAAGATGGAGTTGAATTTGACATTATAATCTTGATTTGAGCTGTAGTAGTAGTAGTAAGGCAGTGGTGGAATATACATCGATTGATTATGATTTTGGATGTACATTTTTTGGGGGTCCTAAAAATATAAATATACACATACAACTCACCAAAAAATAATAACAAATTGATTTGAACTGACCTTTGTTGACCAAAGATCAAGTCTCAAAATTGGTATGAAATACTTTTTACCCTTAAGTGCATTTTTAAGAAAGTGCTTCAACACATTTACTTCAGTAGATGCTGTATGAACTTACACTTAAATTTGAGTATCTGTACTTTTATTCAAGTGACAACATTGAGTACTTCTTCAACCACTGCCCATTGTAAACTAGAAACGAATGTATTATATGGCTAAATATTACAAAAGGGGAATATGTTTTATTATTTTGAGGTCATGAACAAGTCTAATTGGCCTAAATCAAACCGGTTTATGAACATACATAAATCCAAACAACTCAAATTAATAAATCCATTGTGTGAATTCAAGAAATATTTGTATTGTTGTCCATGTTACGCTTAGTTAAAGGTGCGTCGTTAACTCCTGGGCCCAAAGCACTATTGTCCACATCTCAGGCAACTACAAAGTAAACCTTTTTCTGAATTAAAACAGAACTAATTCAACTTATACATTACCAAGTGCTAAAACAAACACGATAGAGCAGGAGATTCATTTAAATTCATGTTAATTTGTCTTGTTTAGGGTAGTTTTGATAAATGTTATACAGTAAACCACCAACTCCAGACCAAAAGTATAAGTATTCTTAACTGGAGTAGATATGCATTTGGCAGTGTAGTGCCTGGGGAATGAAAAAAGGAAGAAAAAGCTGCTTGAAATGATTACTTCCACATTGTTCGTGCAAAGCTCAAAGGAGGACAACCTTTCAACCAGTGGCCAAAGCTTTGGTAACACACCGCATCGCATTACTGGCCTTTTGCCTCTTCAACCGTGAAAACCTTTTAAAATGAACACCATTTTATAAAAGCCACAGGGCAAGACACACATGTTTTCTTGGGGAATACTATAGTCTGAAGCACTCAAAAGGCAAAGCTAAAGACGTTTCTGTGGTTGGAAGAAAAAGATGTTTACACTCTCCATAAAAGGTTCTTAGTTCTACTCACATACAATAATGTACGGAAGACATGTTCTGCCTTAATACGGAAGACATGTTCGGCCTTAATACGGAAGACATGTTCTGCCTTTTTTTTTTACTGTTTAATTTTTCATTGGAACAACAATAAACAAGCAACATAACAATAGAACACCACACAAAATAAAAAATACAAAAAATTAAATAAAAGCAAGCTGGACCAGGGAGAATATAAGTTAAAGAAGTAAGTAAAAGTTGAAAATAAGAATGTGGGATCAAAGAGAAAAAAAACAAGTCCATTGTTTTTTTCAAATTTGTTTATTTTTAAGTCCTGAGGTTTTTTTTCTTCTTCCGTAACATTCTGTTATGATATTTGTCCAGTCCTTAATTGTTGGAGTTGTTTGAGTCATCCATTTTGGTGTGATGTCTTCTTCCCATCACCAGGAGTTCTAAAGGTATCCATCCACTGTGTCCATGGCGGGGGTTCTGAGGCCCAAGTACATTATTCCGAAATCTGATGGGATGGTGGTGTCAAAAACAATTTGTATTGCCTTGTTTCCACATTCTGCTTTTACATACTTATCTATGACACACATAGAACATTATTAAATATTTTTCGATATTCTAAATGGCAATATTGAGCCAAAACGATGCAATAAAAGCCTGTGCCTTCGCAGTGAGTCATTGCAAACGTCAGCACATACAAAAAACAGGCCCGTCCTGACAGTCCCTGCTACGGTTCACGACAGCGGTGATAAACTGGAAGGGAGAAACTGGATGCAATACAGCTTACTCAAACTTGTTAAGAGTGATTCATGCATGTTGGAGTGAGTAAATTAGAAGAGAAAACAGTCAAAAAGTAAATTGTTGATAGTATATTTCCTGTATTAGCCAAAAATTGTGTTGTATAAAGATTATTGGACTTGAATCTACTCTTTTTTTTTTTTTTTTACATTTTAACTTACATATTGTTGCGTAAAAATGCTCTTAATATAAAAAATATATATATAAATCCAGATTAATTTGGTTCTTTTGACAAAAACAACCTCCTTTTTCCGCCGCGTTTCCTCAGTGCAGTGAGGGTTTACTGCAGCCGTGGCCAATTATTCAAATAGACTTTTAAACAGCGCGGCGTGTGTGGTTAAAGGTCCCTCCCTGTGTAAACTCAGAGGTGTTTTGTGGCCCCCGGGGGACATTAAAGACCACCGCTGAGCAACGAGAGCAGGCGGAGAAGTGTCAGGGAGTCGAGTCTGTGCAAAGACAAAGGAGAAGGGAACTAACAGAGACAATAGTGCAAAATAAGAAACCTAAGATGAAGTGATTTGAAGTCAAAGATCTATTAATTCTTCTGCGGTTCCTGTATTTTGTCATTGCAACACTGAAAGTTTGGCAATTGTGGGACATAATAAAAAAGTGTATAAGTATTGTCTTAAAGAAGCTTTGAAATGATTAATCATTCATTTCTGACAGGTTTCGAAATAAGTAGAAGCCTGACAACGAAATGTTCATAACATTTTGAAATATTGCCTATTTACGGAGCATTTTCTGGATTGTTTCCAGGCCAATTTATTGATTTTTATGTCACCAGATCTTATCCCCTCCACAGTTTCCCTAAGTATTGCTTAAGCTCCATATAAGTTAATCTATGAATGGCACAAATCAGTGAGTAAATTGTTTTGACATCGTTTTGTCAGTGGAGAAAATATAGCGACCGCCGTTTTCATGTTCAGTGCAGATGAAATAAATTGAGAAATGTGCACGTTTTACGCAGTACAAGGCTAAAAGTACAAGTACAGCACGGCAAGTGGCCTCCATTTGGACCCAGGGGAGTTTCAGCCTGCAATAACAGTAGGAGTAGTGAGTAATTAGTGTTATTCTCAAGGTTTTACTCGTAACACTGGGCGCTTTATATCTTCCACAGTTGCATTGAATCTAATTTGGGTTTTTTAAACATTTGTTCTTTTAAAACAATGCACATTATTACGCTTCAGCCTTGTTACAAAAGTGTTTCCTCATCATTAGTTGACTCAAAGTTGTGCTTGTTTTTGGCATGTTTGATTAACCGTACCCTCCCCCTATCCCCGCCCACTTCTCTGTACTTAATTGTAATTATTTGAAAAATGTAATTCTCCGAGTGACACACGAAGAGTTTTAAAATGTCTCGTAGCCAATTTTCAATATGTGTAAATGACAATCTGCTGCTTGTAGCGAAACGTCACCATGAAGAGGCGGAGCTTATCAGTTCAGTATCAGTTGAACAGAAAGTCACTGGACTCGTTTCTATTACTGTTTTAGCTGTTTAAGATCAGGGTTACAGTTTACAATGAAAAACATTTAAAATAATGATCTACTTGTGTTACAGTTCAATACAAAAGACCTCATGCATAATACATTTCCTTTAAGTGTAAGATTAAGCAAATTTGTAACGATAATAATTCATTGAGTCATGTTTAAACAAGCATTTACACGTACAAAACCTTAGATAGTATTATTTATACAGCAATTTAGTTCATGATTTCTGGCACTTTTGTTCTGTGGTCAAGTGGTCAGTCGCCAAAACAGCTCTGGTTTTCCATAGTTTGTGCTGTTCGGAGGCTAACGCTAACTCTCCCATTGCATTAGAGCTAATGAATGGACTTGTACCTTTAGAAAGCAGGCGTTCACCTTTAGAAAGCCTGTACCTTTAGAAAGCATGTGTTCTGTTTACAGACACTGGGAGGGTCAATCCGGGGCCACTGTGCTGCCAATTTCATTTGATTTGATTCTTGTACATGGGATTAAACACAAATAAAGAAAGACACTTTCAAAGCCCATCAGCACAAGCTTGACATATGAGATAGAGTTATTATAAACAGTAATGTAGGTAGATATTTAGATTTTGCTGCACATAATCGCCAGTGTGTCCTCAGCTTTATAAACGCCTTTGCTTTGAATCCCTTTACGCACTTTGTCTTGAAAACTAACAGCTCTTTTTACATGAAACCATTGGGACAGGGCCTAATGTGCAGCGCAGACGCCCCGCTGCTGCATAGGGCCCAGTGAAATCTGATCCTAAATGAACAGACAGGGGCCTCGGCTTCCTCTAATCCTCCACAATAACATTATCCCCGTCTGACCAAACTGCACCAGGGCCGGGCTAAAGTCTGTGTGAGCCTAGCCCTGCCCTTCATCCACATTATCAGATGTGGAGACACTGGTATGGCGATCTTTAAAAAAAAAAAATATATATATATATATATTTTTTTTTTTCATATTCTGTCACTGTGTTTGTCTCAAAGTTTGAATTGAAAATTTCGGGTAACAACAAATGCCGAGCAAAAAAAGGCGAACGAACAATACAATTTTACTACTCAAGTAACTAAGTAAACGTGGCTAAGTACTACACGCCTCCAACCTAAACACAGACACGCCCTCACGCAGGTATATAAGCCGTAATGAGCCGCTCCACACTGACAGCGGAACTCAAGATGGCCCCCGCCCTGCTGCTGCTGCTGATGGTGCTGCTGGGACTCTGCACCGCTCATCACGGACACGTAAGGACAAGATATTATCAAATGTACCTATTCCCAAAAGCGAATAAACAACAGCGAATAAGTCTAAAAGCAAGAAAGTAAAGTAAGAGGTGCTTTGCCGTTTTGAGTGAGAAGAGCTGGAAGTGGGTGATGTATTCCTATATTTTGGGGCATATTCTTTTCTAACAGAAATGTGCTTAAATAACGTAATTAGATGTATTCAATTGAAATGTAAAATTACTCTAAAATGATCCCCTTAAAGAGCAAAAATATCATTTTTTGTTTTTAAATCTGCTGCAAAATGTTTGGATTGTTTTATATTATCCCTATTAAATTTTTAGTATACATTTTCTTCAAAACAACACGTAGGATATTGACAATAATAAAATGTGTAAAAAGAATATATAGAATAATAACAAAGCCTCCACGTGATTATAAAAAGTCAATGGTTTAGGAGTTACACTGTAAAAGGTCCTGCACATTACAGACCTCAAAACTGCACAGTACGGCTTTAAAAATGTTCCTGTACTTGCACGGGCGTTATTTTGACCGCTTCCTCTGCCATTCTTCCAGATCCACGGGCGCTCCGCAGGTAAGTGGCCGGGGCTCGGAGCTATTTGCGGCACCGTCGAATTCATTAGATTAAAATGTGCTGCACCTTGAGCTCGGTTACTGTTGTTTCAGAGCACTCCGCGGAAACGCCCGAGAGGAACGACATTAGCGGGACTATACTGCGGATGAATAATGGTGAGTGCACGGGCGCGACACGACTCTGGAGAAGCACAACAAGAGAGGGCCGGGGAACTAAACCGTGGTCTCAAATGAAAGCATGAGCTGCAATAAGTAAAGACCGTAAGAACCAAATAATAATAATCGTGACAATTTTAGAAGCAAAATTAAGTATTTCTTATTCAATATAAGGGTTAAAAAATAGACCTAAATGTAATTAACTTTGTATCTGGCTGTTTTTGTCGCATTTATCTTTATTTTGTCTTTCAGAAAGCTACATTTTGTAAAGCCGCTCACAAACTTGAGGAACAGTAACAATGAGAATGAAAGAAAATGAAAGATTTCACTGGTCACAGTCTCCATCCATCCATTTTCTACCGCTTGTTCCCTTTCGGGGTCGCGGGTGACTGGAGCCTATCCCAGTGACTTCGGGCCTTAGGCGGGGTACACCCTGGACAGTGGCCAACTTGTCGCAGGGCCTGGTCACAGTCTCAATAATTGCTAATAATTTTGATTCAAGTGCAATTACAGGACATTTCAAGGACAAAGGCATTGAACCAGCAACCTTCAGCTGTCTGAGCAATTGTGGACTAGAATTAAATAAGTTTTGGGACTGAAAATAATTAAATAAAAGACACACAAATGTACAAGGACATTGTGCAGAATATAAGTTTTTGAGCTTTTGATCATGCCATTACATTGTTCCGTCATCAGAAACATACCTGGAGTTGTATTTATCTTGTCTCATTAATCCTGTTTACGAGGTCGCATTCGCCGAGCTTCACAAAAACACTCAGTTTCAACTTCAACAAGCGATTCAGGAGTCTCGTGTGCTGTTTTTAAGTCCATAAACCGCACTCGTTCTGAGCATTTCTGCCTCGACTCACGTTCATTACAACTGTGTGTTTACATCATCGTGACGACGCAAACTAGCTTGTATTGCCCCGTGGTAATTCCCTATGCTGCCAGGAGACGGAGTGCTAACACAAATCCTGATGAGGAAACGCCAGACCAAGAGACAATCGCTTGTAATACATCATTTTAAGTTCTAAATGCCAAAGAAAAGTACTCAAGAGCAGAGTTCAAAGGCCAGTAAGAATACAAAGACAAATACATAATGGTTTTGTTGCTTACTCACAGTGGGAAAAGTAATCATTTATTTTTTATTTTTACTCAATTAAGACAACTGTAACAAATGTATAACTCAAGTAGGAGTTAAAGTAAAAAACTATACAGTACATAACTTAGTCCAAAATGTAATGTATGCCATTCCCATTCTCCTGCTTTGTTGTTGTTGTTGTTTTCCATAGGGTTGTCTGGTTTTATCGAGGGGGACATGATTTTGCCAAAAAGCCGCTCTGCCATGAAGTGCATCAGCTCCCCCAACAGCTGCCTCTGGCCCAAATCCTCCAACGGAAACGTGGAGATCCCCTATGTGCTGAGCCACAAATACGGCAAGCATTTTCAAAAGACCTTTAATTAAGTTTAATTAATCACGTTCCCGAAAACTTTGATGTTCTCTTATCTCTTGTCACAGACTCCACGGAGAGGAATGAGATTTTGAGAGCTCTGAAGGACTTTGAAACCAAAACCTGCATTCGCTTCATGCCGCGGCAAAGGGAGACGGCGTACTTAAGTTTTGAGCCGAGATACGGGTAAGCTAACGACGATTAGCAAGAGTTCACGTTGTGTCTCAATATGCTAACATTGATATTAGAATTAACTAAGAATTCTATGGCACAAGCATAAAGTAGAAAATACAACAAATTGATATTGTACATTTGTGGACCCAATGGCATTAAACAGTCAGTTATGTAGATTTTCTATTTCTTTAGTTTATTGGGATTTACATTTCGTGGGGGGGAAGTTAAAAGAAAGTGTCGCTCACAGGGGTGTGTCTAGAGAGTGTCCACGGGTGGCAGTATATCGGGGGTTAATAACCATATTTGTGTTATTTCACTCAATATTGCAACAAATTGAAACAACAGAAAAGAAGGAAATGGACATGAATATTTTGAATTCTTGTCATTTTAATTATTTAGTCACAAATAACTAAGAAATGTTCCTGCTAAATTCTGTAAATTACCACCCTTGGGCCACCCCAGTGAAAAAAGCCTGGGCACTTACCCTGACCAATTGTGTTGGACAGGCCTAAAATGCTGACATAAAAGTACAACTATATTTTTTCATGTGATGAACATTGAGGCTATGGGGGTTTTCATGAGAACTATCACAACATCAAACAAATGTTGAACCTGATTATTAATATACAAGGGGATCAAACTGAAGAAACACCCAACCACACCACAAATCCATATGAATACTGCCCCCATCGTACAGGCCAGTTTAATGGGCGTCACATCACTTTGCGTTGTCCTTCAGGTGTGCGTCTTCGCTGGGCCGCCTTGGGGACAAACAGTTGGTGACGCTGCAGAAGTTCGGCTGCGTGGACTTTGGCATCATTCAGCACGAGGTCATGCACGCCCTGGGCTTCTACCACGAGCACAACCGCAGCGACCGCGACCAGTACGTGCGCATCAACTGGGAAAACATCATATCGTGTAAGTACAACGGCCACACGCGGTAAAAGAACAGTACGTGCGCATCGACCGGGACAACATCATATCGTGTAAGTACAACGGCCACACGCGGTAAAAGAACAGTACATGCACATCGACTGGGACAACGTCATATCGTGTAAGTACAACGGCCACACGCGGTAAAAGAACAGTACGTGCGCATCGACCGGGACAACATCATATCGTGTAAGTACAACGGCCACACGCGGTAAAAGAACAGTACATGCACATCGACTGGGACAACGTCATATCGTGTAAGTACAACGGCCACACGCGGTAAAAGAACAGTACATGCACATCGACTGGGACAACGTCATATCGTGTAAGTACAACGGCCACACGCGGTAAAAGAACAGTACATGCATATCGACTGGGACAACGTCATATCGTGTAAGTACAACGGCCACACACGGTAAAAGAACAGTATGTGCGCATCGACTGGGACAACATCATATCGTGTAAGTACAACGGCCACACGCGGTAAAAGAACAGTACATGCACATCGACTGGGACAACGTCATATCGTGTAAGTACAACAGCCACACACGGTAAAAGAACAGTACATGCACATCGACCGGGACAACGTCATATCGTGTAAGTACAACGGCCACACGCGGTAAAAGAACAGTACATGCACATCGACTGGGACAACGTCATATCGTGTAAGTACAACGGCCACACACGGTAAAAGAACAGTACATGCACATCGACCGGGACAACGTCATATCGTGTAAGTACAACAGCCACACACGGTAAAAGAACAGTACATGCACATCGACCGGGACAACGTCATATCGTGTAAGTACAACGGCCACACGCGGTAAAAGAACAGTACATGCACATCGACTGGGACAACGTCATATCGTGTAAGTACAACGGCCACACACGGTAAAAGAACAGTACATGCACATCGACTGGGACAACGTCATATCGTGTAAGTACAACGGCCACACACGGTAAAAGAACAGTACGTGCGCATCGACTGGGACAACGTCATATCGTGTAAGTACAACGGCCACACACGGTAAAAGAACAGTACGTGCGCATCGACCGGGACAACGTCATATCGTGTAAGTACAACGGCCACACGCGGTAAAAGAACAGTATGTGCGCATCGACTGGGACAACATCATATCGTGTAAGTACAACGGCCACTTGCGGTAAAAGAACAGTACGTGAGCATCGACTAGGACAATATCAATTAAAAAAACTACAAAAAAAAAGATGTGCAAATCAACTAGGTCCATATTCTACTTCGTACTGCAACAAGATACTAATACCTGGGTCAATATCATGTAATGTAAGAACAGCAAAAAATAAACTAAAAACTTATTAGAAACTATTAAGCTAGAAGCTATCGAAATAACTCAATGTAAATACAGGAAAAGTCAAAGGAAGTCATTAGGTGAGATGGTGGTTAGCATCCGTGCTTTTACCTGGCATAGCACAGATCTAATCTACCTGGAGCATGGAGGAAGGACCCGGGGCTGTTGAGTGACAGCTCTTCAGTGGAGCTGGGGCCGGCATCAGACTCATTTACACCTGCAATCCCATTTTTTTAGTCTGATGCACGTCCCTCAAAAGGTTCTGAACTGGAATATTTAATTAACTTTAATATCTAAAACTTCACAATGTTTTGATTGACAGACTTCACCTACAACTTTGACAAGGTTGACACCAACAACCTGGCCACTCCATACGACTACTCCTCCATCATGCACTATTCAAAGTAAGACCACTCCACTCTGCTACATCCGTAACGTCTAAAACTCATTCTAATCACTATCATCACTTACAGAGACGCTTTTGGAAAGAACTGGGCGGACACCATCACTCCAATCCCCGACCCTAACGTCCCGATCGGACAGAGGGATCATATGTCTGACCTGGACGTGAAAAGAATCAACCTGCTCTACAAATGCTGGGGCTAAAACCAAAGACAATGAATGCAGAGACTTATTTAAGCGAGGGGTGAAGTAGGCCGTTCTAACCCTTTGGCTCGTCAGGTGCAAACATTTTTGGGCACGTGTTAGGGCGGGGCATTAATCAAATTTGAATCGAAGTCATTGCTAATTGTCAATGATCTGCTGAGGCCGAGAGGTCCACAACCAGTCCTGTGTCAATAACATGTAGATTTGAGCAGTGGTTTGGCTTTGGGGGAACAAATTGCACCGTTTTATGTTCGTGAAATCAAAACTGAAAGCCAACGCCATTTTGATTTCGATTTGAAAGATTTAGCAGCTCAAGCAAAGTGACGTAGCCGGGCTTTTTCTTCCCGGTTCCATTCAAATGATCAGGTACCCAAGCTTTAAAGATGTAGTATTTATTTAGATATTACATTAAGAACTACACTTATGTGACATAACTTTGGTTGGCCGGGTGTTTTAACTTACTACCGTTTGTCAGTTGTCAATAACAAACCACAATAAAGTATTTTAAAGCATTTAATATTGGGTTTTCTTCTCATTCTCTGTATTCATACAAATGACAGACAACTTCTGAAGTTGTAGATATAACTTGTACTTCCTGTATTTACGTTTCTTGTGCATTGCAATTTGGATACTTAACGCATAAAGAGTTTGAGTTGTGGGTTCAAGTCCCGTCTTGAACAGTTAGCTGGATTCTTTGCACGCTACAGTATTCTCCAATTTAAAAATTAATAATAAGTTTGCTCGTGACCAAAAAACCTAATTATGTCCTTAAAAAAGACTGAATTCAAATGCATAAAGTCACAGTAAAATGAGGAGATACAGTGCATGAAAGCTGACAATGGAAGGATAATTGAGTTCCTTCCTCTTTCGACTCACGGTAATTAGGCCTGATTTTTGCCGGGCTCATTGGGATGACAAAAAACAGATAAGGGCTCGTCCCCAAACCAAAAAAACACACTTTTTCACACAAATACTGACTGACTGAAATGCCATGTTATTTTTCTTAATTCAAGCAAGGACGAGAGCGCCTGAGCAAGAACATTACCAAACACAGCGGCTAAATAAAACATGAAAGTTGGATTCTTTAATTATTACTTCGTGTAGTAAATATTTAGTAATTTTCCATCAAGAATGCAGCAAATCATGCAATAGGAACATATTTTTCCAAGAATTTCAACATTAATTAAAAACTTATGATAAAAATGTGATCAATTCATCAATGTTTATTCTAATTTGAAGCAAATGCACGAGCCAGTTTGAATAACATCTTCAGCGTATTACAGTAGTCAAAGGAAATACAAGGTAAACGTGTTCAAATACTGCTTTCACTGAAAACAATTTTCATTTTCATTTGTTTTAGATTATAATAAACATTGACATGAGGTCAAGTTGTTTATGTTATAATTGTGCAAATTAGTTCTCCGGACGATTATCCAATCACAGAGCCTATGCGAGTTGTCGGTTTCAATACGGAATTTCAATTGGTTTAAATCTAAAACGAGCTTTCACATGAGACAAGGCCAGTTCATTTCGTTTTGCATCATATCGACGAGAACTGAGAGCTCAAAATCAACTAAAACTGACTTGATACTTTGAGTTTACGCATGTTTCCTTTGGAGTTTACCTCAGTTTAGATTTGCAAATAGAGCAGACAATGAGAAAAAGCAAAACTGGAACGCCTTAGATCTGTGCATTTCAAATGGACACACAGCTGCTTCAATGTTTCATGGAGGAGTTTCAGCTCCTATCAGTCGTTCTGCCGATAAAATATTTAACGTGGGCTTGTTCATTGAAATATTTAACGCATCGTCTGTGTTTGTGCGCCAAGCTCCAGGAAGCTCCAAGAAGCTCCAAGATGCTCGAAGACGCTCCAAGAAGCTCCAAGATGCTCCAAGATGCTCCAAGACGCTCCAAGAAGCTCCAAAATGCTCCAGGAAGCTCCAAGATGCTCCAAGATGCTCCAAGACGCTCGAAGAAGCTCCAAAATGCTCCAGGAAGCTCCAAGATGCTCCAAGAAGTCCCAAGAACCTCAAAAACGCTCTAAGAAGCTCCAAGACGCTCCAAGACCACCACACAAGGGACCGAGACCGAGGTGCCATAAGCCGAACAACAGGACGGCGCTGAGCTACACCACTGGAGATGACCTGTCACCATAGCAACTGATGGTTAGTGAAGGAAGATTCGTAGACATCAATAGAAGTCTGTATTGAATGTCAGAATTTTGAGATTGGGTGTATTTTCTGTGTTCTGGTTATTCTAAAGCCAGATCCTCTAATTTGGCTAAAGAAAAAATAAATTCCCCTCTCAAAGTGGTCAAATCAATGGGTTTGGATACATTTGCTGGGACATGGGACACGAGGCTCATTATTTTTTGGTTCTGGACCTGAAGAACCACGATTATCGATAAACCTGATAATCCTGAACATTCCTAGTCATGGCCAATCCATTTGAGTGAAAGCAAACTTCACTTGATGGGTTTCAGCTTCCTGTTTACCGCCGACATTTTGAGAACATTTAACAATTCAAAAGACATCATATTTAGCTTTGAATTGTTATTGACATGGCAACAGTGATCGTTTGTCATCACTCTGAAACACATGGATAGTTTACATTTGTACATCTCCATTTATCTCCAACACAAGGACCTGGTTCACACTCGCTTATGAAGAAATGCATCACAGTTATATAGTAAAGATGTAGAGCAGGGCTATTCGACAAAAGGCCCGGAGGCCAAATCAGGCCCTACAAGCAATTTAATCCGGCCCCCATCATATCTTTTTTTTTTTAAAAAGCTTGTTTACTGGTTTGATTCTGGTTTAGCACTAGATTAGACCTGGCTTGGTTTTAGGTTTAGTCCTTTGAGTCTGGATAAGTCCTGGTTCAGGCCGGTTTGGTTCTCGTCTAGTACTGGTGTAGTTCTGGTTCAGTTCTGGATGGGCAATTTTGCAAAACAATGACGGTATGTTATTTCTCACAAAAAACAGATCCATCAGTAACTCTTTTATCGTCTTAACTGATTATATGAAATGTTGCGCGTGGCGTGACCTTGGTCCTCCGAGAAAATCTGGCCCTAGGAAAATTAAGTTCAATATTCCCGTTGTAGAGTTTCAAGCGTCTGCCAAGCGTGAATTCCTCACACGCTCTCCTTGCTGCGCTCCATGCCTCTTTGCCAGGTCTGTTTTTGTCATTTTACCACCGTTGAGGCAGAGAGCTATGGATGCACGTTTCAAAGGCTCCGTACGTGCAAAAAAGCGGCTCGCTGTACTCAGAGCACCTTTAACTTTATGCATACACTTTGTCCCGATAAAACTCTTCCCCTTTTGGCCTTTTCTTTCAGTTATATTTATATTTAGGAGTGTTACTGCAGTGGTGGACGCTCCCTGACCGCGCTCCGAAGGCCCCGCGCAGACGAGGAGTGCGACCGGCCTGTGCCACGTCCGGTCCAATGAAAGTGGAAGCGGTGGCGCCCGGAAACACTCTGATTTGCAAAGTCGCGGCTAATGCCCGGCCGGACTGCGACCGCCGGCTGCGTCCGGAGATGCTTTGGACCTACTTTACTGTACCTGCCTCTGCAAAGAACACGCAGGCCATGTCACAACTTTTCACGGGAAATCCTATGCTACATTTTATCTATATAAAAACCAGGACTAAATTCATACCAAAATATTATTTTGATCTGGTTTGGACCGAGTTTATTTCTAGATTTGGTTTTGTCTTAACTGGGTTTAGACCTGGTTTAGTCCTTGTCGAATCCTAGTTTTGACTTGGTTGAGGTTTATGTTGGTTCGGGTCTTTCTATTTCCAGATTTGATTTAGTTTGTATTGGGTTTAGTCCTGGTTTAGTCCTGTTTGACTCATACTTGTTTTAGACTTTTGAATACTGAGATTTGAGTTGGTTCGGGTGTTTCTATTTCCAGATTTGGTTTTGTCTCAACCGGGTTTAGTCCTGGTTTAGTCCTAGTTGAATCCTAGTTTGGACCAGGTTGTTTTAGTCTTTAGATTACTGAGGTTTGAGTTGGTTCGGGTGTTTCCATTTCTAACTTAGATTTAGTCCGGTTTAGACCTCTGTTAGTCCTGCTGAAATCCTACTTTTCTCCTGGTTTAGACTATTGTAATTTAGTTTTTTAACGTTTGATTTTGATGACGGATGTAGAACTAGGGTTTTAAGTGTTCGGGTGCAGTTTGGTGAAGCCTCCTGTGTCACCTCAAACAGGTCACGTGATTAACCTGCATCGCTTTACGATTAATGCAACAATCTTTCTATGATTCATTGCATGAGTTGACGTGTTAACTTTGACCGCCGTAATAAAACAACATTTGACATCTGTGACCTGAAAGTGTGATGCGCTGTTTGATTGTTTTCTTCGTCATAAATCCCAGTTCTTGTTTAGTCCCATGGCATCAAAGCTGGTCCTGCATTTGACCTGGTTTGTGTTATTCCCACTTTAAAGCGCCCCCTACAGGTCGGACAACTCATCGAACTAAAATGCAGTTGAAATAAATATATTTAGAACTTTGCTAAAAATTATAAAATGTTATTACAGAACAGCACATTTTTAAGGTTTGTAATTTAACTTCCTGTTTGCAATTGATGACATCACACTAGGAAATTACCCAGCAAACACTGGGCTAAAACTGATTTAATGTCAGTTTTTTTATTTGACAAATGAAAATATATGAGAGTGACTTTATTTTGTTGAATTAATGTTTAGAGAGCAAAAAAAGTAGTTTATTTGTGTAAATTCTGCATAAACTTTGACTGGAATGAGTGTCCCTGGTGTGGTGTCACTTCCTGCTGTTGTCTATGGATTTTTCAGTGTTTTCTCCATAAATATCTGCTCGATTGGTGTAAAAATATAATTCATGTGTACAACAGGTATGAATACACCTAATAAAGTCAAAATTTGAAAATCGTAAAAAAAAACTGTCATATTAAATACAATATCCAATATCGTTAAAACAGTTAAATATCTTGAACATACAGTCATTATTTGTCTGGTAAGGTTTTTGTTGTCCTCTTTTCCTAACATCTAGTACAATTTTCTAACGTCAAAGACATGAGAATATATATTGTAAAAATGAGTAAGTGAAATAAATCAAAACTAGTCATTCTCAAATAAAGTTTTTGCTACTTTAAAGTCCTAATGAGAAGAGCAAACGGGGACTGACCGACCTCCAGGACACGATTTAATGACTTCCAAAAAACAAAGAACTTATTTTAACTCACAACAAAGATTCAGGTTTGATTTTTATATTTTTTTGGGCTTTCCCTTTTTTCTTTTTTTGTCCCTTTTCGATCTGTGCCCAGCAGCTGTCGTCAAAGCAAACGCAGTCGCGAGTGTGTCAGCTGTTAAGTGCCCCTTTGGAGAGGCAGATGAAAGCTAAAAAACAAGTACATTTCGGTCCGGGGACGGAATCAAAAGAGCATCGGAGACTGTTTGTACGAGTCTTTTGTTGTTGAAACGATTAGGTGGCGGCGGGAAAAAACTTTCTTGTCTCTTAACATGAGCCACTGTGGACCCTTTTATCAAGTTTTGCACAACTTCACTGGAGCAGATCTGAATAGAGCCTTAGGAATTGTGAAAAAAGTATGACAGCAATGACATTACTAATTATCAAGTAAACAGCTCTACTCAATAATAAGTGTGATGCAAATAAAGAGTTATAAAGGGATTTAAAGGTGGACTGTGTAACTTTTCTTGAACACGTATGGGCCTTTTCCATTAGCACTACTCGGCTCGGCTTTAGCGCATGCTTTGTGGGTTCATTACATTTGGATACATCGATATATAAGACATGGATGTGAGAGCTGTATATTTTGAGTTTATTTGTTCTCCCCGTTTGTATCCTTCCTCTGTGTCCGTAATTCCGTCGGCTTCGCTCAGCTTTATTGGCGTTTACGGCCGCGGTTTTGCCAATGTTTTATAGTTACGATACCGTGGTGAGTAGCAGCTGTCGTGTGTTTTATGTCGTGTGTTTTTGTCTGTCGAGCAGACGTCCTTTTGAGTCACAAATCATCTGCCCAGTTTCCACGCCCGGAGCGGAGTGAGGCCACGAGCTCAGAGCCGAGCCGAGGTACTAATGGAAAAGGCCCAATGTATGCAATGTTTGTATTATTTAGTGTACCATAACATTTGGGCTACTACTTTATTCAAATGCTTTAAATTTAGGGATGCCTCTAGGGGCGCTCTAGCAGGAAGCTCTCTCTCTCTCCAGACATGGAGAGCCAGACATGGAAGAAGACAGACTCAGGTAAATCCGCTCACACAGACATTGGGATATGACGGTCAGCATTGTATGAATCACTACAGTATAAACATCTTTCCGTGTAAATATCTCATTATATATGTATAAAAAAAAATGGAGAAATTGTACATGTTGGTGCAGTTAATATTCAGGAGAGCTCAATTGTCCGTGCAGTTTAAAAAACACATTGGAAAACATGTGCAAAAAGCTCAGAGTGCACTAAAACACACAAAAGGCATAAGTTACAAAACACTGAATGTGAAATAACCAAGCTTAAACAAGATTAAGTATAGATCAAAGTGCATCCACGCTTGTGGGAAGAAGCTTTTAGCATGAAGTCATGTCTTGCTCATCTACTGGCAGCAGAGGGAATTACATAGGTGAGATAAACAAAAGCTAGCTCTCCCAGACAAGTTAAAAAGAACGCTGTTGTACTGAACATGATTTGAGGCAGAAATGCTCAGCACATGTCGTGATGATTCATGGTCTTAAAAACAACATCGGAGACTTCCAGCAGCAGACTTTGACGCAGCAACATCTGAGAAATGAAAGGTGAAAAGTGAAAGTGTTTTCTGAGGCTCAGAGGGGAAGAACTCAAACCGGATTAATGAAGCGTGAATGAAGCTAAAAACAACTCCAGGTGTGGTCTTGATGAAGGAGCAATGTGACAACCTGGTTAAAGCTCAAAAAAGTCAGTATTGTAAAATGTGTCTAAATAGCCGGTGATTTTATTACCAACGCTTGAAAAATCTCGCCCTCACCAGGAAAGAAAAGTTCCTTCCCAGAGCTGCATCAGAACTGAAGAACCTACCGTATTTTTCGGAGTATAAGTCGCACCAGCCAAAAAATGCATAACAGAGAAGAAAAAAACATATATAAGTCGCATTGGAGTATAAGTCGAATTTTGGGGAAATTGATTTGATAAAATTCAAGACCAAGAACAGACATTTCATCTTGACATGCCATCTAAAATGATATCAGATTAGAGAACATGGTGAATAGGTGTACGTATGCTAACGCTAACACCTTCAGCTACATGAGGCACAGACAGAACTGTGGTAAATGTCTGGTATGTTAACGTAACATATTAACAGTTATTCAGATAACTATAGCATAAAGAACATGCTAACAAGTTTACCAAAGCAACAGTTTTACCCCAAATCACTAAATCCATTGAATTCTTCTTCCTCAGTGTCACTTCTAAACAACTCCACAAACTCCAGAGATAGAGGAAATGCAGATTCTTCTTCTGCGTCGCTTAGAGCCTAAAGCGCCCTCTTGTGGTTGTCAGTGTGAAAATAATCAACATGTAAAATGTGGTTGCCAGTGTGAAAATGATGAATAATATCACAAATAAGTCGCTCAGGAATATAAGTCGCATGAGTCGCAAAACTATGAAAAACTATGCGACTTATAGTCCTGAAAATACGGTACTTGGATGAGTATCAAAAGGACTCAGAATTCAACCTTCTTTTGCCATGGATCCTGCTTCACACGGACACGGTGAACCTTTAAAAAATAAGGCTGTGGTCGAGACAAATGATTTAACAGGCCTTTGTAAATGTGTAAATGAGATTGGGGCATTAGACGACAATTTCGTTCCCTCTTCCTCCGCGTGTTTGTGGAATTGCGACGGTCCAAAATAATGCCTTCCCATTAGCGAAGCGACTCGAGTCCAGGCAGCGCTGCAGCGACGAGATAAAAACAAGCTCCTCAATAGAGCTGTGATCGCAACGCATGTGTGCAGTGTCGCTTCGCCTCGAAAGGAGATGGAGGGGCGGAGATAAAAGAAGAGAGAGCCGCGGGGAAAGCCAGAGAAATGGATGGAGCAGATAAGGAGAGAAAACAATGAGGAGGGAAAGAAGAGTGAGAGGGACAAGGCGACGGGGGAGGCTCACAAACACAAATTTAAATGTGTTAGCTGCCCGTCGGAGGCCGTAGGAGCGCACGCACACGATGGGAATTAGCATTTTGTTTTTGCTTTGAAGGCGCGTGAAGTGTGCGAGGACGCGGGGGTGGTATAAAAGAGCTGAACCGTCTGCACTTTAGATGCTGTAACTCAGGCAGCGAACAAGGTGAAAACATCCAGCGGCGGGAAACGGCTGTCGCTGTTGTTTAACCGCCACGGCCTCGTTTCAATCGTTTGCCGAATTAGCCGCGAACAAATGACGAATTATCGTTTACATCATTCGCAATTGGCATAATTGTTATTTAATTGTCACCGTTCCGTTTTAGTTCGCGTGCACTGCTAGGTTGCCAGGGTACGAGCGCCGCGCTGTTTCCAGTCAAGTGCATTCCGGGGATTGTACTGGCCTGAAATATACATCGCTCCACACTCCGGGGGGAAGTGTGCGATGAAGTGCGGAAAGAAACAGTCCGAAGAGGTGCAAATGCAGGGAACAGCAGCACAATAAATAATTAAATATATCGCATTTTTCGAACAATAAGTTGCACCTTTCTTCATAGTTTTGATCAGGGTGTGACTTATACTTATATTTATACTTATACATGATACTATTTGTTATTTTCACACTTGCAACCGCATTTCATACTCCAGTGTAACTTATATATGTTTTTTTTCTTCTCTGTTATGGATTTTTTGGCTGGTGCGACTTATACTCTAATGCGACTTATAGTCCAGATAATACGGTATATAATATATGATCAAATCATGTGCTATTGTCGACATAAAGCTTTTAATTTTCTTTTTTTTTTTCGTTTCTTTTTTTAAACATAGAGCAACAAAAACTTACATTGAACAACTGACCTATGTAGAGAAAAATATGTAATAATAATAAGAGTTTAAAAAAAATATAAAAACATAATAAGACAATAAAAATAATAATAAAAATAATCATAATATTATTATTATTATATATATATATATATATATATATATATATATATATATATGAAAAAATATAGGGCTGGGCAGGACCATTGAGAACTCAGGATAAGTAAAAAAAAAAAAAAGCTGGTAATAAGGTAGCATCCAAAGGAAAGAGGGATAAACACATATTATAGCAAAAAGCATGAGTGCTATTTTGTCTATTTTTTGTTGAATTTATCAATTTTCAAGTTGAGTCCAGCATCATTTTTCCCATTGTGTCCGACATAAAGCTTTTTCACAGCGAAAAGTAAGCAAAGTGACTCGACTAAATAAGTGAGGACCCCCCCAACTCTAGACAGAAGGACAGAGCAGAGAGTGACGTATCCGACATGTCAGCTCCAAATGTTTGTTCAGCAAAAGGGAACAGCACGTTACATAAGGTCGGGCTCATCAACGCCATTTGCTTTTGGAACCTGGACTGTAAACGACACAGTGGAGCGCTAACAACATCCCAAAACAGCTGCACCGCTAATCTCAAAGCCACGCGCTACAACGTTTTCGCATTTAGTTTATCGTTTCCTTGGTTTTAGTTTTATTTCGTTTACAACATGCAATGATCCATAAATCTGAGAAACACACTTTGTGCTAGAGGCGTATAATTCAAACTATCAGCTTTGAGGAGCGCCCTCTGCTGACAGCAATTGACGCATGAAAACGCAAAAACAAAACGCAGCAACGTGTTTGGCATCGCTAATGTTCGCACACAGTTGCAGTGACATTGACCCCAGAACTGTTCAAAACGAGTCCGGTGAAGGTTTACGGACTTAACTGTCTACATGTTCCAAAGACAAAGACCAAAAAACAATCTTTTTGGGTTAAACAATTTCCTGTTTACCTTTAGCAAATGAGACGCTTTCTCTTTTAACTGTAAATCCTCTTGAAATACGCACCTTTTCTCGTTTTAACACAGTTTGAAGTGTTGACTTTAGTTCCTTTTATGTTAGTTTTATGCGTGTTTATTGTTGTTTTACACCTTGTTTTTTTGTGTTTAGTTGTTTGTTGCTTTTGAAGTGCCCTACGAATAAAGTTTGACTGGATAAAAATTGTGCAGGAGATGACCAGTTTATGTCCCGTTACCTGGAGAATCTGGGGAAAGTTGAAACGGAGTGATTTTTGAGTGTTCAGAGGAGAAAGGACCATGTGCACTGGATTATTGTGTATGAATTAGTGTGAATGAAGAAAATTAGAGATATGTTGTTGTTTTTTTACTTCATCTGTTTGCATCAAGCTTAAAAGTGGAAAACAAACCAAAATGTAGACAGTATTGTGAACGTTGCTCTGTTATCAAAGAACCGGGGTTACGTCAAGTAACCTTGAGTTTTGAAGATATTGAGTCTATTGTTCAGTGATGTTCTAATCTTTCAAATAAAGGTGTTTTAAGAGGTTCTTTTCATTTTTCAGCACTTTTGTAATTACATTTAGACTGATTTCACATGGGTCTGATAATTAACGCATTCCAAGGCACGTTTTAACACATTTCTTTTGGATTGACATAATAATCGATAACACTTTCTGTCAATATCGCCCGACTCTAACATGTTATGTTGCAGTCGCTGGATAAAACGGCCTTGGGTATAGTATATATTGTCCACGTGTCGGATACACAGTGCCATTGTATAATTACGTTCCCCGCACAAAGCCTCAGAGCGGTGGCAAGGCCATCGTTCAGGCTGCGGGGAGGCGAACCGGACGACGGTTTCTGATCCCCGTGAAGTCGCGCAAGTCCAATTATACTCTGCTTTATTAATAGCGGCTTCCGGGGGGCTTGTAGGTACGTTTCAGCGAAGGCTAATGGCCGCTGCATTAGTCTCCCGTGTCTTCGTCCTTGGCCCCGGCAGAGACAGACCTAGCTGTGCCAGTTTGTCCCCCATGTGTTTCCAAAACTCGCCGGATGTTCAGGTCGTTCAATCCACGCTCGTCGACTGTGTTTTTGTGTTATTTTTACTTCAAATCGGACTTCAAGATTTAGCACACAGTGGCCAAAACGGTCAGGAAACAAATATACCAATGCTAAAAGTAACAATCAGTATCAAAATTGCAAAAATAAAAGGGACATTTGCTGAATTGTCTGATCATCTAATCATGTTTATACCTCAATAAGTGAAGTATTTGCAAACTGCCATCGTTACAATTATGATCTCTGTTGTGAATACTCTTTTAGTTGCACTACAGTGTCTTGCAAAGCACTTAAACGATAACACACTGAAAGTAATTTGTACTCGCGTTTTATTTTTTTGCAGCGAAGTTGTAGGATAAACAGATACAGCTTTTGTGTCCCCGAAGAAACTGTTCCATGGACCGCAAACGAAAACATCATGTTCCGTGTCAAAAATGTAGTTTCTCTTTGTTTATGACATAATGAAACTGGGAGAACGTTTGGTTCCTGGACACGGGATACTGTATGTTCAAGTTTCAATATCTGTGTAACGTCTACTGCGCAAGTGAGTTTTTTCAAGTACATTTATTGCCAAAAGAAAACCTTTACCTTAAGTCCTTATACTGCGTCATTTTTTCCTTCAATTGTTGCTTGATCTAACAGTATCTCTGGGAGCACACACATGTCTCTGGGAGCTCACACACGTGTCTCTGGGTAATAAGTGAACTTTAGAAACAAGAGTATTGATAGTTATTACTCTTTTTTTTTTTTTGCAGCATTAAAATTAATGAAATAGAGAGTTTACAAAAGGACTACGGTGAGTGCAGCTGATCTAAACACCACTCCTGGAAGGGTCTGCAGCCCCCCAAAAGACACAGGACCAGAACGTTCCAGAATGGAGTCAATAACTCCCCCCCACACATCTGTATTAAACATGATTAGTCTGTCGAATCATCTAAAACCCTGTAATAAGAAAAATACATGAATTAATCTAAAAACAGAAGTGTAAAAACTAAAATTAAAACCAGAGGAAGTGCCAACAACAACTCCTCCAGGGAAAGTAGCACATGCATTCATCATTTTCAAATTCAAACAAAGACACAAAAGAAAAACATAACCCTAGGGGCACACATCCTCGTAACAAAATCACATATCTCGTTTTGGACCACAGCACAACAGTAACTTTGTGATAACTCGGTCGGTCCAAATGTTCTCGTTTGTCCTGGTTCCGTTGGAGTGTGTGGCAGTCTTTACCTTGTATGTGAGTAAACTGAACTTATGACCGCGACGAGGACGCGAGGGGCAGAACCTGATGAAGTCATAAACCGCTCATCGACGTTTACCGCTCCTGAGAACGGCTACATTTGAACGTGTGAGGGCAATAAAACAATACTGTGGAGAAAGGGAGGTGGAGTTTGTGTGTTTCTGCCGCATCTGGGTCGGTTTAGTCCGGTTTTACTCTTCTGTCCAAAACATGCAGAGAATAATCCTCTCTCTGAGGTCCTGCCCAAGCTCAGTTCAGATCTATGGTCTCATTTATAAACTTTAGGTGGAATTTTTACATAAAAATGTAGGTAAGGACACACAAACTTCTCCTCAAACTTCTACTCAAACTTTTACAAACCTCTACAAACGTCTTCAAACGTCTTCAAACTTCTACAAACTTCTTCAAACGTCCTCAAACTTCTACAAACTTCTTAAAATGTCTTCAAACTTCCACAAACTTCTTCAAATGTCCGCAAACTTCTAGAAACTTCTTCAAATTTCTTCACACTTCTTTAGACTTCTTCAAACGTCTTCAAACGTCTTCAAACGTCCACAAACGTCAACAAACTTCTTCAAACGTCCTCAAGCGTCCACAAACGTCGACAAACTTCTTCAGACTTCTTCAAACGTCTTCAAACGTCCTCAAGCGTCCACAAACGTCAACAAACTTCTTCAGACTTCTTCAAACGTCTTCAAACGTCCTCAAGCGTCCACAAACGTCAACAAACTTCTTCAGACTTCTTCAAACGTCTTCAAACGTCCTCAAGCGTCCACAAACGTCGACAAACTTCTTCAGACTTCTTCAAACGTCTTCAAACGTCCTCAAGCGTCCACAAACGTCGACAAACTTCTTCAGACTTCTTCAAACGTCTTCAAACGTCCACAAACGTCAACAAACTTCTTCAGACTTCTTCAAACGTCTTCAAACATCCACAAACGTCCACAAACGTCGACAAACTTCTTCAGACTTCTTCAAACGTCTTCAAACGTCCACAAACGTCAACAAACTTCTTCAGACTTCTTCAAACGTCTTCAAACATCCACAAACGTCCACAAACGTCAACAAACTTCTTCAAACGTCTTCAAACGTCCACAAACGTCCACAAAATTAATGTCAACAAACTTCTAGAAACTTCTTCAAACTTCTACAAACGTCCTCAAACTTCCTCAAACTTCTTCAAACTTGCACAAACTTCCTCAAACAAAGAATAAACATAGAAGACAAAACAAAACAGAACACAACACGACCAGAGAGCAAAAAACACAAGTCGACATCAAACAATCCTCAACAGAGAAAGAAAAAATGTTCACAAAATAATCTCTCACATTCAAAATAAAATAGAAATCCCATTTAGTCCGAAGTCTGTCAAATTTGTCAATTTCCAAATCAAGTCTGAACTTTTTTTTTTTTTTTTCCCTCCTGTTTGACGTCCATAACGACTGAATGAGAGTCGGATGAAGAAGCTGAAAGACGTGTCCCGGGTAAAGTTGTCAAGATAATTTGGTTAAATAATGAAATATAATGCGTCATTTGTTATTGGGCTTTGAACAAGCGCTCGACTACTTCACTTTGGCATCTCATGTTTTAGAAATTAAAACGTTGAATCAACTGAAAGTATTCATAACTTTCTCTCACTCAGGCAATACATGAGGAAATATACAAAAAAGTTAGCTTGCCTTTGACATGCTAACACAAGCACGCACTTGTAATTATGCTCAGAACGAGTCTAACGATGATTTATGGACTTAATAACAGCACAGGTAATTGGGTGGGTAATTTTGCGCAATATATGTCCTTTAAGTGGTCATTTTTAAGATAAATAAATTCAAAAAATCCTAAACATTTTAGAGGCAAAATTATGTTATTTCTAGTCAATCTGTTCCAAAAAGTTAAATCTAAACGTGCTTCACTTGCTGTTCACGTCACATTAACTAATTTCAGTTGAAGATTATCTTTTCAGTTTTTTTTTGTTAATGAAAGAAAAATAAGGATTTCTCTGTTTATGGAGTCAATATTTGTCTCAGTGTTTATTCTCTCATAATTATGACGACTCCAAAAAAATGAAAAATATGGCGTTCAGTGCAAAGCAAACATCATGAGCGCGTAACAGTCACTTCATCCACAAACAATGTGATTTACAGATTGAATAAACCTTAAACTTGGCACAATTTTAGACTTTTCCAATGCGTTTAAAAGAATCCCGATCGTGGTTTATCCCCGACTCTTGCAGTCCAGGTTTGGTCATGGCATTTTGTTCTCCAATCATTTACAAAACATAATATGATTCAGAATGTTAACCTTTAAGGACGGTCAGACTTTAGCCATAAAACATTTCCAACAAATGCTTTCAAAGGTCAGATTTGCTAAACTAACTTACATTGAGCTCTTGAACGTGTAACAAGGCGGTTCCTTCATCAAAAACATTTCATTTCATTTCTCTAAACCAACAGAACCCGGGGAGGCGAAATATCGATAGCAGATGATACTTTTCCACAAGAGCGCATAGAGCATATAATACATCTCCTTTAATTGCTTATTCACGGCTGGTCCAAAGCTCAGCGGTCGCCGCGGGAACACAAACGGCGAGATGCCGCAGTGAGATTTCGTGTTGCACCTGGTACATAACGCAACGTGGTGAAATCCTAGCGGTGGCGGGATCGAGGCCTAAATGATTCATAAGCGCTCACAATTACATGGGAAATTTGGCAAAGTGCACGCGAGGCGCCTCCATCACTGATAATGGGAACAGCAGGTGGAGCAAAAACCACTTCAGGAGGAAATTACATCTTAATCCATCACCAGCGCTCTCGGTGTAGTCCTGTCACTGTGCGAGTCGCTCTTTATTTATGAGAAAAATATAACCATAATAATAGTGAGCCTTCTTTTACAGATACAGCAATGAAATATACTGTTTTAGATCTATATTTGTGTTATTTCAATGTTCTCGTCCTTGTTTAAAGATGCACCCTGTAACTTTCCCCTGTGACTTGCCCTGGAGGTGTTTCCTGCTTTTCTCCATGGAAATATATATTTTTATGCCATACAGTGGGACATTCCAGCAAAGTTCCATAGTGCACCTTTAACATGTGTTTAATGACTTAACATTTACAGGTATTTATATTATGCACATGATATGCATTATTTAGCCTTTAAACTTGCTCTTTGGTTTAGAACATAAAATAATGTATCAAAACCACACATTACTTTTTATCAGTAAGTGTTACCTCATGAGGATTGGTTTACCATCAATGGGGAATAAACAAAAGCTAGCTTTTCCCCCGGCATGAACATAATTTCACGACAGAAATGCTCAGAACATGAGAGATCCAGATTTTTTTCTGAGGCTCAGAAGAAGAAGATCTCATAAACAATGTGAATGAAGCTAAACAACTCCAGGTTTGTTTTGTTTGAGGAGCAAAAGCTTTATATCTTTGCATTATGTGTCCTATAATTCGGCCGTGTATTTTTACAATTTCTTATCTTTACACAGAACTCTAAAATGTACTTTTTGAAGACACAAACACAAAAAGCAGCTGTGATTTTGCAGGTGTAGTCATCATCCAGAGAGTGGTTAGTGTTATAGATTGTGGTGATCACTGGAGCATCATTAAAGCAGAGCCTGGAGGAGCCCACAGGCAAAGCTCCTCTCTGATTGGCTGCCCAGGACCACCCGCTCTGTGCCTGCACTGCTAAAAAACAAACATCTGCATGAGCTAAAAGGGCATGAATTCAAAATATGGACATTTGGTTATTTACACATTGGACCTAGATTATAAGTCTGATTTTCATATAATTTAAATAATGTTTCAAGCCAGTTTAACGTAAAGTGAAGCAGCACATGTAAACATGTATATTGTCTACAGAGCCGCGGCTGTTTTTTTTGTGCCGCGGCTCCTGAAACTGCTGGGCTATTTGACTGCTTGGGTTGGACCGCGCCGGGTTAGGGTTAAGGTTAGGGTTAGGGTTAAGGTTAAGGTTAAGATTAGGGTTAAGGTTAGGGTTAAGGTTAGGGTTAAGGTTAGGGTTAGCCATGAGGCTATATGGTCGTGCCGCGGCTCCTGAAACTGCAGGGTTATTTGACCGCGCCACGGCTCTGCAGCCACGGTCAAATTTAAAAGGTTGGATTCTGTTGAAAGTTCACATTTTAAACAACCTCTAGGACAAATAACAGATATATCAGCTTGAATATGTGTATGTTTTATTTATGTATTGCATTTATTGTATTTTATTGTATTATATTGTATTTTATGTTATTTTTTATGGATAAAAGGTTAAAGAAACAAGTAAGAAGTTTTAATTATAACAAATGATTACAGTGAATCTGGTTGCCTCACAAATCTAGGAAGGATGCTTCTGTGTGGAGTGGAAACGCATGTGTTTGAGCCAATAAACACAGCCCAAGGCAGGAAGGCTATAAATAGATAACATGGCAAAAGGTCAAAGGCCACTAAACGGGGCATGACCTGCACAAAACAATCGACTCCATGGAAACCAAACCGCAAACAGCACATGAAAAATGAGCATGTACAGCATGTCTGCGGGGTGAGCGCAAATGTCACTTAATATGATCACGAGAGAGTAACAAATGCAGCAAAATTACACAATAAAAACAAGTCAAATCATTGCAATTTCAAAAATTCATGCATGAAGTGGAAAAAAAAATGTTTTGACCCAATCTAGTTATATGTAAAAGGGTCAAAATGAGACCGCTGTGTGCTGTCTGCATTTAATTATAGAGAATTTTACCCCGCCTTGGTTAAATTATTTACTTTATCTGTTAGTAGATTAAGAAAGTTGCATTGAAACTAAAGATAAATATTATCTCTTCATCAGCAACACACATTTTTTTTTTTTAGGCTGAGCAAAATAATATGTTTGTTTGCCGTAACCCGACCGATCCGCTATGAAACTAGACAACTGAAAAAAAAATATCAGCATTTTGTTGAAAAAACGTCAAAATCTTTTATTTTTCAATTATTTCGCCGACTCACCTTTTTTCTGTCTTTCCTGAACCACTGTGTCAAATATTTTTATCACACTTGTAAACCTGACTTTCATCTCAAAGGACTGATGACGCACTGCGCACCGCATGCGCGTCTTCATTTTTAGTCCTCCACATGCAACTGTGATAAACAGACCGCGAGTAGGAGTCGGCATATTGCCTTTTACTAGTTGGTTTGCCCTTGTCAGCGCCACTGACATGTCCATTGTAATGTGAGCCTCTGTTAGGGTGTGAAATTTGACTTACGCAAATGCATTCTGGGATTGAAAAACGCCCAGCAGCGTCATCACAACAAACATGGCGGCGCCCGTGTCCCCCGCATGTTCCCCCCGCTCGCCTTCGCTACCAAAATAAAGGATAGCGGTGTACTAAAGGTCGATTGAAATGTCTTAAGATCGTGAGATTTTATTCTCCCGATCGGGTTGATACAGTCCATCATTGACTGTAGAAGACTGATTCCTGGTGGTCACTCCGGGTAAAAAAATGACAACATTTTGATTTTTTTTTTGCCTTTAAAGTAAAAAAATAAGAATTTGCCTACCGTCCGACCCAGATGAAAAATGTTGACTCGGGTTACAGCAAACAGACAATTTATTTGGGGTAGCCTTATATATATATATATATTTTTTTTTTCACAGGAATGTCAACAATTCCGAGAGATATTCAATCAAACATGTAGTTACCCCCTGACAAAAAACATCATTCCTGTTAATGTTTATATACCCGTTTTCTTTTTTTGATGCATTAAAAAAAACTGAAAACCTTAGCATTAGCTTGAGCCCTTTTTTAAAAATATCACGGCAAACAAATAACCAACAGAGAGAGTCTAATTGGGTCACGGGAGGAACGAGCGGTGGCGATACTGACTGAAAAATAATGTCTACAAGTATTTATTTCAGTAGTTTAATAATATCCACACACTATTTTAACAATGAATCTAAAAATTTGCCAAATTTGCCTCTAAATGTCTGTAAACTGTGAATGGACCAGAAAACGAACCAGAACTGTGCAGAAATTAACTTCACACGCTCGTTTTGGAGTTTACACTGGACGTTTCTGTCTCTTTTGGAGGTTGATCTTAATCGTTCTAATTACAAACGATATACATGACTAATTTATTCAAAACGACAATGGCAGTATCATCTGCTCTTCGATACATCTTCCGCCTCCATCAGGATCCGGTCCGTTAGACACGGCAGACGAGCCCGGGGCATTCGAGCAGAAAAATACACAGGAAGTAAATCGATGTTCAGCTCGTGAAGCCGGCGAGGTCAAAGGTCAGTCTGCTGCTCATCTTTAAAGGACAGCTTTCCCTCGACGACATGGCGTCGACGGCAGAAAAAGCGCGGCAGAGCTAACCACTTGTCGTTTCTGGGCTACGTGGTGCAGCGGTGCAGACTCAAGCAAGGTTTTGAATTTGATACCTGAAAATGAATGCAAAGAGTTTGAACGTTCTCCCCGTGTTTGTCTTCAATCAGATTGAACTTTTCTTGAAATAAGTCGTACTGGAGTATAAGTCGCACCCCGGCCTTATAGTCCGGAAAATATGGCATTTGATCGTACAGAGCGATTGCAGGACTTTTCTGCATTCCCAAAATAACGTCGGTCTCTTTTTACAAGCAAAAGCGTGAAGTGAAGCAAGAAATGGCTAATTGGCAGCACAACTACTCGTAACATGACACGTATTGTAGAGCTGGAGTATTCGTATTGCGGATATACTTCCTTTACCAATGCAGGAAGGAGAACGGCGCCAACGCAGCTGGCAAGGCACATGATCCTTTCGAGGACGGATGTGAGAAGCATTTGAAACATGCCAAGGTACGAAGAAACGGGACCAGTTTATTTCGGTCTTTTAATATTTATGGACGCCGTAGTACGAGACGGAACACATTCACAGAGCGCAATGGTTCGTATGATCTATTGCGGCTCCAACCAAAGTTTGTCTGAGGGTCACTGCAATCGTATCCTTGGTTACAGGCTTCATCGGGTGTTGAGTAAACACAGTGAGCGCGAGGGGAAAAGGGAGATTATAGTCCCGCTTTACAGTTACTTTGAGGTCGTGTTTACATTTGGTCACGTTCGACAGAGATCTATCGTGGACGCAGCCAGAGGAGGGCTCACTCTGTAACCGCGATTACGAAAATATCAGACACGGTTGATGTGAATCGTCATCAAAAAAACACGAGTTGAAGTTCTGAAAAAGGCCAATTCAGCACAATACGAGCTTTGAAGAAAACTGAGGAGAAAGTGCCCGCGATTGGCGTTTGGTTCGGGCGATGTGCTGACACAAAGTCCGTCTTCAGCAAAGCAGTCGTCTTAATCCCCGCACTTCCAACAGGCAATTTTACGCTCTTCCTTTGAATCCTGCATATCATTTTACACGAATGTAAATAGGAGCTTTTGCGTGTATTTCATATGTTCACCTCTGGCATATTAAACGGCCCACGCTCCACATCCAGGGCCGTGCCACTCTAATTCTGCCAGCGTAATCATGCCGCAAACGCCGTGAAACATGACAATCAATCACGGCCGACAGTTCTTTTGGTCCATATCTACCACCAGAACGCTGCGAGGAAAAAGAGTGGATTTTCCCCATTACAAAGTCGGCGAACGCGTACGTCTCCGAGTGTGACACCTCCATTCGTAGGCGCAATAAGCGGAGCATCGTCGCACCTTGTTCTGCGGAGTCGAGGGGAAATGAATTGCCAAAAAAGCGAGTTTGTTTTATCGGGCGGACACAGACGGATGCGTGAATCAAAGCGCGCTCACGTACGCCGGCGGGTCCCGGGGGATTACGGCGATAAAAGGTGGGATTGCGTGACGTTCTGGCACGAGCGTGACTCAAACGGGAGCGTATCGTTGGCGGTCGGTCTTGGTAGCTGAACGATATCGCGTTTCAGTTTCTGTGAGCTGAAGCAATATTCATTTCATTCAGATACGGCGATGAGGACACGGGCGAGGAGGACGTCTCCGTAGTTCAAGCTAAACTGACACAAACGTGGACGATTAATTCAAGAGGGTAAAAGAGAAGGGGAAACAATTAAAAAAAACAGTTTAAAAAAAGCTCAAATTTGCATAATATGTCTGTTTTAACTTGTATTACTTGAGAAGACAAGTTTTAAATGACCAAATACCAGCCCCATAATACCAATGAATTGATAATCATATTGTACCACTTCTGCCTTTGAACTAACCCCAAATACAAGTATGTGTTTAAACAAACTGTGACCTCAATTATGTTTAAACAAACTGTGACCTCAATTATGTATTGAGTGATTATTTCAAATTGAGCCAAACGTGACGGGCGATATCGTGGTTTTTCGTTTTGATCTGACACAAAGTAAAGGAATATGTCGATCTGATGACAACGTTTTGTATTGTTGTTTGTGGTATTTGAATACTCGCACACAATAGATTTTTTTTTTTTTAATTTGTTCATACCTTTGATAGATAATGCACAATTAACTTATTTGTGCCACTGTCACATTTAAATAATTAATTATCGATGTTTATAGTCACAATTTAGCCTGCTTTGATGTTTGGTTGTTGTTGCTGTTGTTGTTTTATTATTATTAATCTGTTTTAGCTCATTGGGATTCCGCTTTATAGTAATATTATTATTATAATTATTATTACAAATTTTGGGATATTTAGTTTTTTTTAATAGGTTTGTATATTTTTTATTATTATCATCGTCATCTATATCATCGTTCATAATAGAGATGATAATAATAATGATGATGATGGTATCAATAATAATCATAATCATATAATAAAGGCCTTGAAACTCATTTACTATAAATAGTTTTACCTTATGGAGGGCGATCTGCAGATCCACAAAATGCATGAGAGTGAAACATCTCAACGAGATAAAAACACACTGGCAGATCGACCTTTTAAATCATAGTAATCTAAATAAATCCCGCCTCTCCGGTCTCCACGACGCATCACTCCTTGCGTCGACACCATTCGCCTGACGGCTCTCGACTCTAAATCTTGGCCCCGCTGTCACCTGTAGCTCCGGACGACCGCCGCCCGCCGCCGAGCAGAACCGCCTCGGACTAACACGATTCCGTCCCGACAATCTAATAAAGCGCTCGGCCCATTTAGCCGCTCTTCGTCCGTCTCGTCCGCCCATATTTCCTGCCCCCGGACGCCGCGTGGCAGGCAGCTCTCAGCGCACCGTGAGTGAAAGGCACCTTGGGAGTTTTACGACGCCTGACGAACGAAACGGCCCGTCTCGGATGCACGCACGTGTCGCCGCCTTTCAAAAAAAAAAGCCCTCGCACCTTCGGAGGAGATGATGTAATAGTCTGCGTCCCATTGAGCCTGACGTCTCCCGGACGACGGATCGGATTCGGAGCTAGAATGGCAGGTGCAGAAGAAATCCCAAAACGAAATGTTAATCTGAATATTTGAAGGAGTAAAAAAACACTTTTTAAGCTGTATGAATGGGTTTTATATAGTGATATCTACATATTCTTGGCCGTGCTGTGGGACGTTTTAGCATCACGATAGCATAGTTGTAAAGTGTCCGCATGTTTACATGCGAGAGCAAACACAGTTACTCCTGTATCCAACATGCTAATCAACTGGGATGTCCCGAGTCAAACCGCGACACACGGACAATGTTTCGACGGAGCCGTCGCGTTTCGTTTGCTCTTTGGTGCTGGCACTGACCCACCTCCAGGACGTCACACTGTTCTGCCTCACGTTCCTTATTAATAGAAGGCGAGAACGTGAAGAAATATCCTTTTGGCAGCTTTTGGCCGCTAAATGTTGTGTTGCTGAAAAGTGGAAGGCGTCTGCGTCTTTGTACTTTGTGTTTGATCCATGGGCGGAAGTCAACACCTCGTTTGTCAATTGATTATACAATTCGCAATGGTTTGTGGTCACACATCCAAATATCGCATCTCCATAGAGTCTTATTCTGTATATAACCTGCTCATCAAGTAGATTAGACCTCCACACAAATATATTTCAATCATTGCTGAAAAACTAATACTCCCGGGCGTGTAAGACTAAAGGAAAGCCGTGTGCACTGATTAGTCGACTAAAAAGTTCGAGGCGTGGACTATCTCTGACCCCAATCACTCTCACACCACGAGACAAACACACTCACAATTAACCCCAGAATCCTTATAATCCTGGTAAAACAATTAGTCGACTAACGAAAGATTTGTCCGACAAAGACTCAATTGGCCAATTAACCGTCATTTTTATACTATAACTTAAATTGCAAAACTCACTGTGATGAGTGAAATCCCAAGGTGACGGTCAAATGCAAATCACAATTTCTATATGAGGACGATAAAGTTAACCATAATAATTCATATTAAAGGACACGTATTATGAAAGATGTAGTTGTTGGCCTTTGAACGTGCTCTTATACTTGTACTACTCATGTTTCTGAAGTTAAATAAGTATTGAAAACCACACATCAGACATCCATCAGACATTCCCTCACCAGGATAAGATGTTTGCACCCCATCTACCAACCGTGGGGGTAATAAACAAAAGCTAGTTCAGTCAGTTTCAAAGACATGAATCAATAATTGATTAACTTAAACACAGCAAGTGTTGGATGGGACTCAGGAGAAGAGAAGCTCGTCACCAGGATTAATGAAACAAGGTGTGTTTTTAATGAAGGAACAATATTTAAAAAGCTACAAATAAAAAGCCTTGCCTTTCTTTTCCCAGTTACTGACTTTTTAAACATCCAAATTCACCCGATAATTGTTACACTGCAATAAATAAACTGAATGTGAACCAGTGCAAGGAAAATCATACTTCACACTTCAATGGAGAATACTATCTACTATTACTAATACTACCGACATGCAGAGTAAAGTTTTTGGTCCTTGTGTTTCCGCCGCCGTAGCAGAAGAAGGCAACAAACAAGCGGAATAACAAGCCAGGTCCTCGCTGTGCCCTTTATATGGCTCAAAGATTTCCCTCTGTGTAAAGAGTGGACTCCCTGCAGAGCGACCTGCATTACCTGGGCTTGTTTCAGGGCGCCACCGCAGCTACTGCTAATACACATTTTATTCACTCCAGGTGAAACATATTAAAGGGTTTTCTTAGGCACATCACACACTGAACTGTTGGAAATCTCATCCACTTTAAATCACTGTTTATATGGTTTAAGGCAGAGCTGCTCGACGTGGTGGGCGTGTTCGTTTGTGGAGGCGCAGCGCTGTGCCACGGCCAGAAGTCGAGGGAAAGGTGTGCATAGTCTGTGTGAAGGACGTCTTTTCAGCCACAGACAAACAGCCAGCGTCCACACAGGGTTCATCTCTACACACAGAGAGTGGCGGAGGGGCGGAGCAGCGGAGGGGCGGAGCAGCGGAGGGACGGAGGGGTGGAGCCGGCCGTCTGCCCCGGTCTCATACGCATTTGCCTCGGGTTTAGGACGAGCTCGGCTTTAGTCACTGTCTGTACCTCTGAGTCTGTCGCTCTGTCTGTCGCACTCTGCTGTTCTTACTTTTACAAACATTTCACACGTATGTCTTATAATTAAACCTCAGGTTCTGGTTTCTGTTGAATTTATATAATAGTCTGATATATCGTTAAAAAATATACAGTATTCTACAAATAAAGCATTTGTTTCCTTTAAAGAGCCTATGTTTTACGATGATCTAATTTTGACTTTATTTAGTTTATTTATACCTGACAAATATGTAGAAAATGACAGGAAGTGACATCACACTAGGGACATTCAAGTTAAAGTGTATGCAAAATTTACACACAAAAAACTACTTTTTTGACTCTAAACATTAATTCAACCAAATAAAGTCGCTCTCATTTTTTGCCCAGTGTTTTCTGGGTAATTTCCTTGTGTGATGTCATCAATTACAAACAGGAAGTGAAATTATAAACCTAAAAAGAGTACTATTCAGGGATTCTTAATAATATTTATGTATGTATTTATCTTAAGTGCATTCTAGTTCAATGAGTGGTCCGAGCTGTAGGGGGCGCTTTAAAACCCGAGACCTTCATCTTGAGCCAGCACCAAACTCTGCCCGTTTTAACCAAAGTCAAACCCCATTTAGTCACGGTCAGAACATGCAAACTCAACTAAAGCAAGGACGCAAAACTGTAACTTCTCGTTGTGGAGCGAGCATGCTGATCATGTTACCACGGCGCCACACACATAATGAAGGAATGACATGTTCTTTACGGGCCCTTGTTGCCACAGTAACCGACCACAGCCCAGCTTTTATTATTCAGTGTATTCCCATCATATTCTCAGCCTCGATAAAACATTCAGAGCGCAGCGGTGACACATTAGCAGATACGACGCCCCGCCATTGTTTGCAGTGACGGTCGCCACGTCGCCGGCATCGCGAGCGCATTACCCGGGCTAAGAGACGCTGGAGCTAATTCCTTTTAAAACCCGCGACAACGGACGACGTCGAGAGTCAAACGCTGTGCGCGACTCGACCTATGATCAAGTCAATCTACGCTAATCCATGCAAAAAAATGAAAAACACCAACACTGCCGCGGCATCACCACGACAACGCCACAATCCCTCGATCGCGGACGGGCGCCGCGCGGACCTGGAGACGTTTGGCGAGCCGTACGCGGGGATATCCCTTTGTCACATTCCTGAATACGAGCGATTACAAAGACGATGATCTTATTCGCTATTTGAAAACATGCAATTATTTCCCTCCCCGCCGTCGTCCCGGCGAAGAGGAGGCGTGATGCGGGCGCGTGCCAGCGTACCTGGGGGGCATCGGCGGTATCAGACGAGAACACAAATGAGGCAAACAAAACAAGACGGATTACAATTCGCCGGCGACGTTTGGATGAGGATTGCGGGTCGTGGCGTGCGGAGAGGATTACTAGGCGAAACTCAAAAACGCTTTACAAATATCAGACAAAGACTCCAACGGGGGAAAATTGTGCCGCGATTTGACGAGGCCTGAAAAGCAGAACGCGTTGGAAAGAGAAACGGCGAAGAGCTGTTTGGCTCGTACATTTTATCAGACGTGTCGATAAGTGCTGCTCTGGTAGATGTAGTGAAAGAGCTGCAATTATTTGGCAATTTACATGATTGACTTTGATTTGCACGATTACCCCGTCTTATTATGTAAAAAATAAACAGCTCGGACCTCTATGAACATGTCCTGAAATGCGTGCAATTCTCGTCTTGGTTCGGCGGTGGACGGGTTTGAGATGTGCACTTTGAACAGAATCAGAACATGAATGGTCAAAACCAAATCGAAATCGTGAGCTCGTCAACGAAGATGAATCACAATTTGGTATTTTTCAGCCCCGTTTAGCGGCCGAACGACAATTGCAAAAGGAAAACGTAAATGCTCGATAGATTAGGTTAGATTTGATGCCCAAATTTAATGCCATACTGTGGGGCATTTCAGGCCTTAAGGGAAATTATTACTTTATTTGTATTTTTTCTAAATTTTACTTTTTTTTTATATTCCTATCGAACAACCTCAATTGTCTCATTAATAACTTAATTTTTCATTGTATTTTTTTTTTTTTTATTATATATGTTTTTTAATTATCTTAGCATGAATTGTGCCATAAAACTAAAGTCGTATTTGATTGACCGAAGCGGATCACGGATGATTAAAAATGTCTAATTGCGCGGCCCTATTTTAATAAAGATAAAAAAAGGTCAACTACGTGTATTATAGATCAACTGTCAACTTAATTAGAATGACATTTCGTCGACTAAAACTAGGCGGGGCTATGATAAAACTTAATTAGTTGTCGAAATGAATGGCGCCGTGACCTTCGACTGATGCGCGCCATTTGTTCACGCCGCGGACGGCCTCAAAGTGGGAGGCGGCCCCGGTGATGTCATGGAAACGCTTTTGCCAGTAGTGTAGCCAGTACATCGCGTCGCTACGTTGCATTTATTCAGCCGCGCGCGTTGCTATTGCCAAAAATAAACTTGAAAAATCACCGTTCTTATTGTGGCCGTGGTCGCCTCTCCGTAGGTCTGACCTGGAGCTTGGCCTGGACGCGCCACCTGCTCGTCTCCATGGAAATGGGGAGTGTCAAATGCCATATTTTTTAGGCAAGAGGTTCTCAAACTTCTCACACCGAGTACCACCAGGGATCATATCTGGCTCATCAGAAAAGTTACGCAATGCACCTTTAAAGGACACATATCATGCATTTGTACTGTTATCGGCCTTTAAACATGCTCTTAAGATATTCCTTTATTGTCCCACATGGGGAAATTTCATTGATGCAACGCAGGTAGATCCAGAGGTAGATACAGAAGAACAGATCACTTATAGGAAGTTTGAAAAACACTCTCAGTAGAAGATCTCTTATAGACCATGTCAAACTTTGCGTTTTCCTTAGGATGTCCGCCGGGATAACGTGACGATCTCCGGCTAAGACGACGATTCTCCGCAGTTTCATGAGTTCTTCCTTTGTGTAAACACGCACCGGCGCCGGCCGGGGGGGCACGGAGCCGAGGCACATCGCAACGACACGAAAACACTCAATCCAGCCAAACAAAGTCAAAACAAGTTGAATTAAAGCGATTCCAGTGCGTGTCCCGATTGTTCGTGAAGTTCCTCTTTTATATAAACGTGTACCGCGGCACGGCGTACGTCAGCTGCGGCCGGAGGGCGCGGGGGGGCCGTGGGCTAGCTCAGAGCTAGCGTACATCACGACGACAGGATGAAAAACACTCAATATTCAGCCGAAAAAAGTCAAAAACAGTTGAATTAAAAACGATTCTAGCGCGTGTCCCTATCGTACAGTAAAATAGAAAAAAATATTTACTAAATATAGAAGATAAAGCACAATAAGTGTGAAAAAAGTGTGAGAAAAGAGTAGAGCATTTACACCGGGCTGCCAGCTGTACCAGCGCCTTTGTGACCTTAGGGACCTTTGCTTTAGAATTTCACATTTTGGAACTTAAAATATGTATACATCAAGAAGTACACATTACTTTCTATCAGTCAGTCATGATTATTTTGTGTTACCGCACCATCTACTGGCAGCAGAGGGAACTCACTCGACAAGTCGCTCAAAATCTAGCTTGCCCATGACGTGCTAATGTAAGTTTGCAGATGCAATGGATGCGATTCGATGGCAGAAATGCTCAGAATGATCATTTATGAATTTAAAAACAAAACATTTGAGACTCAGAGCAAGAAGATCTCACAAACAGGCCAAATGGAACAAGCCCGACTGAAGTGACTGGAGCTAAGCACAACTTCAGCACGTTTATGATGAGCGGACGGCGTTATTACGTGGTTAAAACATCAAAAAAGTCCATTTTGCCCTTTGTGTGTCCTTTAAGATGACAAAAACATCAGCAGAACGAGTGGACAGAGTTGACCCCGGGCCGTAGACCGTGCAATACCACAATCCCTCTTAAAGGTCTGTGGGTGTCACCTCGCCGGGAGAGCGAGGAGGAGGTGAGGCGAGGCGGGGGGGAGGAGCCAGGCCTGTCAGCCCCGCTCACATCACCGTCCTCCCTCGCACTCAAACCCCCAGCAGCGCCTTACATAAGCTCCAAAAACAAGGTCACACGCACCAGGGGTGTTCAACGCCGCCGGGACCCACATCCAGATGGGCTTTTCCTCCTCCCGGACTCGGATTGCAGCGGAAAAGACTGGGAATACTACGAGGATGTGTGTTTCTGCAGGAGTATACGTGTACTTCAGGTGTCAAGAACCGTTCGACAAACACATTTAGACAAGCAGGTGGCGCACTTTCAACCCAAAAAGTAACTGTAGGTGTTTCTTTTTGCAGTGTTGATCAGTCTTAGCTCTGGTGAATGCAACAGAACCACCACGAGTCACAACTGTAATTAAAATGTTCCAAAATATATCAGCCGTGCAAAGTTTCCCTTCTTCTGCTGTCACACGTTCACATAAAGTCTAGATGCATAAATGAGAAAATACATGACACTACGGCAGAGACAGAGACTGAGGAAACAAGCATATCTTAGAGTTTTTACCTACAGTGTGTTGAATCCAGACCTGTATATACACATTATATATATATATATATATATATATATATATATATATATATATATATATATAGATGCTTGTTGGCCTCATCACTTTTCCAAATGAGAGCTGGAGACCGCAGTTTGACCCGAACTGTAACTTGTGCATTATTAATAAAGTTTCAAGTTTAAAATCTTGCAGAAGGAGAAATAACTTTTTTGTTATGGCTCTGAATAAGATTAAAGTCACAATCCAAGGCAAACACGCAATAAGTTTAAATGTATTACAAGTGTTACAGAGAGCAGAGTTTAGAGAAGTGATGACAGATGTAAAGGAGCTATAAAGCAGCTGTGACATGCATTTGAAAAAGAAAGAAATATAAAGAACAAACCGGTTTGAGACAGGAATAAAGGATGTTTTTAGAAAAGATTTTGAAATATTAGAAAATACTTAATCTTGATTGAACTTCGATAGATTGAGCACCCATAAACAACAGAATAAGAATTAGATTTATTGTCATGCAGTTGGAAAGGTTTGTGAACTAGACTTGGTAGTTTAGTGAGCTGCGCAATATGCAAATAAAAATAATTCCGGGGCAAGACCAACATCACATGAGCTCTCTGGGTGGAGTCTGCATGTTCTCCCTGAGCCACCGTAGTTTCTCTCCGTGCCGCGGATGTCGTTACACGTTAACAAGGTTCGCTCTGATGTCACGGCCGATCGAAAGAGACCGAGCTGCGATGGAGAGAACACGGGACCGTTACATGTCGGCCGGATGAAAGAACACGCCTTCCATTTGGTACGGCGTTGTCCGTACAGAAGCTCGCAGGGACCGACAAAGCGCCCGGTCCGGGTCAAAGGGGCTTTCGGCGGGCGTCGTGCAATTACCTCGCTGCCAATGGAGGAACGCTCGAGATGTAAGACGGGTGTGAAGAGGATTATACAGAGTTTGGGATTCTGCGGTGACATTGTACAAGTGTCAATGATTAACAATAATAACAATTGAGCCGTAGACAACGACTGTAGCCATTAGTTTCACATTTATTGTTAGCGATATTCATCAGAAATGCAATGTTTCTGGGTCCGTTTTGTTGTTGTTGTCTTGGGCGAGTTGAAGAGTCCTTTATCTCCCCCTGCCGTGAGAAAACTCCGCCCCGCACGGTCAGAGCAACTGTTTCTGTTCAACTTTTGCCGTGTTAAGTTTATTTGACAAAGAAAACGGCGCAGAAGGCAAAATAACTCCACATTATTAATCTGGCATGATGGCACCAATTTATTTAACTAGCGTGAAGAATAAAACAACAAAAAATAACCAAAAATATATATATATATAAAATACGAAAATAAATAATAAATATAGCCGCAAGCGGCAATGATCGGCCCTCGCCACGCCGCCGCCACGCCGCCGCCACACCGCCGCCACGCCGCAAGAGGAGGGGGCGCTAACGCGCCCCAATTGTCCTTTTATTACGCCTACTGCTGAATCTGTGACGCTGTCACATCTTCTCCCCTTTGTTTTACCATCAAAAAGCAATTTTATTTTGAATTCTTGGCAAAATGTGCGGCTTTGCCGCACAGACACCGTGACTCTTTGAATGAAAATGTGGATAACTTTTGATGGTCTTGAAGATGAGTCTCACCAAATTTCAGGTTAATAGGGCTGACGCCCTGGGAGGAGTTTGTGAAAGTCTAAAGTGTAAACATGTTCTGGCGATTTCCCCATTGGAATAACATGAAAGGTTTCGGTCATCGTTACGGCAACGCCATAACAATTATGATATGAGTCATTGACTTTTTTGATGGGGATGCTAAAATTGAGTTGTGTGTCAAATTTCATATAATTTCGCAAAACTAAACATTTAACCTCCATATAAAATCTGTAGGGGGCGCTGTGGCGCCAAATGAATTTATTTCACTTCAAGTAGGTTTAGGGCAAAGAGTTTAACAACTGATTCTAATTTGACGCAATTCGGACTTTATCTGCGCAAACGGCAGAAATTTTAAATATGGGAGATTTCTGAAATTCTAGCTACAGTTTGCGGCTTCGCCGCACAGAGACCGTGAGAGGTATCAATGTAATTTGGATAACTTTTGATGTCCCACTCCTCAGTAGCATTTTCACCAAATTTCAGCTTTTTAGGGCCAACGCCCTGGGAGGAGTTCGTAAAAGTACGACGTTTGGAAAAACTCCGAAGTCATGTTTAGCCATTTTTGAAGCAATATGGCCGACATTTGGTTGGGCGGACGGCGTTGCCGTAATAATATTTTTTACTTCTCTTGTCACCATCTACCTCTGCGCCAAATTTCATGATTCTACGATCAGATTTTTTTTGGGTCATTTCCCATCTCTCAATGCATTTTTGGTACATTTGGGGGCGCTGACGCGCCAATTTTTTTAATTTTAGAAAAGGGAAATAGCCAGAATGTAGAGAGGCACGATTTTTAGAGGCGTGCAAATTTTTGTGACTTTTCGTCAATGTTCACTGGGTGAAAAATAGGGGGGTTGGTCCCGAGAAGAAGAAGAAGAAGAAGAAAGAAAGAAAGAATTAAAGCCGCAAGCGGCATCCAACGGCCCTCGCGGGCCGCCGGCCTTCCGACTCTGCTCTCTGCATTTTACAGAGATGGCGCTAACGCAATTATCTAAGAACTAAGACAGTGACACATTGGACATGTGGACAACCAGTGCAAATGAACACAAATGTCGGTCAAATATGCAGCTCCAGCGCACAGAGACCGTGACACTTGGAATAAAAATATGGATAACTTTTGATGCTCCGCTTGTGTAGATTATTTTCCCCAAATATGAGCTTGATCGAGCTATTGCCCACAGAGGAGTTCATTAAAGTGTGAAGCATAAATGTGAACATTTCAAGGATTTGGCGTTTTTCCCATTTGTGACATATATTTGCGGGTCCGCCACACAGAGACCGTAGCACTTAAAATCAAAATATGGATAACTTTTGATGCCCCATTTGTGTAGATGATTTCCCCAAATATGAGCTTGATCGGGCAATCGCCCTGGGAGGAGTTGGTTAAAGTGTGAAGCGTGAAAACGTGGTCATTTTAGAGATTTCGCTGTTTTCCCATTTGTGACATATATTTGCGGGTCCGCCACACAGAGACCGTAGCACTTAGAATCAAAATATGGATAACTTTTGATGCCCCGCTTGTGTAGATGATTGATGATTTTCCCCAAATATGAGTTTGATCGGACAATCGCCCTAGGAGGAGTTTGTTAAAGTGTGAAGCGTAAAAATGTGGTGATTTGAGCGATGTTGCGGTTTTCCCATAGGGATAACATGGGAGGTTTCTGTCATCGCTACGACTACGCCGTAAAAAATAAGGCATTTGTCTGATTGGCTTTTTTGATCGGGACGCCAAAATAGAATTTTGGGTAAAGTGTAGAACATTTTGGTAAAACTAATTTTTGACCTTCAATGTTAATTTAAAGGTCACTCTGTAGGGGGCGCTATCGCGCCCATTTCAATTTTGTCATCATAAACTGGTCCAAACTAGAAAGTTTAAGAACTGATTCAAATTTGGTCCTAATCGGACTCTTTTTGATCAAATGGGAGCAATTTTTAGATCTGCAATATTCCAAAATAAGTTGTCCAACTTTGCGGCTGCGCCGCACACAGACCGTAAAAGGTATCTCAAAAAATTGAATAACTTTAGATGCCCCACTTGTCCAGAGGACGTACGCCGATTTTGAAGTCGGTGGGCAAAACGCCCTAGGAGGAGTTCGTCAAAGTTTGACGTGAACAAAATGGCTAACACAGCGTGTTTTCATTTTCAAAGGAAGATGGCAGCCATAGGGTAAGTCTGGGGGCGTGGCCACAATGATTTTTTTTTTTTGTCCTCACGAGAGGAATGCGTGTCCCGAATTTCGTAGCTTTACGACAAAGTTGACCTCGGGGCGTCTCCCATAGGCGCAATGTATTTTGACTTTTGTCGGTGGCGCTGTCGCGCCATTTTTTAACGAAAAAAAAAATGGCCCAGAAAAAACAAAATTTTTCGCCGATTTTGAATTTTGGGCAAAGTTTGGTGAGTTTTTGAGCATGTTCAGGGGGTCAAATTAGAGTTCAAAGCGCTGAAGAAGAACAAGAAAAATTAAAGCCGCAAGCGGCATCCAACGGCCCTCGCGGGCCGCCGGCCTTCCGACTCTGCGCTTTCGACTTGATAAAGATGGCGCCCTTATTGTGTCTTGAATTAAAAAAGAACTTGACAGACGGCGACACATTGGACATGGCCAGTCCAGTGCAAATGAACACAAGTGTCAGTCAAATTTGCTGCGCCGCCGCACAGAGACCGTAGCACTTGGAATAAAAATATGGATAACTTTTGATGCCGCGCTTGTGTAGATGATATTTCCCAAAGTAAAGGTTGATCGAGCTATTGCCCACGGAGGAGTTTGTTAAAGTGTGAAGCGTAAATGTGAACATTTCAAGGATTTGGCGTTTTTCCCATTTGTGACAGTATATTTGCAGCTCCACGGCACAGAGACCGTACCACTTAAAATCAAAATATGGATAACTTTTGATGCCCTGTTTGTGTAGATGATTTTCCCCAAATATGAGCTTGATCAGGCAATCGCCCTAGGAGGAGTTCGTTGAAGTGTGAAGCGTAAAAATGTGGTCATTTTAGAGATTTCGCTGTTTTCCTATTTCTGACATATTTGCAGCTCCACGGCACAGAGACCGTAGCACTTGAAATCAAAATATGGATACGTTTTGATGCCCCGCTTGTGTAGATGATATTCCCCAAATATGAACTTGATCGGACAATCGCCCTAGGAGGAGTTCATTAAAGTGTGAAGCGTAAAAATGTGGTGATTTGAGCGATTCTGCGATTTTCCCATAAGGATAACATGGGATGTTTCTGTCATCGCTACGGTTACGCCGTACAAAATATGACTTTGGCTCTCATACTTGTATGATCAGGATGGCAAATTAGAATTTTGTGCAAAATATCATGTCATTTGGAAAAACTCTATTGTTTATAGGCCACTCTGAAGGCCAAATAGTCAGAATTCTGGGAAACGTTTGCGGCTCCGTCGCACAGAGACCGTAAAAGTTATCCTTAAAATTTGGATAACTTTAGATGCACCACTTGTCTAGAGGACGTACACCGATTTTGAGGTTGGTGGGCAAAACGCACTAGGAGGACTTCGTTAAAGTGTAAAACATAAAAATGTGGTAATTTGAGAGATTTGGTGGTTTTCCCATAGGGATAACATGGGAGGTTTCTGTCATCGCTACGACAACGCCGTAAAAAATTAGGCATTTTTGTGATTGGCTTTTGTGATCGGGACGACAAAATAGAATTTTGGGTAAAGTTTAGAACATTTTGGTAAAACTAATTTTTGACCTTCAATGTTAATTTAAAGGTCACTCTGTAGGGGGCGCTATCACTGCCATTTCAATTTTGTCAGCCTAAACTGGTCCAAACTAGAAAGTTTAACAACTGATTCAAATTTGGTCCTAATCGGACTGGTTTTGATCAAATGGGAGCAATTTTTAGACCTGCAATATTCCAAAATAAGTTGTCCAACTTTGCGGCTGCGCCGCACACAGACCGTAAAAGGTATCTCAAAAAATTGAATAACTTTAGATGCCCCACTTGTCCAGAGGACGTATGCCGATTTTGAAGTCGGTGGGCAAAACGCCCTAGGAGGAGTTCGTCAAAGTTTGACGTAAACAAAATGGCTAACTCAGCTTGTTTTCATTTTCAAAGGAAGATGGCGGCCATAGGGTAAGTTTGGGGGCGTGGCCACAATGATTTTTTTTGTTTATCCTCACGAGAGGAATGCGTGTCCCGAATTTCGTAGCTTTACGCCAAAGTTGACCTCGGGGCGTCTCCCATAGGCGCAATGTATTTTGACTTTTGTCGGTGGCGCTGTCGCGCCATTTTTTAACGAAAAAAAAAATGGCCCAGAAAAAATAAAATTTTTCGCCGATTCTGAATTTTGGGCAAAGTTTGGTGAGTTTTTGAGCATGTTCAGGGGGTCAAATTAGAGATCAAAGCGCTGAAGAAGAACAAGAAAAATAAATATAGCCGCAAGCGGCAATGATCGGCCCTCGCCACGCCGCCACGCCGCCGCCACGCCGCAAAACGAGGGGGCGCTAACGCGCCCCAATTGTCCTTTTATCACGCCTACTGCTGAATCTGTGACGCTGTCACATGTTCTCCCCTTTGTTTTACCATCAAAAAGCAATTTTATTTTGAATTCTTGGCAAAATGTGCGGCTTTGCCGCACAGACACCGTGACTCTTTGAATGAAAATGTGGATAACTTTTGATGGTCCTGAAGATGAGTCTCACCAAATTTCAGGTTAATAGGGCTGACGCCCTGGGAGGAGTTTGTGAAAGTCTAAAGTGTAAACATGTTCTGGCCCCATTGGAATAACATGGGAGGTTTCGGTCATCGTTACGGCAACGCCATAACAATTATGACATGGGTCTCATTGACTTTTTTGATGGGGATGCTAAAATTGAGTTGTGTGTCAAATTTCATATAATTTCGCAAAACTAAACATTTAACCTCCATATAAAATCTGTAGGGGGCGCTGTGGCGCCAAATGAATTTATTTCACTTCAAGTAGGTTTAGGGCAAAGAGTTTAACAACTGATTCTAATTTGACGCAATTCGGACTTTATCTGCGCAAACGGCAGAAATTTTAAATATGGGAGATTTCTGAAATTTTAGTTACAGTTTGCGGCTTCGCCGCACAGAGACCGTGAGAGGTATCAATGTAATTTGGATAACTTTTGATGTCCCACTCCTCAGTAGCATTTTCACCAAATTTCAGCTTTTTAGGGCCAACGCCCTGGGAAGAGTTCGTAAAAGTACGACGTTTGGAAAGACTCCGAAGTCATGTTTAGCCATTTTTGAAGCAATATGGCCGACATTTGGTTCGGGGGACGGCGTTGCCGTAATAATATTTTTTACTTCTCTTGTCACCATCTACCTCTGCGCCAAATTTCATGATTCTACGATCAGATTTTTTTTGGGTCATTTCCCATCTCTCAATGCATTTTTGGTACATTTGGTGGCGCTGACGCGCCAATTTTTTTTATTTTAGAAAAGGGAAATAGCCAGAATGTAGAGAGGCACGATTTTTAGAGGTGTGCAAATTTTTGTGACTTTTCGTCAATGTTCACTGGGTGAAAAATAGGGGGGTTGGTCCCGAGAAGAAGAAGAAAGAAAGAAAGAAAGAAAGAAAGAATAATATTCCGATGCGAAAACAATGTTTCCCATTTTTCAAATATCATAAACTATACATTTTCGGAAAGCGCTCGCGCTTTCCTACCTCATGGTGTGGGTCCCTGGTCACTGACGGGTACTTTCGATAATTTTGAGTGGGCTCCGCCCACTTTGTGTTTTTGGCCCTCTATACAGTAATAATGTTCAATTTTTGCATTACATGCTTATATGCACGGAACATGCAAGAGATGGGGAACGTATTCGTGAGCTACTTAGCGCAAATGAGTGCTTTATATGGCACTTTACATTGGGATGACGACCGCTTCGCGGTCGTCATCCCAATGTAAAGTGCTCGTTTAGTGCGAACTTTTGCACGGGCTTCGCCCGTTTACAACGGTAATGTTCCATTTTCCTACAACTAATTAGTATGCACGGGGCGTGCATGAGTGGAGGAGTGCGTTAGTGAGTGTTTGGAAGTGGGCGAGCGCTTCGCGCTCGATTTCGTGCGCACTACGTGCGCACTTTCGCAGCCGTGCTTCGCACGGCCTTACGAGATTAATAGGCCTCTCGCCAGCTTGTGGCGCTCGGGCCTAATAATAATAATAATAATAATATTTTTAGCAAAAACAATATAGCCGTTTTTACTATAACAACAAATGATACATCGTTTGAAAGCTCTAAGCCTTCCCGATGCCGCCATGGGGTGGAATCATCATTACGAGCGCTTACGCGCTCGTCACTCCCTATTCCGTCGGGATGCCCCGCCCACTCCCCATAGACTTCCATTGATTTGAGCAGATACAAGCATGGCCCATGCCTGCGGCATGGATTCTCGCGTACGGGACGATGCCAGGAGGGTTTTTGGAGGAATGCAGCGCTTCGCGCTGCTGTTGTCAACAATTAGTGAATGGGCTACGCCCATTCACTAATTGTTGACTATTTCTGTCATAGCAGGAGTAAGTATGCATGATCCATGCCTTCGGCATGGGCTAGTTCACTGTACTTGCCAGGGGCGACGGGGCACCAAACATGCGGGCTGCGCCCGCATGTTTGGTCAGACAGTTTCAACGCTGCCTTCGGCAGCGTTGCGGGAGCAATAGGCCCTCCGCCCTGCTGGGGCTCGGGCCTAATAATATTCCGATGCGAAAACAATGTTTCCCATTTTTCAAATATCATAAACTATACATTTTCGGAAAGCGCTCGCGCTTTCCTACCTCATGGTGTGGGTCCCTGGTCACTGACGGGTACTTTCGATAATTTTGAGTGGGCTCCGCCCACTTTGTGTTTTTGGCCCTCTATACAGTAATAATGTTCAATTTTTGCCTTACATGCTTATATGCACGGAACATGCAAGAGATGGGGAACGTATTCGTGAGCTACTTAGCGCAAATGAGTGCTTTATATGGGGATGACGACTGCTTCGCGGTCGTCATCCCAATGTAAAGTGCTCGTTTAGTGCGAACTTTTGCACGGGCTTCGCCCGTTTACAACGGTAATGTTCCATTTTCCTACAACTAATTAGTATGCACGGGGCGTGCATGAGTGGAGGAGTGCGTTAGTGAGTGTTTGGAAGTGGGCGAGCGCTTCGCGCTCGATTTTGTGCGCACTACGTGCGCACTTTCGCAGCCGTGCTTCGCACGGCCTTACGAGATTAATAGGCCTCTCGCCAGCTTGTGGCGCTCGGGCCTAAATATAGCCGCAAGCGGCAATGATCGGCCCTCGCCACACCGCTGCCACGCCGCAAGAGGAGGGGGCGCTAACGCTCCCCAATTGTCCTTATAGTACGCCTACTGCTGAATCTGTGACGCTGTCACATCTTCTCCCCTTTGTTTTACCATCAAAAAGCAATTTTATTTTGAATTCTTGGCAAAATGTGCGGCTTTGCCGCACAGACACCGTGACTCTTTGAATAAAAATGTGAATAACTTTTGACGGTCCACCCCTGAAGATGAGTCTCACCAAATTTCAGGTTAATAGGGCTAACGCCCTGGGAGGAGTTTGTGAAAGTCTAAAGTGTAAACATGTTCTGGCGATTTCCCCATTGGAATAACATGGGAGGTTTTGGTCATCGCTACGGCAAAACCATAACAATTATGACATGGGTCTTATTGACTTTTTTGATGGGGATGCCAAAATTGAGTTGTGTGTCAAATTTCATAAAATTTCGCAAAACTAAACATTTAACCTCCATATAAAATCTGTAGGGGGCGCTGTGGTGCCAAATTAATTTATTTCACTTCAAGTACGTTTAGCGCAAAGAGTTTAACAACTGATTCTAATTTGACGCAATTCGGACTTTATCGGCGCAAACGGCAGAAATGTTAAATTTGGGAGATTTCTGAAATTCTAGCTAAAGTTTGCGGCTTCGCCGCACAGAGACCGTGAGAGGTATCAATGTAATTTGAATAACTTTTGATGTCCCACTCCTCAGTAGCATTTTCACCAAATTTCAGCTTTTTAGAGCCAACGCCCTGGGAGGAGTTCGTAAAAGTACGACGTTTGGAAAAACTCCAAAGTCATGTTTAGCCATTTTTGAAGCAATATGGCCGACATTTGGTTGGGCGGACGGTGTTGCCGTAATAATATTTTTTACTTCTCTTGTCACCATCTACCTCTGCGCCAAATTTCATGATTCTACGATCAGATTTTTTTTGGGTCATTTCCCATCTCTCAATGCATTTTTGGTACATTTGGGGGCGCTGACACGCCAATTTTTTTTTTATTTTAGAAAAGGGAAATAGCCAGAATGTAGAGAGGCACGATTTTTAGAGGTGTGCAAATTTTTGTGACTTTTCCTCAATGTTCACTGGGTAAAAAATAGGGGGGTTGGTCCCGAGAAGAAAGAAAGAAGAAAGAATATTAAAGCCGCAAGCGGCATCCAACGGCCCTCGCGGGCCGCCGGCCTTCCGACTCTGCGCTTTCGACTTGATAAAGATGGCGCCCTTATTGTGTGTTGAATAAAAAAAGAACTTGACAGACGGCGACACATTGGACATGGCCAATCCAGTGCAAATCAACACAAGTGTCAGTCAAATTTGCTGCGCCGCCGCACAGAGACCGTAGCACTTGGAATAAAAATATGGATAACTTTTGATGCCGCGCTTGTGTAGATGATTTTCCCCAAATATGAGCTTGATCGAGCTATTGCCCACGGAGGAGTTCATTAAAGTGTGAAGCGTAAATGTGAACATTTCAGAGATTTCGCTGTTTTCCCATTTCTGACATATATTTGCGGGTCCGCCACACAGAGACCGTAGCACTTAGAATCAAAATATGGATAAGTTTTGATGCCCCGCTTGTGTAGATGATATTCTCCAAATATGAACTTGATCGGACAATCGGCCTAGGGGGAGTTCGTTAAAGTGTGAAGCGTAAAAATGTGGTGATTTGAGCAATTCTATGATTTTCCCATAAGGATAACATGGGATGTTTCTGTCATCGCTACGATTACGCCGTACAAAATATGACTTTGGCTCTCATACTTTTGTGATCAGGATGGCAAATTAGAATTTTGTTCAAAATATCATGTCATTTGGAAAAACTCTATTGTTTATAGGCCACTCTGAAGGCCAAATAGTCAGAATTCTGGGAAACGTTTGCGGCTCCGTCGCACAGAGACCGTAAAAGCTATCCTTAAAATTTGGATAACTTTAGATGCCCCACTTGTCTAGAGGACGTACACCGATTTTGAGGTCGGTGGGCAAAACGCACTAGGAGGACTTCATTAAAGTGTAAAACATAAAAATGTGGATATTCGAGAGATTTAGCGGTTTTCCCATAGGGATAACATGGGAGGTTTATGTCATCGCTACGACTACGCCGTAAAAATTAAGGCATTTGTCTGATTGGCTTTTTTGATCGCGACGCCAAAATAGAATTTTGGGTAAAGTTTAGAAAATTTTGGTAAAACTAATTTTTGACCTTCAATGTTAATTTAAAGGTCACTCTGTAGGGGGCGCTATCGCGCCCATTTCAATTTTGTCAGCATAAACTGGTCCAAACTAGAAAGTTGAACAACTGATTCAAATTTGGTCCTAATCGGACTTGTTTTGATCAAATGGGAACAATTTTTAGATCTGCAATATCCCAAAATAAGTTGTCCAACTTTGCGGCTGCGCCGCACACAGACCGTAAAAGGTATCTCAAAAAATTGGATAACTTTAGATGCCCCACTTGTCCAGAGGACGTCCGCCGATTTTGAAGTCGGTGGGCAAAACGCCCTAGGAGGAGTTCGTCAAAGTTTGACGTGAACAAAATGGCTAACACAGCGTGTTTTCATTTTCAAAGGAAGATGGCGGGCATAGGGTAATTCTGGGGGCGTGGCCACAATAATATTTGTTTTTTGTCCTCACAAGAGGAATGCGTGTTCCGAATTTCGTAGCTCTACGACAAAGTTGACCTCGGGGCGTCTCCCATAGGCGCAATGTATTTTGACTTTTGTCGGTGGCGCTGTCGCGCCATTTTTTAACAACAAAAAAATGGCCCAGAAAAAACAAAATTTTTCGCCGATTTTGAATTTTGGGTAAAGTTTGCTGAGTTTTTGAGCATGTTCAGGGGGTCAAATTAGAGCTCAAAAAGCAGAAGAACAAGAAAAATAATAAAAATAATAATATTTTTAGCAAAAACAATATAGCCGTTTCCACTATAACAACAAATTATACATCGTTTGAAAGCTCTAAGCCTTCCCGATGCCGCCATGGGGTGGAATCATCATTACGAGCGCTTACGCGCTCGTCACTCCCTATTCCGTCGGGATGCCCCGCCCACTCCCCATTGACTTCCATTGATTTGAGCAGATACAAGCATGGCCCATGCCTGCGGCATGGATTTTCGCGTACGGGACGATGCCAGGAGGGTTTTTGGAGGAATGCTTCGCGCTGCTGTTGTCAACAAGGAGTGAATGGGCTACGCCCATTCACTAATTGTTGACTATTTCTGTCATAGCAGGAGTAAGTATGCATGATCCATGCCTTCGGCATGGGCTAGTTCACTGTACTTGCCAGGGGCAAGTACAGTGCTCGCGCTTTCCTACCTCATGGTGTGGGTCCCTGGTCACTGACGGGTACTTTCGTTAATTTTGAGTGGGCTCCGCCCACATTGTGTTTTTGGCCCTCTATACAGTAATAATGTTCAATTTTTGCATTACATGTTTATATGCACGGAACATGCAAGAGATGGGGAACGTATTCGTGAGCTACTTAGCGCAAATGAGCACTTTACATTGGGATGACGACCGCGAAGCCCGTTTACAACGGTAATGTTCCATTTTCCTACTACTAATTAGTATGCACGGGGCGTGCGTGAGTGAAGGAGTGCGTTAGTGAGTGTTTGGAAGTGGGCGAGCGTTTTGCGCTCGATTTCGTGCGCACGTTTCGCAGCCGTGCTTCGCACGGCCTTACGAGATTAATACACCTCTCGCCAGCTTGTGGCGCTCGGGCCTAATAATAATAAAATAATAAAAAATAATAGGAATAATATTAAAAATAATAATACAACTAATAATAATTTAAAAATGATAATACATATTTTTGGTAGTTGAAAATAAACACATCACTGTATTTGAATAGAAAAGCATCTAATCTATGTGAAATTAATACATTTTATTACTCTAAAAGTACATTTTCAAACTGGGTACTTTTACATCCTTTCACATAAGATTCTTGCTCCTGTATCTGTACGTTCACGACACAAAATGAAATACTTTAGACCACTGCCTTCATCTGACCGTCCCACAACAACACGGCAAACAACCAATCTAATAAAGACTCGCATTTCGTGCACACTTGAATAACTTAAATCGCTAAACTATTACTTCAAAACAGAACCCGCAGGACCAAAGGGAAATCATACTTCACCACACACACACTACGGTAAAATCAATTCTGCTGTAAACCTTTTTTTTAATTATACGAGTCGCGTCACAGCTGAAATGGCTCGCAGCGCACCTCGATAAATCTATATGTGGCAATAAAACACCTGATCCAGGAGAGAGGAAATATGTTTGGTTAATAAACTCAAAATTAAATGTTTATCCTGGAGGTGGAAGAATAAATTAATTTGAATCCTCATGCGTCTGGAGTATTGGTCGAGATGCACAATTGTTTTGACACAACGTACAATAAAATAAGATGGATCGTCGTTATAAATGCAGACTCAGAATCCAACCTGTCTTACACTTTCTTCAGTGTAAACACAATTTTTTATACTTCAACCTCATTTCTTGAGGCATTTTGCGTTATTTTCGCGCGTTTCGTTCATCGTTTATGAGGTCCTCTTCTCCGCTCCCTTACTGAGCCTCATAAAGCCGCTCAGTTTCAAATATTCCAGATTTGTGACGTCAAAAGTTAGATTTCCAGAGGGTTCCGGTGTCGTTTTTAAGTCCAAACTCTTTCTGAGCGTTTCTCCCTCAAATCACATGAAGTTAAAATATGACTTTAATACAGCACGCTTATGTTAGCTTGTCGGCGCGAGCGAGCTTTGTTTATTTCCCCATAGTGATTCTCTGCTGAAAGTAGATTGAGTTCTAACACCAAATCCTGATGAGGGAACGTGTGATTGGTAGAGTTGGTACATTAATTTAAAGGCACAGTACCTGATTTTTTTTTTGGGTGCACGGTGGCAAAGGCGGTTAGCGCTCTTGCCTCCCAAGAAGGAGATCATGGGTTCGATTCCCGGACCAGACCAACATCACATGATCTCTCTGGGTGGAGTCTGCATGTTCTCCCCGTGTTATCGTGGGTTCTCTCCGGGTTCTCCGGCTTCCTCCCACCGTCCAAAGACATGCATGTGTTAGGTAAAATTGGCGACTCTAAAAAATTGGCCCTAGTGAATGAATGTAATGTCTGTGTCTCTGTGTCAGCCCTGCGACAAGTTGGCCACTGTCCAGGGTGTACCCCGCCTAAGGCCCGAAGTCACTGGGATAGGCTCCAGTCACCCGCGACCCCGAAAGGGAACAAGCGGTAGAAAATGGATGGAGTACCTGATTTTTTTTTAAATCTTAAAACGTGAAAAACAGAAATAGTTGATTTAAACTGTTTGCAGCCGTCCATAAGCATCACTCACTTACTTAATGTTGTCAGAGCGTCCGAAATATTCACAACTCTTTTGTTGTCACAGTAAAGCTAGCAAACATTAGCATGCTAACGCCGCACTTCCTGCAACGTGGTAAAATGCTACATGCAAAAAAATCGGGTACAGGCTCTTTATATTCTTTATGTTCTTTTAGCCTTTGGAGAATGTGTGACTCAAACTAAATTAACTAACTTACAAATAATGCGTACCATTGTCCGTAAACAATGTGATGCGACGTTAAAGAGCTGAATATGAGATGAATGCATAATATTCTGTAACATACCTTGATAAAGGGAAAACAGTCAAGCAAAAATAGCTATTTAGAACCGTTTGAGTGTGTGTGTTTTATTAGAGTATTTAAAGTGCACTCTGGCTTGTTTGCGTCGACAGCTCGATAGATACGTTTGTAGCGTGTGTTTCCTACATTAGCGACTGTAACCGACATGTCAGTTACTAAATGGGAAGTGTATTGGGCATGTCTCTGTGGCTTTCATGAAGTTTTACAACAGGTTTTTGCTCAGTGAACTCTACTTTTTTATTTAGCTTTGACACAGTTTTTTACCGGCAGAAGTCTGGAGCAAAGTCCACGGCAGCTCTGGCACTCAACAAACCAAAAGTCAGTGTTCAGGAAAGCCACCTTTAATTATAAACGGGTTAGACAGGAGACAGTTTGCCAATGTACAGTCCAACAAAATGTCTCAGAGTGAGCCAAAAGGGTGAGAGCGTTTGAAGGAATCCATTTCTTGTTAACAGCACGTCCAGGTTTCCTCTGCTCCTCTCCGGTTATAAAGTTTATTCAGTGGATGGTGATTAGTCAGGTCTAGAATCAAACTTTCGAGTCTTTTGCCATAAGAAATGAGTGCTAAACTTTTGTGAGAGACGTTGTGTTCCTTTCCAGACGAGCGCTTGCTCCTTTAAATGAACTTTGGATAATGAAGCACCAAATCTAAACTCCTTTTACACTCCATAAACTGAGAATGCAATTACAAAATGAAAGAGATTTCCAATCACGGCACATAATACAATTTGACCATGCCAAAGTCATTTAGAATGAAACTGTAATCCGACTATAATTTATGTTAATGTGTCAAGTATTAATTCTGTAAACTCCTATTACTGTCGCCATTGACAACGCTTCAATGTGTCGATCGGATTTGCATGTCAAATCAAACCATCTGCAACAACACCTTGCGTATAGAGAGTTCTGTATTACAATCTCGATGAAGACGTTTGAGCTCGACTTTAGGGTCTTCGTGGCAACGTCATTGGCCATTTCAACCCGTCAAAGCCAGATCTCGTACGCTAAGCAGGGACGGGCCCGGTTAGTGTTTGGATGGGAGACGGCCGGAACAACAGTTGCCACAGGGGGGCGGTAGTGTGTCCTTGGGCGCGACGCTTCACCCACTTTACCTCCAGTGTCCAAGTGTGTGAAAGAGAGTGTGAATGTGGGACAACGGATACAAAGTCGTCCATGGCTACAATCTGTGTTTACGTCATGGCGTGTCGTGTCATTAAAAAACACCGTCCCGAACAAACAAACAATGAATACATTTGAATTCATTTGTTAATGGAAAAACCCCGCCCAGTAACTTGGCCTGGTTGATGGACAAGATGAAAGCAATAACATCTCCATGGAGACAAGTAGGTGAAGAAAGGAGTTTTAAGTGTGATGTTATAATGTTCAATATTGAAATGGCGCCGCTGAAGGCTTCCTCTGTGTTTCTGATTCCGAACAAAACACGTGAATTAGGTTCAATTTTCCAAGCCGTTTGGAGTCAAAACAAATGCCCGGACTCTTTATGAAGCTGGCACTCTGGAGTCGGGTTTACTCTTATTGCCCACATTTACCCGCACAAAGGAACATCATGTTTGAGTTGGCGTTGCAGTTGGAGATATGGACTGACACCAGGCAGAATTCATTTAAAAAGACTTAAACTATTGTGAATTTTAGGCACTATTTTTTATTTAGCTGATCCCAAATCACCCCAGAATGATTGAATTGACTGAAAATACAGTAAGTGTGGAGTTTTACAGTTTCCTTTTAGCAGAGGGTGCAAAAATCCTTATTTTTAAGGGGTAAATGTTGGTTAACTAGGTCAGGAAACGGCTTTTACAAATGTCGCTTTGTGATTGATTGATTGATTGATTGATTGATTGATTGAGTCTTTGCGCAGATGCACGTTTTCTCCTCTCTTTGACACAGTGATTTCCTTAAAGACTTCCCTGACGCAGCAGAGGCATCAGCTGACGGAGCAGACAGTGGAATCCTGAGAGACCTGAAGGATTGTTCAAACCCTCGGAGGAGGCGAGCTCAGCCTCCTCCAGCTGCTGCTCCTCGCGCTTAAACAAGAGAAGAGTTTAATTGACAGAATGACTCGGGTAGTTATCCCACGAGGGTAAAGCATGCTGCGGAAGAAGGCTTTCGCATAGATGAAGCGAGCGCCAGTTCAAGCGCCGGTTTGATCGTTGCCTGTCGGTTCTAAAGTCGAGCGGGTCAAATCTTAAAAGAAGTTCAATGGTCGTAATTAGGAACATGCAAAGTTTAAAGTGAGGTCCCCAACAGAGAGCTAAATGTCAACTGGGTCTTGTGGCGACAGCGTACAGTCGGAAAACTCTAAAAACATGTTCTAAAATGCTTCTTGTAGATTATGGGTAACAATTATGACAAAGAATATTCAGTATTTGTACCAATGCATCAGAAATGTGCCTGTAAATGTTATGGTTGAGGTTCAAGTAACAAACCAAACGTGAATGAACGGTTCAAACCAACCCTAAAAGTGCAGACATTCTACAGCTTTGGAGACGCAACACAAAAGATAAGATAAGATAATCCTTTAATATCCACACAAGGGGAAATTTTGTTCTTACAACGCAGTAGAACAGGAGGAAAGGACAGATTATAGGAAGTTTCAAAAAACACACTCTTAATAGAACTCTTTTGAACAAAAACAAAAAACTCTTATTAACAAAAACTCCTCTCCTATCTTAATAGGGAATGGAGGGGGGGAAATAAAATAAAATAGATTAAAAAAAAAGATAAAGATAAAAATTAGATAATAAAATAATGGTAATAGAATAAAATAAAGTAAAAATAGCTAGCACAAGACTAGGTAATACTATTTGCAGGTAAGTAAACCGTATAAAAACAAAATAGAACACTCTTATTTACAGGTATAGCACATGGTTACATCAGTATTGCACATGTTCAGGGCTAGCAGTGTTTGTTGTAGAGTCTGACAAGAACAAAAAAAAACAAGAACAGTAAAAGTACTTCTGGCCGCTGAATCTTGAATCTTATGAATCCGGGTCAAACCTGTTTCTAAAAGTACAATATTGTTGCAAAGACGAGCTGCTTCGGGTTCACTTTGAGAACACTGACAGTTTTGTTTGAGTCATGAGTCACAGAGGTCACTTATTCAACCCTCTTCAGTTTGAACAACAAACGTTCACAGACAACAAAGAACATTAGGTAAATATATAAATACTGAGACCCTAAAAACGTTTTTCCATCCAACATTTAGTGAAGTGGATTTAGTGATTTGGGGTAAAACTGATTGACTGCATGACTGCATTTTCTTATACTCCAGAACAACTTCTATATGATTTTTTCTTCTCTATTATGCATTTATTTAGCTGGGGCGACTTAAATAGTAGTAGTAGTTATTGCTAAAATACCTTTAAAAATGTCTATTCTTATATTTCTTTCTCTAAAATACCACCATATTTCAAATACCACACAAACTAAGGCCCACACAAACTAGCCCTAGTAACAGTAAGAAACCCTAGCCGGCCGTTATATCGTGTAAAAGTGGCTCGCTCATGGAGAGTGCCTTGAACGGTGCATGTTTAGCATACGTAATGAGCGCTCGCCGAGGCCCGACACGCCAACACACTTACTGCATTACCGCGAGGAGCGCCGCTGCCCTAGATCCGACGAGTGAGGCAACGGCACAGGTCTCACGCGAGCCTCTGCACGGCTCCAGCGAGGAGCGATGAGAAGGGATCTGACCCGACGGTTTCTCTGGTCATGAAGCGAGAGGTCTTCAGACGATGGTCCAGAAGAAGAAGAAGCCACGAGACATTATAGATTGCATCTCGAGTCTACGGCTGTCGCAATATCTAATCAAGAGTGACGTATTGTTACAGAAAATAGAATGGCACAAGTCGAAGGAGCCACTCATTTATCACGGAGGTTTCAAAGGCCCTCATCTGGACCCCAAGGAACCAAGACAATTCAACTTCCAACCGAACGTCAGGATGCAATTTTAGTTAAGAAAGAAAACCCTGTAAAAAGGAATGTCTAAGATAGTGGTTCCCAAAGTGAGGGTCGTGAGAGGGTTTTAAGGTTAAATCTATTTACTCTCTCTTTTAAAACAGAATGTTTCAGTGAAAATGGGTCAGAAAACACTTACATGAATACAACTAAACCTAATGTAGAGAGAGAGGAGAAGGAGAGACAGAGGGAGAGATAGAGGGAGAGACAGAGCAAGAGACAGAGGGAAAGACAGAGGGAAAGACAGAGGGAGAGAGTGAGGGAGAGACAGAGCGAGAGACAGAGGGAAAGACAGAGGGAGAGAGTGAGGGAGAGACAGAGGAGAAGGAGAGAGTGAGGGAGAGAGTGAAGGGGAGACAGGAGAAGGAGAGAGGGAGGGAGAGAGTGAAGGGGAGACAGGAGAAGGAGAGAGGGAGGGAGAGAGTGAAGGGGAGACAGAGGAGAAGGAGAGAGTGAGGGAGAGAGTGAGGAGGAGACAGAGGGAGAGAGTGAGGGAGAGACAGAGCGAGAGACAGAGGGAAAGACAGAGGGAGAGAGTGAGGGAGAGACAGAGGAGAAGGAGAGAGTGAGGGAGAGAGTGAAGGGGAGACAGGAGAAGGAGAGAGTGAGGGAGAGAGTGAAGGGGAGACAGGAGAAGGAGAGAGGGAGGGAGAGAGTGAAGGGGAGACAGGAGAAGGAGAGAGGGAGGGAGAGAGTGAAGGGGAGACAGAGGAGAAGGAGAGAGTGAGGGAGAGAGTGAGGAGGAGACAGAGGGAGAGAGTGAGGGAGAGACAGAGGAGAAGGAGAGAGTGAGGGAGAGAGTGAAGGGGAGACAGAGGAGAAGGGGAAAGTGAGGGAGAGAGTGAGGAGGAGACAGAGGGAGAGAGTGAGGGAGAGACAGAGGAGAAGGAGAGAGTGAGGGAGAGAGTGAAGGGGAGACAGAGGAGAAGGAGAGAGTGAAGAGAGGGAGAGAGATAAAGGAGAAGACAGAGAAATATAGAGATAGAGAGAGGGAAAGAGAGAGAAAGGGAAAGAACAGACAAGAGAGATGAGGGTAAGTCAGAGGACATGTGACGGCGGGCTCACATACGGTCTCCATGACGACAGACATCACTTCACAGGAGCTCGGAGGCTGTGTGGGCGCAGTGACACAGGGAAGGGTGGCACTCGACTCCCATGGGTGCCAGAGTACACTCGCCCTCCGCCTGAACCAGCTTCACACGTGTTTAGCTCAAGGTTTGGAGCGTTTCCGTTCCTATAGCAACACATTTAAAGCTTTTCCTCGTCTCTTTATTGAGTATTCAAAAAGTACAAACAACAAACAACAACAAAAGCGACTTATTCTTAGACACACAGAACCCGAAGACTTCATCTCTTCTGCTGCCGAGTGTTCAGTCCCGTCCTGCAGAGACTGGGACGGGCGATGCCACAGATGTTTGTATTTTGGGGGACATTTTAATCATTGCCGATACCGATACCTGACGTGTGCATAAATATAATATATATTCAGTGCACATGAGCCTTAAGCATTCAGATATTATTATGTACAAATAAAACTGTCAATACAAATCCAAAAACGAGCCTGTAGAGTCCTGCATTCACCTGCAGAGCTGCGCCGACAGGGGGCGCTGCAAACACATAACTCTTATGCTGCTTGATACAACTAAACGAGTGCACACGGCGAGTCGATGGTCAGAATCTCGTTTCACGTTATTCTCTCACAAGGATTGGCTTAGTTATGGCTTGGCTTGGTCACCAATGTTTCATTCATGAGATCAATACCCAAAAAATGACATTGAGGTATCGATATATTGATACATGCATATTGATACTCCCATCCCAAGCAGTGACGTAGCGTGATGTACGGTACGGAAGCAGGTGTTTTCTCTTGTTAAAAAAATAGGTGAAAAACCTTCATTCCTACTGTGAAAAGGATCGCCTCTCCACAGATCTGAGCTGGTTTATGCTCAATGTTTCTGTAATAATTTGGCCTATTCACCTTATCTGGAAGTTGTAATCCTTCTTCCAGTTGAGCGAGTGAACACAGGGCTGACAAACTCCAGAGAGAACAAGTTTGACACTGAGTAAAAAGTCACATGATCATTGGTCATTGTTTTTGTGCCTGTTTTTGATACAGAACTTTAGTCTTAGTTGTTGAACAGTAGATGGAGCGGCTGTTCTACATTCAAATGGATTGCTTCTCAAACGAGGTCCGTTTGTGGGTGTACCCTGGGATACCGACTGCATCTAACGCCACAAAGCAAAAAGTTCTAATCTGGCTCTGACAATTCCCTGCATGTCCTCCCTTCTCTCACATCCCCATTTCAAGCTGGACTGTCCGGTCTAATGAAGCCGACGGGTCAAAAAATCCTTCATAAAAAAAGAAATAACCAAAATAAAAAGACTTTGCAATAGCTTCATAAACAGGAATTATGACTGTCGACAGTTGAAAGCTCTTCAGGCGATGGTTTTGAAGTCAAATTTGTGGAGCCAATCTCACACATTTGTGGGTCGTAAGTTTGCATTTCTTCCAAAAACAGAGCTGTAAAGGCGCTTCGTCTGAAACGATTACATCAGATTCAAACGCATGAACACAACTTATTGTGCGCGTGGCGTGGGCGTGTTTCACTTGCGATGTACCAGAGGGGGCCAGTCAGTGATTTGTACAATACGTGCGCAATCGCTGATCCTGCCAGTTCGACTTAGCAAAGACAATTCACTTGACAGAAATGTGCAAGACAAGACAGGAAGAAGCATCTATATTCAACGAGTTCCTTTCATCATTTGCGTCACTTTGAAGCTAGCTAGCATGTATAATTCCCTGTGATTTGAAGTGATACCAATCAGGAAGATGATAACTGGAGATGGAGGAAACGCACTCCGATCTCTCTCTAAAGGAGCTTCCTCGGGGGGCTAATCCTGCACTTTATTAGCCAAAATCTGGCGCGCATTTACAGCCGTGTACAATCGTGAAAGGCATGACTCACCGCAAGCTAATGAATGCAGAGGGCTGACGAACATCGCGTTAATATTCACCATAATCCACCTATAACGTCTTAAGTTTACACGCATTTGACTTGATGACGCTCATTTAAACATAATTATATTGATATTAAGTTACTTTTCTGTTCATCCACAAATGACAGAAATATAGGAAAATGTGTGGGAAACGTTCTCTTCTCATCAAGGCCACTCAAGAGCACTGCAGGCTGAAATGTCTATGCGGAACTGCTCTCCTAAAGCATCATTATATACATGTTTTCAACTTGGAAACCAACCATATTTTCCAGACTATAAGCCTTTTTGCATCATTTTTGCCGGGGTGCGACTTATACTCCAGAGCAACTTATGTGTGATATTATTCATTATTTTCACACTGGCAACAGCATTTCACATGTTGATTATTTTCACACAAGAGGGCGCTCTAGGCTCTAAGCGACGCAGAGGAAGAATCTGCACTTCCTCTACCTCTGGAGTTTGTGGAGTTGTTTAGAAGTGACACAGAGGAAGAAGAGTTCAATGGATTTAGTGATTTGGGGTAAAACTGATGCTTTGGTAAACTTGTTAGCATGTTCTTTATGCTATAGTTATCTGAATAACTGTTAATATGTTACGTTAACCTACCAGACATACCATAAACATAACATACACCTATTCACCATGTTCTCTAATATGTTATTATTTTAAATTGCATTTCAAGATTAAATGTCTGTTCTTGGTCTTGGATTTTATCAAGTAAATGTCCACAAAAATGCGACTTATACTCCAGTGCAACTTATATATGTTTTTTTCTATTATGCATTTTTGGCCAGGAAAATACAATGAACTTCTAGATCCTACGTCCAATCTTTGTCTCTTAAACCAAAAATCCAACAAATAATTTCCATGTTTGTGATAGATAAAAAGACAACTCTACATAAAAATAAGCCCTTGGACCGAAAAACTCAAAAGTGTTTCAAAAGGAATACACAAATATTCCCCACCTTCCTCCTGCGCACCAGCAAAACAATCAGCCTCCTCAGCCTCTCCATCTACCCCTCTTCATCGCAATTACAATTAAATCGGTCAATAGCGTCTTTGTCGATCAATTATCTTATTTAGATAATAAGGATTTATAAGGGTTATTTGAAGATTTTGGAGTGAATTATGAGTTTGATCTGTATTTTTACGTATAAAGACGCCGTATCCTTACTTGTCTTGTCTTTTTGCTTTACCTCCTGCAAGTCTGATACACGATTAGAGATACGGAAATGTTTTGGAGCTTTGTGGTTTCGCGCCAAATTGATGGTCGGGGCGCGTCTTTGGTCGACCGAGCATTTCTTCAGTCGACTATGGCGGTCAAAGAATGAACAACTGCAAAAACAGACGTCCGACTATCGTAGGGTCCCAAAAAGTTAACTTACAAACTAAACAAAACAATCTCTACAATAATGATTTAAGTCTTTAACTGCGGAGGAAATTACCTTCTGCCAGTTAACAACACTGCGACTGGAAGACTTCTGCAAAGCGGCAAGTTGACATTTAAGATTTTTAATTTAGTTTTGGAGGATTTACATGATAAATGAGGGCTTAATTAGAATTCCAAAAACTCAAGACAAATTGCCCTTTGTTAAAAGTTGCCTTGACGGTAAACAAACCCGGGCTTAGGCTGTAGTGGTCACGCATCACGGAAAGGCTTAATATCCAAGAGCGTAATATCATTAGCAGCAGAGCTTTGGTCTTTTGTGCAGACAAGAAATGACTCAAGCGACGGTAAGAAAGTATTTGTCGAAACTACTCGAGTACAATGAATTGTAAAAGATATAAAACGGTCCAGACACATCCCCCGTTTTATAATTTGAAGTGAATGTACAACAAACAATGTGCAAAATCAGGTACAATCACAAAAACGAGACAAATTAAATCATACCTTGAAGCTGCAACACAAAAGGAGGAAGCAGTTATTTAAATCCATCTCATCCGTGTATCCTATAAACCCTTTAGCACATCTTTACGATTCACATGCATTAACTCACTTGCACGGCTTTAGGACGGCTTTTTTCAGACGGCAGCGTGAAACTGGGGCAGAAACCCAAGATCTGATTGAAGGTTCATTTTCAAAAACATGTCCGTCACATCTTCTGCACACATTATTCATGACAGTTTTGTTGAGGGGATTCGCTCAAGGAGGGATGGGATAGTTCTTGTATTGCTACAGAATACATATGGATTTTGAATAAAATGTAGGATTTTGACAGATAGCGCTTTTATTTTGAAGAACATTCCAGGGAAAACCGTAACAGTTCCATGGAGCACCTTAACAAAGTCGTGGACACGTTTTCGCTAAAGTTTCCGTTGTTTGTTGACTTCTAGACTACTCTGAGAAGTGCAAGAAGAAGAAGAGGAGAAGCAGGAGCCAGGTTACAATAAGCCTCTTTGGTTTGCTGAGGGATTTGGCCCAGAACAAGGTAAACAGTGCTTCTGAACTGATTCAAATCCGCAGAGTGGAGGCAGAAGAATTACCGGCGGCCGTGATGCTGATGTGTGCAGCGGCGAGGGTTTTATCATCGTCTTTTTATAGTCCCGAACACAAATCATGGAGAAATATTCCGGGTGAACGGCCGTGCGGCAAGAAAACCCATTCATCACAGCGGTACAACTCTATCTCACCCTTGAACCAGGCGCGCACACAAAAAATGAAACGAGCTGATTTTCGAGGTGGAGGACGCTGTGACACAATAATATACTCTGAGCTTTTGAGCTGGATTTCGTCTCCTGTCACATCTCCGCTTGGCTGTATCGAAAAGGTGAAGAAGGGGGCACTTTATTACAGGAGGTATGATCAGCCGGCCAAAGCTCATATTGCCGAATCACTGACAAAAGGTTAATAACTTTTGTCTTTTTTTTTTTTTGAAGGAACCTCGCTGTGAATAGTCAGACGTACGTCGAGAGAAGAAAGCGGGTGCGTCAGGTCACAAATCAGGTGGTATACGCAATGAGACGGAATATCACAGATGTCTTGGAGGATCCGACATCGGGCCAATTTCATCTACATCCAGCGACCTCAACTAAACTGGCACCGGAAGCAGAAAGTCGCGCAATGAAAGTCAAACCCTAACAAGTGTAAAACGATGCAAAAAAAAAGAACAGACCGGTTATGGCGAGAGGAAACGAAGCGGCGAAGAAGTCAAGAAATTCCGGTATCTCGAGGCAGTGATGGATCGATGTGGAGGAGGGACCGGAGATGTAAAACGCCGGATCAAAGAAGGCAAGTCGAACTTTTGCCTGACTCCAAAAGTTTCATACATGTCTTTTGTTTAAATGCGTCTACGTTCTTGTAATTGTGTGCGGCGAGTTTCCCCTATTTGATCCAGGTCGCCCTTGAAAAAGAGGTTTCGATCTCAATAAAGTGGCACAGCTTTTGTCCAAGCAGTGCCACTTTATTGAGATCTGGTTATATAAAAGGAAAGGTATCTACATAAAAACGAACAATACGAGAGTGCAGTCCGCAGGAGGAGGTCGAGGTGTGCGGCGCTATTGTCCGAGCAGTGCCACTTTATAGATGCGACACAACTAACCAAGAAGCAAGAGGAGAAACTAAATGGATTTCTGAACAATTGCCTAGGAAGAATGCTAAAAATCCACTGACAATAACCAATTAAACAATTAAAACCAATCACCAATAAAACCATCACGAACCGGAGACTGGAACGCAAGTGTCACGATCTTAATCCGCTTCTGGCACAAAGAGCTTTAAGGATAAAGTCATGACGTCCACAAGGATATCCAAAGGCCAACACGCATGAAACCACTGTAATACACCTAACAGGCACGTGGGTGGCGCTGTGACGCTGATACAGAAAGTTGATCAGAAACTTGAGCGAGACTGTGAAATCTACAAAAGAGATGAAGAAATCAGACTGATGCATCAGAGCTTCGACTGTAATGATAAAGCTTCACGTGGCGAGACTGCAAACCACTCTGCCACACGCAATTAAAGTAGATCATAGACGGATAAGCACACGACGAAAACTCACAAGAACAGAGCGACAATTAGCCGTGAACTACAGTGAGATGGGTTTATGTAAATGAGGTAAAATGCCACAGTGTGAATCCCGCCGCAGTCTCAGAGGAGGAGGACCGGCTCCGGTTTGATTAAGCTGGTCCCGTCTGAAGCCAAACTAATGGCTTTTGATCCAGCCGAGTGAAAAGTGAATCGACACGTCGCAAATCGACACTTAAAACATGATCTTACATAACCTTGCTTTGGTATCTTGTGTTTTAGAGTTTAAAATCATTCATATCACACATTTTCTCACCAGGATTAGTGTCAGCGCTCCATCTACCGGCAGCAGGGTTAATCGCCGCGGGGAAATAAACGAATGCTAGCTTTCTCCCGACACGCTAACCTAACAAAACGGTTGTACTGAACGTGATTCGAGGCAGAAATGCTCAGAACGATTTTTGTAGTGATTAAAAACAGCGGGAGACCTTTGGATGTTGAAACAGAGCTGTTTTGTGAGGCTCAGAGGAGGTGCAAAGAGACAAGCTCACACACAGGATTAAATGATACAAGCGGGAACGAATCTACGTACAACTTTACAATGGAATAGCATAATTAAAAACTGTTCCTTAAATAGTGTGTTTTGATTGTTGGGTTATTGCTTTGCCTGGAATGTTCCACAGTATGGCAATCAACATATCTACATATCTCTAAAAACTCCATAAATATGAAAAAGTCAAAAAAAATACTGCTAACATGCTAATACAATACATGTACTACTGCAAAATAGGCAGTCACTCCAAATAGTTTAGTTTTTTCTTCAAACAATGACTGTGTTTTGACGTTATATGAAAGCAGATTTTAAGGGAATGGTGACCAAAAGTATCGCGTCACAAACAACTCTGATTAAGTAATTGTACCAAACACCGGGAGGGTATTGAGCCCCAAGCGGAGGAGGAGAGCGCAGAAGAGATGGAGTCGTCTCTGGGCTCTCGGTGGGAAAGGCGAGGACCCCGATCCAAAGGAATGATGAAGGACTCGGCGGAGGAGGCCGTGGAGAACCAACAAAGGCGGCTTTAGTTTCAGTGGCAGAATGCATTTGCATAGCTTAGAAGCCAAAAGCGTCTGAACCCGGCACCGTGCATGAAAAGACACCGCAGCCATCGCCCGGGCTTCAGCGCAAAACGAGCGAGGGCGAGGGAGGGGGAACAAGGAGAAAGAGGAGAACGAGGAGAGGAGGGAGGAGTTGGTCGTGGGCAAGGAAGAGAGATGAAGGTGAGAGAGGAAGTAGGGGAAGAGAGTGAAAGGAGAGAAACAGTTACAAGTAGATGACAGAGAGAAATAGAGAAGGGAGAGAAAAGACGGACGGACATAAAGGAAGAGAAAGAAAGAGAGGATCACCAACAGATTTGGGAGTGAGAGAGAGAATGTTGCGTTCCACTTCGAGGTCAGAAAAACAATACGAATGAGTTCTGACCAACAGAAAACACAGTACACAATCAGGACAGACAAGAGAAAACCAAAGTACAAATACACAAATGACCTCACACTACCCTGAAAACTATAAACGTGCAACCGTAGTTAAGAACAGTGTCTCACCTAATTAGGCAAAGTGAAGGACTCTGCTTCCACCTGCTGGTTTTACACTCTGTTTATGCTCTATACCGCCTCCTGGAGGGCAGGAGTAAAGTGCGTGACGGAGCTGATGGGAGCTTGTACACAGAGCCTTCATAAGTGTCACGAAGCACATTCATCCAATCACAAACTAAAGACTATTAGACTACTAAACTATTAGACTTATATTAGTCTATAAGTTTAGACCGATAAGATTAGTACGACTAATAATCCGTATCATGACTTCATAGCAACACCCAAATACCAATATTTCAAAAGGGAAATTTTTTTCAAAAAGCACAATTATAAATACTCAAAATTGCTCAAATTACAAAATACAGTGATTATTTTAGTTTTTCTTCACATATTTCTTTTATCAGTTCAAGCTGTAGTGGAGCAGAAATAATAATACCTTCTTTAGGCCAATGTGAAATTCTTAGTAGTTGAGGAATTCCCATGTTTTCTAAGACTAAACTCTTGCATTATTACTGCATTACAGTACCACTCGGTATCTGTGGTATTGCCCATCACTAATAAATGTGCAGCTTTAGCCAGCGCTTCTTTATTAGATTAGTGAAGCTCTCCAGTTGGCGCCATGCAGCAGTGTGAAAATCCCCCTCCCACCAGCTCCAGAGGTGGGCCGTGCTCCGGTTTTGACGAGATGGTGGAAAATATCAAAAAGGAGCAAGCGGCGGGCGTCTTCTGCGGCCGCGGCGGAGCAAGTCGCCGTCATCAATCCACTTAAACGGCCGCGGTCAAACCACTTAACCGGATACTATGTATGTACTACTATCTGCTTATTACTACATCATGATTCCACCGTTTCAAAGGCGGCGACATGTGGCACCTTCACATTTATGGCTTGTTTTGCCCTTCTCGCTTATTTTCTCCCGAGTGAATTTGTTCGATTGAAAAAAGGTTGTTTTTGTAATAAGCGACGTCCGGAACGGAGCCAGAGATATCCAAGATCAACAAACTGATGGTGAAAGCGTCCATCCAAGTCTCATCCAAGTAGCTTCTTCAGCTCCTTCTGACAGAACAGGCCAGCCACTTCCTTATACAGACTTACCACAGACAACAAACTGTGGTAAGTGTCTGGTATGTTAACGTAACATATTAACAGTTATTCAGATAACTATAGCATAAAGAACATGCTAACAAGTTTACCAAAGCATCAGTTTTACTCCAAATCACTAAATCCATTGAATTCTTCTTCCTGTGTCACTTCTAAACAACTCCACAAACTCCAGAGGTAGAGGAAGTGCAGATTCTACTTCCTCTGTGTCACTTCTAAACAGCACTGTTCTTAAACACCAGACAATAGGCACCGCACGGCAAAAGCACATGGATCGATTTACAGTAATGCACTGAAGAGAAAGCTGGTTCATTGAATTCGTCTTCCTCGGTGTCACTTCTAAACAACGCCGCAAACTCCGGAGGTAGAGGAAGTGCCAGTTCTTCTTCTGCGTCGCTTAGAGCCTTGAGCGCCCTCTTGTGGTTGTCATTTGAAATGCGGTGGCCAGTGATAAAATAACAAATAATATCACATATAAATTGCTCCGGAGTACAAGTTCCACCCCGTGTAAAAAAAGTGCGACTTATAATACTGAAAATACGGTATTTGTATACCAAATCTCGATTTAACGCTGTAAAATACCAAATCCATGTCATGTTTGACCATGGGATTGGTAAGAGCACAAATGTAAATGTAACAAATGTGATCTGTGATATATAATGTATATAATATAATCTTCTTGCCTTTTCCCCAACAAAGCAACGCACAACAAAATCTACAGCACAGAATAAATGCTTATACACGTTAAGATAAGACAAAAAAAATCCCAAATGCTCATGAAGTTTTTGTCAAAGTGAATCAATGTTGAAGCTGCTCGTCGGCGCCTCGGAGTGAACGTTTACAGGAAAAACACAAGCCAAGACATTCTTCCTGTATTCAGAGTTTAAAACGCCTGTATTTAACGGGGACAAATCCTTATTTCAATACGTTTCAAAAGAATGTGCTGCTTTTTCTTTCCCCGAGCTCAACAGCCCGTCAGCAAGTAATCTTTGTGTTTTCTAAATGAATGCCGAAAGCCATGTCTGTTTCATTGTCGTTTTTGTTTTTAATAGGACAAAATATAATTGAATAGTAAGTTGAGTAAAAACATTCTGTAGTTGAACAGATCAACACACAAAAAGTATAATTCTTCATGCAAATGTGTTGGTCGGAATATTTTCAAATTTAATACAAATGTATTGTGTGGGGCCATGACTCCTCTATAAATGAGAATATTAATAAATATCACTCTGTATTTAAAGGCTTGCATCACATTTGTTTTTACTTTTTTATATAATTTTGCCTAATTCTTCCTTTTTTCTTGTCTTATTTTTTACAAGGCATGTTTGTTTTCTTGTATACATTGTTTTAATCTATTTTTGCACATAGAAGGAGAAGAAGAAGGATTCGATTCCCTGACTCTGGGTGGAGTCTCTCTGGGAGGAGTCTCTCTGGGTGGAGTCTCCCTGGGTGGAGTCTCTGTGGTGGAGTCTCTGGGTTGAGTCTCTGTGGTGGACTCTCTCTGGGTGGAGTCTCTCTGGGTAAAGTCTCTCTGGGTGGAGTCTCTCTGGGTGGAGTCTCTCTGGGTGGAGTCTCTCTGGGTAAAGTCTCTCTGGGTGGAGTCTCTCTGGGTGGAGTCTCTCTGGCTAAAGTCTCTCTGGGTGGAGTCTCTCTGGGTGGAGTCTCTCTGGGTAAAGTCTCTCTGGGTGGAGTCTCTCTGGGTGGAGTCTCTCTGGGTAAAGTCTCTCTGTGTGGAGTCTCTCTGGGTAAAGTCTCTGGGTGGAGTCTCTCTGGGTAAAGTCTCTCTGGGTGGAGTCTCTCTGGGTAAAGTCTCTCTGTGTGGAGTCTCTCTGGGTAAAGTCTCTGGGTGGAGTCTCTCTGGCTAAAGTCTCTCTGGGTGGAGTCTCTCTGGGTGGAGTCTCTCTGGGTAAAGTCTCTCTGGGTGGAGTCTCTCTGGGTGGAGTCTCTCTGGGTAAAGTCTCTCTGTGTGGAGTCTCTCTGGGTAAAGTCTCTGGGTGGAGTCTCTCTGGGTAAAGTCTCTCTGGGTGGAGTCTCTCTGGGTAAAGTCTCTCTGAGTGGAGTCTCTCTGGGTGGAGTCTCCCTGGGTGGAGTCTCTCTGGGTGGAGTCTCTCTGGGTGGAGTCTCCCTGGGTGGAGTCTCTCTGGGTGGAGTCTCTCTGGGTGGAGTCTCCCTGGGTGGAGTCTGCATGTCCTACCCAAAATTGGCAACTCTGAAATTGGCCCTAGTGAATGAATGTGAGAGTGAATGGTTGACCTTGTGTCTATGTTTATGTGTTAACCCTGCAACGAGCTGGCCTCTGTCCAGGGTGTGCCCCGCCTAAGGCCCAAAGTCACTGGGTTAGGCTCTAGTCATCTGCGACCCCTAACGTGAACAAGAGGTAGAAAAAGAATGATTGTAGCATTGAAGGCTAATAAACACGTCCCGGATAACAGTCTTCTATAACCCGCCCTCGCTCTACATGTTCACGTTAAACGCCTTTTACACGTTCACGATGCCTTTCCCATGTCATCAGCAAAGTAACGAGCCTTTTACGTAGCCTTTTACAACAGCGTCGACCTTCACCCCTTACACGTATACAACGCCGCCAGAATGCCCATGTCTTGTCACCATCAATAATAAATGTTGACAGCTGAACTTTAACAATAGATTTTCATTCCGGGCCCACCTCTCCGAAGATGTCACCACTGACGTGTCTTTGAGCTATGCTGTAAACAAGACTCCATGGCTGCTGTGCGCTCGTTTTATAGGACAAACACAAAGGCTACGGCGAGTGTGGCGAGTGTGTCGAGTGTGTCGAGTGTGTCGAGTGTGGAGAGTTTGGCGAGTGTGGCGAGTGTGGCGAGTGTGGCGAGTGTGGAGAGTGTGTCGAGTGTGTCGAGTGTGGAGAGTGTGGCGAGTGTGGAGAGTGTGGCGAGTGTGGCGAGTGTGGAGAGTGTGGCGAGTGTGGAGAGTGTGGCGAGTGTGGAGAGTGTGGCGAGTGTGGAGAGTGTGGCGAGTGTGGAGAGTGTGGAGAGTGTGGCGAGTGTGGCGAGTGTGGAGAGTGTGGCGAGTGTGTCGAGTGTGTCGAGTGTGGCGAGTGTGGAGAGTGTGTCGAGTGTGTCGAGTGTGGAGAGTGTGGCGAGTGTGGAAAGTGTGGAGAGTGTGGCGAGTGTGGCGAGTGTGGAGAGTGTGGCGAGTGTGTCGAGTGTGTCGAGTGTGGCGAGTGTGGAGAGTGTGTCGAGTGTGTCGAGTGTGGAGAGTGTGGCGAGTGTGGAAAGTGTGGAGAGTGTGGCGAGTGTGGAGAGTGTGGCGAGTGTGGCGAGTGTGGAGAGTGTGGCGAGTGTGGCGAGTGTGGAGAGTGTGGCGAGTGTGGAGAGTGTGGCGAGTGTGGCGAGTGTGGAGAGTGTGGAGAGTGTGTAGAGTGTGGAAGTGCAAAGCCCCCTGGGGACAGCAGCATTTTTCTACATAGTAAACAAAAGCATGTTTGGAAAATTAAAGGACCATGGATTGGACGACATTTTAAAAATGGCAAATCAAGCGTTGGGAATGTGATTTAGATTAACTGTGTCAATAAATCGAAAAAAAATAAACATTGAAAGCATTTCCGATTTACATTTGAACATGGCGTCTTTGCTTTGGCGGCTCATGTTTTGGAACACAAAATAATGTATGTAGTTGAAAACCACACATCAGTCAGGCGTTCCTTCATCAGAGTTTGGTGTTAGCACTCCATCTACTTAAGCCAGATTAATTCTCACATTATTCGTTTAACAAACTCTTGGTCTGGCTCGCGCTGTTCGGTTTGAGCCGCTGTGGGGCCGACCAATCACAGCGCAGCATTGTGGCCAAAAGGACGAACTCTAAACGACAGACTTTGGCCTATTTTAGCAGATTTACAGACTATTTTGTTCTTTAAAACGTGCACAAAGAAGCACTTTGTGTATTTGAGGACGGGATTAAACAAGTTTGATTTCTCGTTGTTGTTCCTGTGCGACGCTTCGACCAATCACACTCAAACATTCATCATGACGTTACGACTTTTCCCGACTGAAACCCAGATTGAGCCTTAAACCCTTCAACCCACTCTGACGTGACCAAGTTTACCACCTACTGGCAGCAAAGGGAACTAGCATAGGAAAAAACAAAAGCTAACACGCTAATACAGCACGCAACTGTAATGAACAGGATTTAAGACAGAGATGCTCAGAACGAGTCGAGCTATAGTTCGTGGATTTAAAAACAGCTCAAGAGACCTCTGGATTTCTACATTTGACCACACAAATCTGGGAAATTCTAAAGTGTTTCTGAGGCTCGGAGAAGAGGCAGAGAAAAAATTAGCCTTGAAACCTTGAAAACCAGAATAAAGAAGAATTCATGTATGTTTTTTTGCGGATGGAACAAGATTGTAACAGGGTTCGAACAATAAGACATTCCACACCGACATCTAAAGCTCGCGGATCGAACTCGGGACCTTGAGACGTCATCCCGCACTGTCGCCACGTCCTTTTCCGATTCCGAGGACTCAAATCGACAATGCAAACCCCCCGCGTTATTGCGTTCAGCCACCTGTCCCCCCCCAAAAAACCATAAACTATGTAGATTGCCCGTTCTTCAAATCACACGCGGCGCGGTAAATCTCGCAGAAGAGTTAAATTACGGCCCGCCATCGCACACGCCTAATGAGAGATTTCGGCTGACTGCGCTCTGGAGGGTCGGCGAAAGTGAAGCGTATGCGCGGAGGTTACGGCGCGTGAAAGAAACCACACAACATGCACGTATTCAAACAAATCAATCTGCGAGCAGCATCCACCAGACTAATGCTGATCGTGCTTTCCGCTGCCAAAGTCCACACGCGCTGCACGATGCAAAGGGAAAAACCGACACGTGCAGTATTTACTCGCCAAAACTGTGTCAAAACTGAGCGCGGAAAACCGAAACGTCTCGCAAAGTAAACCTTATTATTGTATGTTTTATGTTCATTTCAGTGTGGACGTGTAACTGTAAGTGATAATCAACTTACTGTGACTAATTGTATGTGGGAAAAATAAATCATGGCCGTATTCTGATCGTTGTAATTGTTAATACTAAACAGACTCATTCAACACATTCAAAAAGACCTTTTATCACAAAGACAGAAGCTTTGTTAAAGTGCCCCCTACAGGTCAGACGACTCGTTGAACTAAAATGCAGTTGAGATAAATATTATTTTGAAAGATTTTTTTTTTTTTTAAATGTCATCCCAGAATAGCAAATTTTTAAGGTTTATAATTTCACTTCCTGTTTGTAATTGATGACATCACACTAGGAAATTATTCAGAAAACACTGGGCCAAAACTCATGTAATGTCATATTTTTTTTTAATTTGACAAATAAAACTATGTGAGAGCGACTTTATTTTGTTGACTTCATGTTTAGAGAGTCAAAAAAGATGTTTCTTTATGTAAATTATACATAAACTTTGACAGGAATGAGTGTCCCTGGTGTGATGTCACTTCCTGTTATTCTCCACAGATTATTTTTTTCAAAGTCTTCTACACAAATACCTGCTCGATTGGTGTAAAACTATAATTTATATGTACAACAGGTATAAATTCACCAAATAAAGTCAAATTAGAAAATTGAATCACTTTGAATCAAAATGTCAAAAATGGATCAACTATTTCTATATGTATTTGTAAATATTCTCAATCATTCATCCTTTATTTTACTTTATAGGTATTCAAAAAGTCTCAATGTACAGTAGAAATAATGACTCGTCGACTAAAGGTCCTGTTAGTTACAGTCCTATATTATTACACATTATACTTCAGACGGCTTACTCTGGTAGCAATCATGTTTTCTGTGCAGCACTTTTCAGTTTATAACATGAGCCATATAAATGAAGTGTATTGTATTGGATGAATCATAGTTCCGTATGTTACACAACGGTGCTGTGGCCTTATATTTGTACTCAGCATAGCGTCGTACAGTATTTTTAACAGTTTCTACGCGTCTCTCTCTGTGTTCGTACAAAACGCACAGGAACAAAACCTGGAACGCAGCCAGCTCGAGTCCAAATACTAGTACTGCTACCTGCCTGGATACCAGTACAACTACTACTGTAACTACCACTGGCACTGCGACTCCTGGCTCTGTGTGTGATGGTAAATGTGGTATACGAGGACATCAAGTACAACAATACTAGAGACTCTTATAGCAGTATGGCAGTGTGGTCACTATACTAAAAACACCTACTATCACTATACTATATTACGGTTGTCAAAAGTATACACATCGGATACTAATCGATACTTAAACCAGCGTCAAAAGTACACAAGATACAAGTGCTGTTCTCCTTTAGTTGTTTAGTCGATTAATCGGCCAATGGTGTCTTAATCGACCGACATTTCTATTGGTCGACTAATTATTGTATTTACATTATAAGGATTTACATATGGGACCACAACAAATATATAGATGGATATGGAGCGAGTTAGCTTAGGATTTTGGCGTGAATTATGAGTTTCATCTAATTTATCCACAATAACTCTATAAATACACTCTTTACTCGCACTTTTCTGCATAAATAGTAGTAATTTCCATGAACGCTTGTGCAGTTTGGGTCAGATACATGAAGATATGGTTTACCACACCCCTTTTTAGTGGACCAATCGGAGGTCGGCGCGTCTTGAGCCCTCGATACGAAAAAACAGGACAGAATTAGACCTTTTCCTGAACAGTTTTAGAAGTATAGACCAACACGTAGCATAAAGAAAGTACTACTATTTTGTATTGAAAATAAGACATACATCCATAGAGACACATTAAACAAATATACAAATACAATAAAGCAATGTTAAAATGTATTCATAAGTGACTGGATAAACACGACAGGTAAATACATATATCACGCTGTCGTCAGAAACAGAATACTTCCCCAACGTCATCTTTGCACGTTAAAAATCCCCGATCACGATGTGTTGACACAACGCCGATATCAATACATCTCGCTATCTATACGCCTCGCTCTCTTGGCGGCGAACCCATTAGTGCGCACGACACCTTCTAATGAGCTGGCGTACTGGTATGTTCTCGCTCGCCATATGAGCCGTGTGTTCAATCAAAGCATCACGCGGCTTTGATCTACTGTACACGATGAGTGCACGTCTCCGTTGGATACTCCCCGCGTCCCAGAGAAACTGATTTAGCGCGCGTGGAAGTCCGACGCAGCGGAGAGTCGGTCCACAGACATCCATCTTTGATAAGGAACTAGCGGCGGCGGCAGTGGCCTCGGGCGCCAACTCCGAACAACAACACGGGCGCTTTACTCTTGCTTAATGAGCGCCTGAAGGATTAAGACAATAGGAAAATATGGAGAGATTGTGTACAAACGTTGTCAAAAATTCATGCCGTGTGTAGTTTATGAATTGATGAAGGATGATATGGTTCGGTTTCAAATGGAAGCACGATTAAAGGTGTTTTGTAGAGGTAATTCCACAACTGTCACTTAGCAACAAGATTGTAAAAAAGGGCCAAAATCTATTTAATTTATGTAATAGTTGATGATTTGACAAATAATCACACATGACAACACGTTTATTTTGTGAAATAATTGTTGGAAGTTGCGTGCATATTCTCTGCATCTTTGGTGGAACTGCGCTTTTTGATGACATCACAGACGCGGAGGTATTCTGTTGTAGAACTTGACTTATGAAAAACTATGATAAATATTTACCACAGGGATGATCTCACCAAAAAACCTGCCATAATTAGACAAAACACAGGAACCTTTAATTGTGCTTCCATTTGAAACCAAACCATAGAACTCTGTCATTTTTAACTTTTATTTGTCAATTTTTTTTCTCAAACTGCAACTCGACTGATGAAAAACTATGATTTTTTGGGGGGTATTTTATTTATTTATGAATTATTATTATTTTTTGTGTGTGTTTTATTTATTTATTTATCTTTTTTTCTGTATAATTTGTGTGTTGCTGTTGTAATTGTTTGTCTCGCTAAAAAGCAAACATATTTTTAAAAATAAAATCGTAGTTTTTCACTCCGCCTCTATGACGTCATCAAAAAGTGCAGTTCCACCAAAGATGCAGAGAGACTTTGCACGCAACTTACGACAATTATTTAACAAAATAAACATGTTGTCAGGTGTGATTATTTGTCAAATCATCAACTATTGCATAAATTAAATGGATTTTGGCCCTTGTTTACAATCTTGTTATCAAGTAACAGTTGTGGAATGACCTTTATGTAATATTTGCTGGCCATGTTCAACCAGGAAGTGACATTATAAACTTCACCAAAACTGAATCATTTTCCCTTTGTTTTACTGAAAAGTGCAGTCAAATGTGTCACATGTATTTAAAATCTGTAGTGTTTAATGGAACAGTATGTAAGATGTTGATTTGAAATGCAACAAAATAACTGTAATGTAGATTTATTCTTAACGGTGCCATCTTAAATGTGAAAACAGTGGATTGTTCACTTATCTAATGCCTTCCGAGCATCATAAATATTCATCGCCGCAAGTTTATTAGCCCTTTTCACAACCCTCTGAGCCCAGAGCCAGTTTAGTCGTCACGGTAAAGCTAGCAAACATTAGCATGCTAACTGCACACTTCGGAGGGGGAAAAAAATGGAGAAGACTCCATGATTAGATGCAGGGAAAGCACTGCGTCCTTGAAAATAAGACATTAAGTTTCAGGAGACAAACCTGAAACAAATGAAGGATTAGTTTCAGTTTTTGATGCCTAAATCCGGTTATTTTGAACCTAAAAAGGATTCTCTCTGATCCGAATACAAACGACTCACTACCGCCCACATCTGAAGATCTAAATCACACACGGTAACACTGATATCTTCAATCTACTGACCTGGTTATGGTGGTTTTAGCTTCTTAATTACTGGGCCAATACCGACATGCAACTGGCACAACTGTTGATTCAGTTCAGTGTTGATTTTCAGAAGTCGATGGATCGTTGTCAGTGTCCAAAATATGTCCCCCATGCTCAACTCTTTGGAGGTTTTTAAGATGCCATTGTGTGGAACGTTCCGGGCGAAACAATCACATCTCGCCGGGGGAAAAGAACGTGTCTGATCCTTCGCCTCAAAACTTAGCGCCCCTTTAAGCCTCGAGCATAATATAGTGAGTTTGTGGAACCAGTCTCCGGCGCTGCACGATAAACTGCAACAGTGGCTGAAAGCAAAGTCCTCCGTCCGACAGAAACGACCATTTGATTAGTCCCGTTTTTGTCTTGAGCTTTTCTATTAAAGGGCCCATGACAGGTTTGTTACGATTTTCTAATGTTGACTTAATTTGGTGTATTTATACCTGTTGTACATATGAATTATAGTTTCACATCGATCGAGCAGGTATTTGTGGAGAAAAGTTGAAAAATCTGTAGAAAAAGTGACAAGAAGTGACATCACACCAGGGACACTTTAAGTTTATACAGAATTTACACAAGATAAACTACTTTTTTGAATCTCGAAACATTAATTAAACAAAATAAATGTGCTCTCATATTAAAACAAAGGTGTTCTCATGCAAATTGTTACAATAGAAGTATTTTTGCCGGTAATTTCCTACTGCAATGTCATCAATTACAAACAGGAAGTGACATTTCTAAACCTATAAAAAGGACACCATTTTCTTTTATTTTTAGCTTAACTGCATTTTTAGTTTAACTAGTCATCCGACCTGTCAAAGGCACTTACTTTACATGGAAAGTATCACAATAATATCGATAACGCCGTCATACTCCAAACAAGTCAAGGATAATCACTAGCAGCCGTGGAGTTTCACTGTAAAACACTGCCTTCCCCACAGAGCTACTTTGGCTCTTCATCTGAGACTTTTGGCATTATCAGATCAAACATAAACATAACCTCGGAACACCTCGTGAACGCCGCAAAGCGCAAGTGCAACAGGCGCTGAGGCCGGTGCTCAACCATCCGTCAGAATCCCAATTTCAATGGACGCAATTAGCACATCGTGAAAGGCGGCGGCCAATAATCAGGGCGATGCCACGTTGCTTGCAGAAAACAGAACGTCCCGTCACGCTCATGGCTCACACCGTAAATACGTCGTATTGAAACGGCACCGATGGATTCAAATATCGCAATAATATCGAGATCGCGGCAGCCATTTCGCCGTCATTTCTGATATTGTGCAAGCCTAACATGTGACCAAAAGATAAGACACAAACGATAGACGCAGCAAATATTGAGCCCCAAAAATATTGTTCCAGCTACACCGTCGCAGAACGATAAGGGATCATCTCAAATTAGGTTGAAGCTAAAAACTAAATATTTTTCGTCTGGGGGGGTTGTACCTACATTTTGTTTTTTTGTTGCTTTGAAGCTTCAATAAATCGTTGTGGCAGTAATTGTTTTGAAATGCTAAAAAACTCTCTCAGCAACAAGCATTAGGCCAACATCCATGACATCAGACACTCATGACTTTGCTTGTTGTGAAATCTAACGCGCATAGCGATTTACAGCAGCCAGAGACGTTGTACACTTCCTGGTTGAGCGAGTTGAGTCTGCATGGTGCGGGTGTAGCGGTTGAATGGGATGTGCCGTAGCGCTCGTGGACCATAAACAAACACGCCGCGACAGGTGACATTATTTGGAGAGTTCATAGCTTCTACTGATAAACATACCAAAGGATGTTCAGGGACTAGAGGTGAGCAGGGTCTATCAAACTACCATCGTTTTATCAACGCGTACGTCGTACTGCGAGTGAAATTTCTTGATCGTAAACGACTATAAATATTCACAGATGGACAGAATACTTCATACTGTATGAATCAGATGCCATATTATGTATATATGTAACATAATGATTTTATATTGTTCAAGTTTTGAGAGTTTATTTGAGAGCGAGTTTTCAAGTGATGACTGTTAAGTTGTTATGTTTTAATGTTCTTTTTAAAATACATTTTATGTGATGCCAGAAATTTTTGTTTTTTAGTCTTTTGAGGGGGGGGTCGAGAAAGAGACCTAAAAAAAAATGACTTTTTCAGCTTCAACCTATTTTGAGATGATCCCTAAGTAAAGGCAAGCAAAATATTGAAATTTAAATAATACCATGAGCTTTGAAAAATTATTGCGTTTGTAATGTCCGTTTGTCGTTAAAGAAATGCCTGTTACGAATGAAAAATGAAGACTGACAACTGAGGGTATAACGTGATATTTCTGCGTTTTTTGATTCATTTGACATACATTTCACATTTGCCCGACAATTAGAGTGTTTCTTAAGTAATCCAGATGAAGATAGTCTTTTTTTGGCAATAACGCCCGCCCCTAACGATAAGTCGATACAGTAATTATGGTGAGAGACCTCGTACTGGCAGCATGGGACAAAGTTTACTGGACATTCAAGGGAAGAAATCTCTGACACTTCACTTTGCGACTCCGTCTTTTTCCTCCACAAACAACGACCGGCGTCTCGACTTGACCTTTCGATCTCATTGGCGTCGGTGCAGCCGGTTCTCGCCTCCCAAAAAAACAAAAACAAACGCACACACGCACAAGCCCCCCGTTCAATCTTCCAGAACACGCGTGATATTTCCCCCCCCGAAGCCCCCCGCTCCTCTTGCGTATGTGCTTCGGTTGCCGCGGTGATGACGCTACGAGCGAAGCCGCGATTTGCGTCGGTCTGTCGTACACGGGCCGACAACGAGGTGAGGCGGCCGTACGTGTGCTCACTGTTAAGTGCAGAGACAAGGGGGAG
>NW_027315723.1:17530207-17910207 GCF_026437365.1 Eucyclogobius newberryi | reverse complement strand
ATTGTTCATTTAAACTATTTTTGAACCGCTGCATTACTTTTCCAAACTTAAGTGAAACACATGATCACGGTGGTGCAGCTAATTGGAATAGTGTCCTGGGCTTTGGGGGTCCTTGAGGCAGGTCCAGGCCAACGGCTAAAGTGGGAAATGCAGTTAACGTTCTATTACCAAAATATCTCTCTGAAGGATTGGGCTGTTCTCCACCTGCAGTGACACTGGTGGCTCCACTGCAGCACAACTTTGTTTAATTAGAGTTTCACACGGAGTAAGCGCTGCTCCTTTGGGCTTAGTCCGGGTTAGACCTGGTTATGTCCAGATGTACTTTTTCTGACCTACAGTAGCTTATTTGTATTTCATTGTACGTTCTCATTTAGACAATGGTTATTGCTGATTTAAGCCTGAATGATTCAAGCCATAAAACAGTGACGACAAAAATCCTAAACTGTCAATAATAAATACATAAAACATATATATTATACTGTTAAGAGCTCTGTTGGGGTTAGGATCAGACCTGGTTTGGACCTTATTTAGTCACTAATTTAGACTCCCCGTTTGTAAACATGGTTTAGTCCTGTTTCAGAATATTTCCCTATGTTTTAGAGTTCTGTTTGAGACCCGGGACCTCAAGTGGGAGCCCACCATTACCCAGGACCTCAAGTGGGAGCCCACCATCAGCTCCCTCAACGGGAAGGCCCAGCAGAGGATGTACTTCCTGCTGCAGCTGAGGAAAGCCAAGCTGACAGCGCAGATGATGGTGCAGTTCTACACGGCCATCATAGAGTCCATCCTCACCTCCTCCATCACCTCCTCCATCACCGTGTGGTACGCAGGAGCTGGAGCCACAGCCAGGGACGAACAGAGACTACAGCGCCCTCTGCTGAGAAGGTGATCGGCTGCAGACTTCCATCTCTGCAGGACCTGTATGTCTCCAGGGCTCTGGGACTCCCCTCAGGCAGGAGGTTACGGTCCATCCAGGTCAGAACCTCCCACCACAAGAACAGTTTCTTTCCCTCTGCCATTGGACTCATGAACACTTCTTAAACCAGACTTGGAGAGACTTATCCATGCGTTTGTCTCCAGTAGATTAGACTACTGTAACAGCCTGCTCACTGGCCTCTCCAAACGAGCTGTAAAACAGCTGCAGTACATCCAGAACGCTGCTGCTCGGGTCCTGACTAGAACCAGGAAGTACCATCACATTAGTCCTGACTAGAACCAGGAAGTACCATCACATTAGTCCTGACTAGAACCAGGAAGTACCATCACATTAGTCCTGTTCTCAGGTCTCTGCACTGGCTCCCTGTGGCTCAGAGATTAGACTTTAAAGCAGCTCTGCTTGTGTACAAGTCTCTCCATGGCCTAGCACCAAAGTACATCTCAGACATGTTAGTGCCATATGACCCATCTCGGACTCTGAGGACCTCAGGGACCGGCCTCCTGCTGGTGCCCAGAGTCAGGACTAAACATGGACCGGCCTCCTGCTGGTGCCAGAGTCAGGACTAAACATGAACCGGCCTCCTGCTGGTGCCAGATTCAGGACTACACATGGACCGGCCTCCTGCTGGTGCCAGAGTCAGGACTAAACATAGACCGGCCTCCTGCTGATGCCCAGAGTCAGGACTAAACATGGACCGGCCTCCTGCTGATGCCCAGAGTCAGGACTAAACATGGACCGGCCTCCTACTGGTGCCAGAGTCAGGACTAAACATGGACCGGCCTCCTGCTGGTGCCAGAGTCAGGACTAAACATGGACCGGCCTCCTGCTGGTGCCAGAGTCAGGACTAAACATGGACCGGCCTCCTGCTGGTGCCAGAGTTAGGACTAAACATGAACTGGCCTCCTGCTGGTGCCAGAGTCAGGACTAAACATGGACCGGCCTCCTGCTGGTGCCAGAGTCAGGACTAAACATGGGCCGGCCTCCTGCCGGTGCCAGAGTCAGGACTAAACATGGACCGGCCTCCTGCTGATGCCCAGAGTCAGGACTAAACATGGACCGGCCTCCTGCTGGTGCCAGAGTCAGGACTAAACATGGACCGGCCTCCTGCTGATGCCCATAGTCAGGACTAAACATGGACCGGCCTCCTGCTGGTGCCCAGAGTCAGGACTAAACATGGACCGGCCTCCTGCTGCTGCCAGAGTCAGGACTAAACATGAACCGGCCTCCTGCTGGTGCCAGAGTCAGGACTAAACATGGACCGGCCTCCTGCTGGTGCCAGAGTCAGGACTAAACATGAACCGGCCTCCTGCTGGTGCCCAGAGTCAGGACTAAACATGGACCGGCCTCCTGCTGGTGCCAGAGTCAGGACTAAACATGGACCGGCCTCCTGCTGATGCCCAGAGTCAGGACTAAACATGGACCGGCCTCCTGCTGATGCCCAGAGTCAGGACTAAACATGGACCGGCCTACTGCTGGTGCCAGAGTCAGGACTAAACATGGACCGGCCTCCTGCTGGTGCCAGAGTCAGGACTAAACATGGACCGGCCTCCTGCTGGTGCCAGAGTCAGGACTAAACATGGACCGGTCTCCTGCTGGTGCCCAGAGTCAGGACTAAACATGGACCGGCCTCCTGCTGCTGCCAGAGTCAGGACTAAACATGGACCGGCCTCCTGCTGGTGCCCAGAGTCAGGACTAAACATGGACCGGCCTCCTGCTGGTGCCAGAGTCAGGACTAAACATGGACCGGCCTCCTGCTGGTGCCAGAGTCAGGACTAAACATGGACCGGCCTCCTGCTGATGCCCAGAGTCAGGACTAAACATGGACCGGCCTCCTACTGGTGCCAGAGTCAGGACTAAACATGGACCGGCCTCCTGCTGGTGCCAGAGTCAGGACTAAACATGGACCGGCCTCCTGCTGGTGCCAGAGTCAGGACTAAACATGGACCGGCCTCCTGCTGGTGCCAGAGTTAGGACTAAACATGGACCGGCCTCCTGCTGGTGCCAGAGTCAGGACTAAACATGGACCGGCCTCCTGCTGGTGCCAGAGTTAGGACTAAACATGGACCGGCCTCCTGCTGGTGCCAGAGTCAGGACTAAACATGGACCGGCCTCCTGCTGATGCCCAGAGTCAGGACTAAACATGGACCGGCCTCCAGCTGGTGCCAGAGTCAGGACTAAACATGGACTAGCCTCCTGCTGGTGCCAGAGTCAGGACTAAACATGGACCGGCCTCCTGCTGGTGCCAGAGTCAGGACTAAACATGAACCGGCCTCCTGCTGGTGCCAGAGTCAGGACTAAACATGGACCGGCCTCCTGCTGGTGCCAGAGTCAGGACTAAACATGGGCCGGCCTCCTACTGGTGCCAGAGTCAGGACTAAACATGGACCGGCCTCCTGCTGATGCCCAGAGTCAGGACTAAACATGGACCGGCCTCCTGCTGGTGCCAGAGTCAGGACTAAACATGGACCGGCCTCCTGCTGATGCCCAGAGTCAGGACTAAACATGGACCGGCCTCCTGCTGGTGCCCAGAGTCAGGACTAAACATGGACCGGCCTCCTGCTGCTGCCAGAGTCAGGACTAAACATGAACCGGCCTCCTGCTGGTGCCAGAGTCAGGACTAAACATGGACCGGCCTCCAGCTGGTGCCAGAGTCAGGACTAAACATGGACTAGCCTCCTGCTGGTGCCAGAGTCAGGACTAAACATGGACCGGCCTCCTGCTGGTGCCAGAGTCAGGACTAAACATGAACCGGCCTCCTGCTGGTGCCAGAGTCAGGACTAAACATGGACCGGCCTCCTGCTGGTGCCAGAGTCAGGACTAAACATGGACCGGCCTCCTGCTGGTGCCAGAGTCAGGACTAAACATGGGCCGGCCTCCTACTGGTGCCAGAGTCAGGACTAAACATGGACCGGCCTCCTGCTGGTGCCAGAGTCAGGACTAAACATGGGCCGGCCTCCTACTGGTGCCAGAGTCAGGACTAAACATGGACCGGCCTCCTGCTGATGCCCAGAGTCAGGACTAAACATGGACCGGCCTCCTGCTGGTGCCAGAGTCAGGACTAAACATGGACCGGCCTCCTGCTGATGCCCAGAGTCAGGACTAAACATGGACCGGCCTCCTGCTGGTGCCAGAGTCAGGACTAAACATGGACCGGCCTCCTGCTGGTGCCCAGAGTCAGGACTAAACATGGACCGGCCTCCTGCTGCTGCCAGAGTCAGGACTAAACATGAACCGGCCTCCTGCTGGTGCCAGAGTCAGGACTAAACATGGACCGGCCTCCAGCTGGTGCCAGAGTCAGGACTAAACATGGACTAGCCTCCTGCTGGTGCCAGAGTCAGGACTAAACATGGACCGGCCTCCTGCTGGTGCCAGAGTCAGGACTAAACATGAACCGGCCTCCTGCTGGTGCCAGAGTCAGGACTAAACATGGACCGGCCTCCTGCTGGTGCCAGGGTCAGGACTAAACATGGACCGGCCTCCTGCTGGTGCCAGAGTCAGGACTAAACATGGGCCGGCCTCCTACTGGTGCCAGAGTCAGGACTAAACATGGACCGGCCTCCTGCTGATGCCCAGAGTCAGGACTAAACATGGACCGGCCTCCTGCTGGTGCCAGAGTCAGGACTAAACATGGACCGGCCTCCTGCTGATGCCCAGAGTCAGGACTAAACATGGACCGGCCTCCTGCTGGTGCCAGAGTCAGGACTAAACATGGACCGGCCTCCTGCTGATGCCCAGAGTCAGGACTAAACATGGACCGGCCTCCTGCTGGTGCCCAGAGTCAGGACTAAACATGGACTGACATCCTGCTGCTGCCAGAGTCAGGACTAAACATGAACCGGCCTCCTGCTGGTGCCAGAGTCAGGACTAAACATGGACCGGCCTCCTGCTGGTGCCAGAGTCAGGACTAAACATGGACCGGCCTCCTGCTGGTGCCCAGAGTCAGGACTAAACATGGACCGGCCTCCTGCTGATGCCCAGAGTCAGGACTAAACATGGACCGGCCTCCTGCTGGTGCCAGAGTCAGGACTAAACATGGACCGGCCTCCTGCTGGTGCCCAGAGTCAGGACTAAACATGGACCGGCCTCCTGCTGGTGCCAGAGTCAGGACTAAACATGGACCGGCCTCCTGCTGATGCCCAGAGTCAGGACTAAACATGGACCGGCCTCCTGCTGGTGCCAGAGTCAGGACTAAACATGGACCGGCCTCCTGCTGGTGCCCGAGTCAGGACTAAACATGGACCGGCCTCCTGCTGGTGCCCAGAGTCAGGACTAAACATGGACCGGCCTCCTGCTGGTGCCAGAGTCAGGACTAAACATGGGCCGGCCTCCTGCTGATGCCCAGAGTCAGGACTAAACATGGACCGGCCTCCTGCTGGTGCCAGAGTCAGGACTAAACATGGACCGGCCTCCTGCTGGTGCCCGAGTCAGGACTAAACATGGACCGGCCTCCTACTGGTGCCAGAGTCAGGACTAAACATGGACCGGCCTCCTGCTGGTGCCAGAGTCAGGACTAAACATGGACCGGCCTCCTGCTGATGCCCAGAGTCAGGACTAAACATGGACCGGCCTCCTGCTGGTGCCAGAGTCAGGACTAAACATGGACCGGCCTCCTGCTGGTGCCCGAGTCAGGACTAAACATGGACCGGCCTCCTACTGGTGCCAGAGTCAGGACTAAACATGGACCGGCCTCCTGCTGGTGCCAGAGTCAGGACTAAACATGGGGAATCTGTGTTTCAGTTTTATGCAGATAAAATCTGGAACAGTCTTCCTGAAGATGTGAGACAGATTCTACTCTGACAATGTTCAAATCTAAACTAAAAACAGTTCTGTTTAGCTGTGCATGTGACTGAAAAGATTTTTCTTTGCACTCTTCTCTTTTATCTCTTAAAGTGTTTAGGGATTTCTGTAATTTCTTTGTGATTTAAATGCATGTTTTCTGTTGTGTGAAGCACTTTGAACTGCCTTGTGTACCAAATGTGCTCTACAAATAAACTTGCCTTGTCACTTTAACCATAACTTACTGCACTGTTCACTTTCTGCACTACAGCTGTACATTTGTATAGTAGCTCATAGTAAGCCTATTTTTATCCTATAGCAGATTTATTTTTATTTTTTCAAACTTTATATAGGTTGTTTTTTCATTGTGAATTGTGTTATGTTGCACTGAATCACCAAGACAATTTCCTATGTTTGTGAATTCTGTTAATTGACAATGGCAATTAACCATTTCTGATTCTGATTCTGTGTAGAACTGGTTTAGTCCTGCTGTGTAGAACTGGTTTAGTCCTGCTGTGTAGAACTGGTTTAGTCCTGCTGTGTAGAACTGGTTTAGTCCTGCTGTGTAGAACTGGTTTAGTCCTGCTGTGTAGAACTGGTTTAGTCCTGCTGTGTAGAACTGGTTTAGTCCTGCTGTGTAGAACTGGTTTAGTCCTGCTGTGTAGAACTGGTTTAGTCCTGCTGTGTAGAACTGGTTTAGTCCTGCTGTGTAGAACTGGTTTAGTCCTGCTGTGTAGAACTGGTTTAGTCCTGCTGTGTAGAACTGGTTTAGTCCTGCTGTGTAGAACTGGTTTAGTCCTGCTGTGTAGAACTGGTTTAGTCCTGCTGTGTAGAACTGGTTTAGTCCTGCTGTGTAGAACTGGTTTAGTCCTGCTGTGTAGAACTAATTTAGTTGTGTTTTGGACCTTTTTCAGTCCTTGCTTAGCCTTGGTTTTACACACTCTTTAAATCTTGCACCATGGTCCTTGTTTAGACCGCTTGAAAAGCAAATACCATTTCCTGAGGTAGTACTTGGCGTTAAAAGTTGAATGGCCCCCGCGCGGCACAACTACCATCATTACACCGACGCCCTCACGCAAACAAACCCGAAAGTCTCCGCGCCCAATGCCACTGACGGGAACAAACAATTTACCCTGGTTTCCTAGCAACGCTCCTTCAATGAAAGGTTGTAATTGGGCCAAATTTCCTTGGGTGGAGAGCAGCGTGAGGATGTAGTTGGCTCGGCTCGGTCTTGTTGTTGTTCCCGGCATTAGATCTGTGATAATGGGCTTTTATTGAAGGGGCAGAGGGCAGGCCGGCCATGGGGACGGGGACGGTTCATTCCAGGCCAAAACAGATACCCACAATGCCCCTGACAAGCCCTGATTAACCGCCGTGTGCGAGGGAGAGGTACACCGGGTTATTGGCAATGATTCTATTTGCACACTTCTATTATAATGCAACAAACAAGGTAAATTCACTCACGGATTATGCTTGAAAACAAGACACAAATTTAAGAATTTGGTGTTAAAATTACTTTTGGCTTTAGGTCCACAAACTAGTTTAGAAAAATATAATTATTAAAGGGGCATTAGATGATGTTCTAAGAGGTATATATTTACTTGTAAGTGAAGAGAAGCAGGTTGACCACTAAAGCTCGGTCAATCGGTCAGCGCAAGAGACTGATTTTATAATAAATTGTAGTGGGACGTTTTTTGTTTTGTTTTTGTTTTGTAATTTTGCATTTTTTTCCAGAAGAGTTTGAACCAAAACTTAAAAAAACAAAAATAATGTATTTTTTTGTAATTTTTTAGTATTTTTTTGGTAATTGTTAGGTAATTTTTGGGTAATTTGTTGGTAATTTTTTTGTAATGCATTTGTATCATTCCCATGGCACTTTCAGTGGGTACCAGTTAAACCAGTTAAACCAGTTCTTGGCCTTGGTCCTTTTTCTGTCATTCGTTGGATAAAATGAGTTATCACAGTCTTTTGTCATAAACAGATTTATTTATGAGTCAAACGTACCATCATTGACCTGCTTTATTGGCCAATTAGAAGGCTGCGACTCCACAAATCGCGAATAGTATATTAAAAAAACCAACCGAAAAGACTTTTGATAACAAAGACATTAGTGGCATTATTAAATCAAAATGTAAAAAAAAAAAAAAAAGAACCGTTTAAGATTTTGATCGATAATCCACCTTTACTCGTAAATATTCTGTATCTAAAAGCCTCCAGTCACTATGATTCAACAGATATTTTGTTTCTATGCGTTCAAAAAGTCACATCGTACAGTCGGCGACTAAAACAATCGTTAATGACCCTGTTAAATGTACAGCACGTCATCATCAGACCTTCTTCCATCCCAGTTAAGGTCCATAGAAGCTTCTTAGTTCATTGGATTGAATTCGTCCTTGCTCAGCCTCCGGGACAACTGCAGGTTCTGACTGCGGGGGGCTCCGGTGGGAACACAGCGCTCTCTTATGCGGCTCCAGAAAGTGCGCTAATTATTCAGCCACTGGGACGTCTCCAGTTTGTGGCCTTGGTCTCCATCTCGAAGGCCGGGCTCCAATTAGCATCTGCAGTATGATTATTTCATCGTCTCCCGAGTGGACCTCATTGTTATGCATGCGGGCTGTCAATACCCAAGTCTTAGGAGAAAGTTTTAAGCGCATTCAATATTAATTTTAAAGGTTTTAATATTAATCTTGTGTCTGAATGATTTACGTTGTTCACCTCGTACGTCCAATCCCATTAATTCTACGCCCTTGGAAGTGGGTGAAGATGACATCAGACAATCGTATAGGCCCGAGGGTGATGGGGACGGGCTAATTTACAGTTGTTGATCTGCAGATTTATGGTGTGGTTGGATAAGTACAGACGAATAATGGACCAAGGACATGATTGCCTTCTGTTCTTGGGGTTCAGTCAGAAACAAGGTTAGCCCCGCCCGTGTCATAGCAGTAAAATATACATATATATATATATATATATATATATATATATATATATATATATATATATATATATATATATATATATATATATATATATATTAACTATACAATGGGGAAAAGTACTTAAACTTGTGCCTGTAGCGGAATGACCTGAAAACTACCAGTGGAACAGAGGTTACAATACATTGATTTAATCTCTCATTCGCCCAGGACGGACAAGGTTTCAAAGATAGTCAAAGGGGAACATTGTTTTTTTTTTTTTTTACTGACACGTTTCAACAAGTAATTTTATATCTGGTTTTCCCAATCAAGATTAAATGATCAACCATTGCACAAAACACAGAAATTACTAAAATTCAGGTTTGCATCTCGTTGGGCTCTTAACACAGTTAAAAGAGCCAAAAAGCAGGACAAAAGGGAAACAGAACCAAGGAGGAATAGAGTCTCCATCCCTTGAGTGTCTAGACTGTGTGAAAGACGACAAAGGATTTTAGACAAAATTCCTGTTTGCTTTAAACTAGACAAAACTTTAAGACAAAAACTGGTTCATCCGAAGGACAAGATGCCGACACAAAAACAGTCCAATTCACAGAAGAAAAATATAAAGAGCCGTACATAGTGAGACTAAACAACCACTTCACAAGAGGCTTTATCAGCAGAAGACACTCATGTTCAGGACCACAGAGCGCTGTGCATCTTCATCTTAAAGCCACACACCACTTTATCAAAGACAGTGAGGAGAAGATTCTAAGCAGGAGAAAAGATGGTTTGAAAGAAGCAATTTGCAAGCAATCTGTCCTTTAACAGAAATGGAGGTTTAAGGTTCAGTCTTCCGGCAGTTTACAGCAGCATTTTGAAGCCCTGAGGCGGCAGCCTTGAGTCATTCAGACGCTAATAAGATACTCATCAGGGATGAGGGAGCTGCAGACAGGTAACAAAAGGATTTTGATGGCCCATTACAGGCTGTTAGGGGAACTATGAATATTGGTTTCAGGTGAAACTTAGGTAAACAAAAACACGACAGGCCATTATCAGGAGGCTCCGCCCAGTGGGCAGGGCTTACTCAGAGTAGGATAAATATCTGAGTTCCCAGACCAGATCCACATATTGAGAATGACTTGAATGAGAGTTGAAACATCTTGTATGTCCAAATGATAAAACTGAATATTTTTCTACGATGAACATTCCTGAGCGAATGTGGGACTCGTCTTCGTTTAAAGCCAAATCACTCAGTTGAAGACAGTGAGTTGAGCATTTTAAAGATGGGGAAGAGCTCTGAAACAGGAGTTAAACATTTTGAAAAAGGAAATCCCCTTTGAACAGAAATTATGTCTGAGATGAATCTTCCTTCTGCTCACAAAAGCCTCGTCAGACCATTGCAGCAATCAACTGCTAATCAGATATTTGATAGAGTGGAGGCCAGAACAACCCATGCCCTTTGAAAACGACTTAAGTGTAATAATGATCGAATCAGGAGTTTAAGTGTGTATTAGCTACACGTAAAAAAAAATATGAAGACAAAAAAAAACCACTATCTAACAAATATCTACAGATATTATTCAGATAATCAATACATTGTGCTAAAATAGATTTGGCTCTACAAATCTAACCGAACAAAATGCACTCAAATTAACGTTTCCATATGTATCGGTTAATACTCTATTGAGAATAAAACTAAATGCACATTTAAAAGACGTCTAGGATCATTGGCAATGTAATCTGAATTATGAATAGTTAAACGTGTAGAAGAATCGGGCAGGAGAGGTCTAAACTACAGGGTTAGCATGTGTTCAGAGGACCCTCTTTCCTCTGGGTGGTCTCCATGACGCAGTGGTTAGTTTGACATTTCAGCTCTGTGTTTCCAGCCACACGAGAGTCGGAGGTGCTCTGAAACAAGACAGAGTGGCATTCTGCACCGACTCTCCGACTCCAGCTCTGAACGCGTCTTGAGGCGAGTTCAGCCAAGTCGGCGACGTCGCTCCTGTCCTGAGGGGCCAGATATGTGTTTGTGCATCTGCGAGCAAGAGAGCAGCGCCGTGACAGTGACAGTGAGAGAGAGAGAGAGAGAGAGAGAGAAAGAGAGAGAGAGAGAGGACACAAATGGAACAACATGTGTTTTTCCGGCCCACTGCGCGTAATGCCATCTAACGGCGCTGACCACCTGTGGGAGGGTTTAAGAGCAGCTCGGAGCCCGGGGCCTGTCCAGCTCAGCGTTTATCACTGTGCACGGGAGCCGCTGGAGCAGAACTCCACTTGGAATAACGCAGTGTGGTGAGGAGGAAATGTACCGGCCGCTGCGTGGCTTTGAAAGAGGATTTGTACGGTTAAAATCAGCAGTTTTGACTATTTTAGTTTAGCTGTTATAGACCTAGAATTTAACATGTTCTAGAAGACGTCATATTTAACTTAATTTTGTCTTTCTGAAAGTTAATTTTCATAAAGCTGCTCACAGGAACAGTCACATGTCAGACCATGGGAATGAAAGACAATTAAAGATTAGTCACAGTCTCAATAATTGTGAAGACTCGTTAAATCGTTATGTTTTTTCACACAATAATCGTACAAATAAAAGTTGATACCCCTACCTAACTCGTACTTATCATGTTTTTACAGATTGTATATAAGAATCATAAGCACAGCCCCCGGTGATCATCTCTAGGTCTTTGTACTGGGCTCTGTCAGTCGTAGCTGGAGGATTTGACCTGCTGCATGTTTTTGGGTTGATGGAGGAAACCCGCCCAGACTCAGAAAGAAACATGCAAACTCCACACAGAAAGGGCCTGGAGAGTGCTAACCACTCTGCCACACTGATGGGCAAATTACACAATAATATTGTGAAGTCAAAAAATCTAAGTCTTATAAGTCAGGAAACGCATATGCATTATAGTAAGTCTTACTACTACTACTATTGTACGTATTATTTACCCTGCCCAACTGACCAAGGGACTTTGCAGTTGCCCTGGGCAGATGGACTTCCTGCCCCTCCGACCCCCACACTTCAGTCTCTCACACCACATTCACACTGAGGCAGGTGGGTGAAGAGTCATGCCAAGGACACGCTGACGAGTTCAAACATCTGACCTTCAAGTTAGGGAAAGCTTGTCCTTTTGAACCACTGCTGCCCTAAACAAATCACAACCTGTAAACGATTCATAATTCCATTTGTTTGTACACCCTCATTTGTGCAATCATCGAGTTGTAAGATAAAAAACGACACAAGAAATTGTTCCAACAGCAATTACAACTTTCTCTGAACACGGTGAAGAGTAATTAAGGATGCGGTTTGTATCTGCGGCATCCAGGACGCGTCGTGCCTCGCGGGGAAGAAGAAGAAGCATATACAGTTTTGGCCATCACTCAAAAATGAAAATGCCTCCTGCCAACTGTGTGCGTGCATATCAAGTGAGACGGAAGCTCGTGGGACTCATACAGAGAGGGAGCTGCGAGGGAAGGAGCGGCGAGGGGAGGAGCGGCGAGGGGAGTAGGTGCGAGGGAAGGAGCGGCGAGGGGAGGAGCGGCGAGGGGAGTAGGTGCGAGGGGAGGAGCTGCGAGGGGAGGAGCGGCGAGGGGATGAGCGGCGAGTGGAGGAGCGGCGAGGGGAGGAGGTGCGAGGGGAGGAGGTGCGAGGGGAGGAGCGGCGAGGGGAGGAGCGGCGAGGGGATGAGCTGCGAGGGGAGGGAGCTGTGAGGGGAGGGAGCTATGAGGGGAGGAGGAGCTGCGAGGGGGGGAGCTGCGAGGGGAGGAGCTGCGAGGGGGGGAGCTGCGAGGGGAGGAGCTGCGAGGGAAGGAGGAGCTGTGAGGGAAGGAGGAGCTGCGAGGGAAGGAGGAGCTGTGAGGGGAGGAGCTGCGAGGGGAGGAGCTGCGAGGGGAGGAGTGACCCTACTACACGACTTCAACGAGCCAGTTCAGTTTGGACATTTTCAGTCACGGGAAAGTGCTGACCGCTCCCGAAGCAGGATTTTATTTTTTTCCATCAGGGGAAAGTGTCGGCGTCCGCGGCCTCTAAAGCCGTCCGACGCAGGATCACCCGCTGAGACGAGGCTTTAGCCCGACTTTAAGACAAAAAACACTTTCATTCTACATGGTTCTCGGCTCTTGGAGGGTGAAGTGGCAAAGACCCGGACAAAAGACCCGGACACTACGACGACAGTTTATGGGCGACAAAAGCACAAAAGCACCACTCAAAATGTGTTACTTTAAGCTCAAGTATCGTATGAAATTTCAACGTGAATGCAGAAACCTGAATGATTTCATTGCACGTTTAGCAGTGTTTGTTCCGACTTAGACTCTCAAAAAGTGAAATCAAACCATCTATTGACACGTTTGTTTCAGAAATATAAATAGTCAAACTGATCAAATTAAGTGTATTGGTATTTGGAATGCCAGTCATATTAACTTTATGTGTCCGTGTGAATATTACAAATACAAAACAACACTCCCGCACAGTTTAAATTGTGCTTCTGGTTTGTGTCCAGTATTGCCCGGGGCAACGAGAGAACCACTGAGTATACTGTAGTTTTATCTGCAATGTGTTTGGATCTGTATTTATTATTTTATTTATCCATATTTCTTTAGATTTGTTTGTATTAAAAAAAAACATATACATATTTCTCATTAATATTATCATTATTATTTTATTGTATGCATTTTATTTATTTTATTTACTTTATTTATTTTTTATCTTATTTTATTATCTTATTTTTTATTTAATATTTTTTTTTATTGTATTTATTTTATTCCATCCATCTTCTACCACTTTATCCGGGGCCGGGTCGCGGGGGCAGCAGTCTGAGCAGGGACTCCCAGACTTCCTCCTCCCCAGACACTTCCTCTAACTCCTCCGGGGGGATCTCGAGGCGTTCCCAGGCCAGCCGAGAGAGATAGTCCCTCCAGCGTGTCCTGGGTCTTCCCCGGGGCCTCTTCCCGGTGGGACATGCCTGAAACACCTCCCGAGGGAGGCGCCCAGGAGGCATCCGGAACAGATGCCCGAGCCACCTCAGCTGGCTCCTCTCGACGTGGAGGAGCAGCGGCTCTACTCCGAGCTCCCCCCGTGTGACCGAGCTCCTCACCTTATCTCTAAGGGAGCGCCCAGCCACACGGCGGAGGAAACTCATTTCGACCGCTTGTATCCGCGATCTTGTTCTTTCGGTCACTACCCAAAGCTCATGACCATAGGTGAGGGCAGAACGTAGACCGACCGGTAAATAGAGAGCTTTGCCTTTCGGCTCAGCTCCCTCTTCACCACAACAGTCCGATGCAGCGACTGCATCACTGCAGCCGCTGCACCGATCCGCCTGTCGATCTCACGCTCCATCCTTCCCTCACTCGTGAACAAGACCCCGAGATACTTGAACTCCTCCACTTGGGGCAAGGACTCCCCACCCACCTGGAGAGGGCAAGCCACCTTTTTCCGGTCGAGAACCATGGCCTCGGATTTGGAGGTGCTGATTCTCATCCCAGCCGCTTCACACTCGGCTGCAAACCGTCCCAGTGCATGTTGCAGGTCCGGGTTTGATGGAGCCATCAGGACATCATCGTTCCCAAACCGGACACCCTCCGACCCCTGACTGCGCCTAGAAATTCTGTCCATACAAATTATGAACAGAACCGGTGACAAAGGGCAGCCCTGGCGGAGTCCAACATGCACTGGGAACAGGTCTGACTTACTGCCGGCAATGCGAACACAGCTCCTGCTCCGGTCATACAGGGACCGGACAGCCCTGAGCAAAGGGCCCCGGACCCCGTACTCCCGGAGCACCCCCCAAAGGACACCCCGAGGGACACGGTCGAAAGCCTTCTCCAGATCCACAAAGCACATGTGGACTGGTTGGGCAAACTCCCATGAACCCTGGAGCACCCGATGGAGGGTATAGAGCTGGTCCAGTGTTCCACAACCGGGACGAAAACCACTCCGCTCCTCCTGAATCCGAGGTTCGACTATCGGTCGGATTCTCCTCTCCAGTACCTTGGAATAGACCTTACCCGGGAGGCTGAGGAGTGTGATCCCTCTGTAGTTGGAACACACCCTCCGGTGTGATGTTGCAGAGACGTGTCAACCAAGACAGTCCTACAACATCCAGAGACTTTAGGTACTCAGGGCGGATCTCATCCACCCCCGGAGCCCTGCCACCGAGGAGTTTGCGAACAACCTCAGTGACTTCAGCTTGGGTGATGGATGAGCCAGGCTCCGAGTCCCCGGTCTCTACTTCCTCTTCGGAAAACGCGACTGAGGGATTTAGGAGATCCTCAAAGTATTCCTTCCACCGTCCGACGGTCCCTCATCTGCCTGAAGAGTGGGTCCAGCTCGCCTCCGACGGTCCCTCTTCTGCCTGAAGAGTGGGTCCAGCTCGACTCAGACGGTCCCTCTTCTGCCTGAAGAGTGGGTCCAGCTCGACTCAGACGGTCCCTCTTCTGCCTGAAGAGTGGGTCCAGCTCGACTCAGACGGTCCCTCATCTGCCTGAAGAGTGGGTCCAGCTCGACTCAGACGGTCCCTCTTCTGCCTGAAGAGTGGGTCCAGCTCCAGTCTCCTCGTGTCCGTCTGTCCGTCTGTGAGAGTCGGATCTCTCCTTCACTGGAACTCCTCCAGGTTTCTACGCTTTTTTCCCAAAGAGGTTTTTTTTGTAGTTTTTCCTGGCCGAGAAGGAGAGTCTAAGGACAGAGGACCCTGGGACATCGTCCCTCGCCACCACAGACATTGTCTGACTTCATCGCCACCACAGACATTGTCTGACTCCATCGCCACCACAGACATTGTTGATTCATTTCTCCCTGTGGCCCTCAGAGGCAACTGTTGTTGTGATTTTGGGCCTTACAAAAATAAATTGATTTGATTTGATTTGATCCCCAGTCGAGGTCAGCAGGCCTCCACCCACACCATAAACGGTGTTGGTGAGGCACTGCTTCCCCCTCCTGATGCGCCGGACGGTTTGCCAGAATTTCTTTGGTGTCGACCGATAGTCCTCCTCCATGGCCTCCCCGAACTGCTCCCAGGCCCGGGTTTTTGCCTCTGCGACAGCGCGAGCCACGGCTCGCTTGGCCTGCCGATACCTGTCGATGACCTCCGGAGACCCACAAGCCAGAGTGGCCTGATAGGCCTCCTTCTTCAGTCTGACGGCATCCCTTACTTCCGGTGTCCACCACCGGGTTCGGGGGTTGCCGCCACGACAGGCACCGGAGACCTTGCGACCTCCGAGCAGCCGCATCAACAATGGAGGCGGAGAACATCGTCTACTCGGACTCAATGTCCCCAACCTCCCCCGGGACATGGGAGAAGCTCTCCCGGAGGTGCGAGTTGAATACCCTACTGACAGAGAGCTCCACTAGACGTTCCCAACAGACCCTCACAATGCGCTTGGGTCTGCCAAGTCTGTCCGGCTTCCTCCTCCGCCAGCAGATCCAACTCACCACCAGGTGGTGATCGGTTGACAACTCTGCCCCTCTCTTCACCCGAGTATCCAAGACACACGGCCGGAGGTCATATCTAGTCGATACCGCTCAACCTCTCGCACAAGCGCTCAGGCTCTTTCCCCCCCAGCGAGGTGACATTCCATGTGCCCAGAGTTAGTCTCTGTGTCTGGAGATCTGGTCGCCGAGGCCCCTGCCGTCGACTGCTGCTCAGATCTCTCTGCACCGGCCCCTTATGGATCCTCCTACGGGTGGTGGGCCCACGGGAGGGCGGCCCCACGTCGCTCCTTCGGGCTGTGCCCGGCCGGGCCCCGTGGGGTAAGACCCGGCCACCAGGCGCTCGCCATCGAGCACCCATCCCAGGCCTGGCTCCAGGATGGGGCCCCGGTGACGCCGATCCGGGTGACGTAAACGGCCTTGTTTTTGTTGTCATCATAAGAGGCTTCTGAACCGATCTTTGTCCGACCCGTCACCTAGTTTGCCTTGGGAGACCCTACCAGGGGCTTGAAGTCCCCGACAACATAGCTCCCGGGATCATTCGGGAGCTCAAACCCCTCCACCACGTTAAGGTGTCGGTTCAAGGAGATTTGATTTGATTAGATTTGATTTATTGTATTTATTTATTTATTATTATTATTTCACTTAAGCTAAAAAAAAAGGTATTTCAGACTTAAAGGAAATATAGGAAAGTGTTTACTACAGAAATATCAATACCAGATTCAGATTGATACTAAAACTAGTATCAAAAGCCTCCTGAACTAGTATCGATACTGGAGAAACAAAACACATCAAAAAGTGCCAGTTTGGACATTTCCTGAGCAGTTTAATTTAAATCAGAACCAGTCCAAGACCACACGGCGACATGAAAGAAACATTCACTTTTATTCTTTTCAAACGTCGGTATCGTGCCTTTTCCTCCGTAACAAAATCGAGTTTTAACGTGTGACGCCTCGACCACACCGGTACGACTGGTCGTTTCATTTTGCGTTGCCGACACAAATGATTTTAGACGTAATAAAGTGAGCGTATATTAATCTCACGAGTGCCTGGAGCAAACCCCGGCGTTCGTTTCACTCATCGGACTATTGGGAAAAACCCTTACGACGTCCTCCTTAATTTAGCCGTGGTGCTGCCGTGGCTATCCATTCTAACAAGCGCGGGCTTCCTATTGGCCTATCGATCGGCCCCGCCCCCCCTGCTCGTCAGATTGATTTCTGTCATGGCGGTTTGGGTGAGACAGCGCACACTTAACATGCCACGCTAATTAAACGCAGTGTGGACCTAATTTATCAAGTCAAGGAGCCAAAATCCTGACGCCTTAAACGGATCGCACCGAGGACGAGGCCGGACCGGATTTAAATCACTTTTTGGATCATTTAATGCGACTTGACTTAACTTTTAATAATATCAATTAAAGGTTAAAAAAAAAAAAAAATACATCATGTGATCAATTATTGAGTTTTAGATGATAGTATTGTGGCTTAAAGTAGCACAATGTAACCTATTTTCTTTGCATAGTTTATTGCTAAAAATACCTTGAAAACATGCATTGTTACTGCAAGCTTGCCTCTGCACTGATCTGACACGTAACTTGTCGTTTGCCCCCAGCAGGAATGACAATACTGATTATTTACTTCGTTGCTTTATTTATCAGAACACGTGTATCGTCTAGGCCAGGTAGGACAGGTGTATTCTTCTATTTCTTATCGTTCAATTTAATTGAAAAGTACTAAAAGTCCCATTGAGCGTTTCATCGATCCTGTTTACGAGCTCGTCTTCTCCGCTTCTCTCAGCCTCACAAAATTACCCGCAAAACAGCGTGTTTACATGAGCATGTCGGGAGGGAGGGAAGGAAGCTAGCTTTTGTTTTTCTTCCCAGGGTAATTCCATCTCCTGCCAGCAGATGGAGCGCTAACACCAAGGGAACGTGCGACTGATAGAAAAACCCCACATTACTTTCTATGCTACAGTACATTATTTTAAGTTCTAAAACATCATATGTCAAAATAAAAGGTTCTCAAGATCAAGTTTAAAATGCTCATCACAATAAAAGTAAGATAAGATAAGATATTTGTTTATTGTCCCACATGGGGAAATTTCATTGATGCAACGCAGGTAGATACAGAGGTAGATACAGAAGAACAGATCACTTATAGGAAGTTTGAAAAACACTCTCCATGACTACGGCGGGAACCGGCTTTCAATTTCCTCCTTCTTCTCTCGGAGTTTACGTCCAGCCCGTCTGGTTCTTTGCGTTTTCCTTAGGATGTTCGCCGGGATAACGTGACGATCTCCGGGTAAGACAAGGGTTCTCCGCACTTTCATGAGTTCTTCCTTTGTGTAAACACGCACCGGCGCCGGCCGGGGGGCGCGGGGGGTCCGGGGGGTCCGGGGGGGCTCGGAGCCGAGGCACATCGCGACGACACGACGAAAACACTCAATCCAGCCGAACAAAGTCAAAACAAGTTGAATTACAGCGATTCCAGTGCGTGTCCCGAAAGTACTGCACAAATTGAATTACTCCACAGTATGGCATTACATTGACCCATCTCAATATCATTTGTTGACACTTTTTTTGTCAACGTGCTTGGTTCAGGTGAGGCTACGTTTACTCGGCTGCACTGGGAACTTTAAGTAGTTCGTTTGAAAAGGACAATTACGGAAATTAATCCATCAAAATCCACCAATTCCATGAAAAGGTCAGTCCTGAAATGTCCAGCGAAATGTGCGAGATCAGAGCAGTACAAACAAGACTCCATCCGTCCCTCTGAGAGCCCACAGCACATAGTTTAATATATATACTTATACACGACTGGGAAGCTGCACTCACATATCTCTGGTCATGTTTGTGTGACTTATCAGTTCATAAATGTCATTAATTATATGATTCATTCATTAAGTACATGCATTCCACACTAAATCATTGTTAGTGTAAGTATTTGATGTTGGTTTGTGTGTTTAAAGTACATTGTGTTGTTTCTTATCTGGTCCGTGTGCTTCCTGGAAAGACGCTCAGACACTTCCTTGTTTGAACCTGGTCCTGATGATGTCATCACCAGCTGGAGAAGGTTTCTTAAGTTAAAACTGATTTTGTGTTTCCCTGGTGTAAAATGGGATTGTCTTGTGTAAATGTGTTACTGTTACTGTCTGTTCAGTAATTAATATTTTTTTTTAAATTCTATTGTACTTTTGCTATTTTTTTTGTTAGTTCCAGCACTGTGGAATGGGCCAATCAGGTGTCGGCCTCATTCAGGTGATCATTCTCCCGTACAGTAGGGTGCGGTACAAACCAACACCAATAAACCCAAAGAAAAACATGCAGGAGATTCTTTCGTCTTGTCTTGTGTTGATTATAAATCACAAATCACATTTTGAAAGGACACATTTTCTGCAAGATGCACTTTTCAATTCAATTTATTTTCATAACACCTCAAAATCACAACAGCAGTTTCCACGAGGACGACAGTGAAAAACAGATTCAACGATGTTCATAGGGACTCGGCAATGTCCCAGCATCCTGTGTCCTTAGACACATGTCCAGAGGCGGAGCCAGACATTCTAAACATCCGGGGCTTAGCCCAAAAAGAAAGGGAGGGGGTTCATTCTGGCCAATATGTTGTGGTTTTAGTGCAGTTACAGACAGTAACCCTCCAAAGGCAAAGACAGACTTTTTGCCTTCTGAGAGAGCTCCTCCCTTCAAAAAACATTGAACAGAACAGCAGAGGTGACATTTAGTTATTCAAGAAATAGTACATCTTGATGTCCTTTAAAAAAATCTGTGACAAAACAAATATGAAAAACATTCCCCTGACAGAGCTCGTGCTCACAACACTACGATTCACAGACTGATGCTCTGCTGTCTAGGCTAGTCAGCACTTTAAGAATTAAGTCCTGTTTTAGAATTAGACTGATCTTTATTGAAAGTAAAAGTCAGTCTTACCTTTAGCAGATACCTTCCTCATGAGCTGTTTGTCCTGTAGTTTCTCTGCTTTAGCTTTGTAGATGAATTAAACCTGAGCCACTGCTACAACCACAATGAATTCATGGTTTGAACAGCTCATGTTCTGAATGTCTCTTTTTTCCAGTCGATCTGCTCTTATTTATGCCCTTCACATTTTGCAAAACCTCAGTTAAATGATAGAAAAGGCCAAATTGGTCAGATTGCCTGACGTGCTGTAAACACCGCGCACTTTCTACGCTCCCGCCCACTTTCTACATGCAGCCAATCATACATCTGTTCAACAAAAATAACCAACGAAACGGGTAAAGACAATTGAAGCCACTGCTGGATTGTTGCGCTATCCACTTAGTGACGTCATGATGCATTTATAAAACATTAAAAGATCCAGGGCTTTTGGACAGAGATCCGGGGCTCAAGCCACAAAGCCAGGGCCTGGCTCCGCCCATGCACATGTCCCAGCATCCTGTGTCCTGAGACACATGTCCCAGCATCCTGTGTCCTGAGACACATGTCCCAGCATCCTGTGTCCTGAGACACATGTCCCAGCATCCTGTGTCCTTAGACAAATGTCCCAGCATCCTGTGTCCTGAGACACATGTCCCAGCATCCTGTGTCCTGAGACACATGTCCCAGCATCCTGTGTCCTTAGACAAATGTCCCAGCATCCTGTGTCCTGAGACACATGTCCCAGCGTCCTGTGTCCTTAGACAAATGTCCCAGCGTCCTGTGTCATGTAGTCTGTGGCCTTCTGCTTCCTTTACCTTTCAAAAAAGGTTTGAACACCACATTTAAGTAATAGTAACAGTAATGAAATAGAACATTTATATTCCAGGAGGACCACCTTATCTACCTAACTGTATCGATCAAATGGTAATATAACTCAAATGGCATTACTTGTGTGTGACCAGCAGGTTGTAGCAGTGTATCTAACAATAACATTAGACATTCATATTAATATAGGACAACTATGATCTCACTGAAGAAAGTGAAAAAACAAACAAACAATAGGAAAACCCCATGTAAAGCGCTTGGTGTAGTGCGCACTTTCACACAGGCTTAGTCCTGGTTTAGTCCTGGTTTAGTCCCTGTTTAGTCCTGGTTTAGTCCTGGTTTAGTCCTGGTTTAGTTCTGGTTTAGTCCTGCTTTAGTCCTGGTTTAGTCCTGGTTTAGACCTGGTTTAGTCCTGGTTTAGACCTGGTTTAGTCCTGGTTTAGTTCTGGTTTAGTCCTGCTTTAGTCTTGGTTTAGTCCTGGTTTAGCCCTGGTTTAGCCCTGATTTATCCCTGGTTTAGTCCTGCTTTAGTCCTGGTTTAGTCCTGGTTTAGACCTGGTTTAGTCCTGCTTTAGTCCTGGTTTAGTCCTGGTTTAGACCTGGTTTAGTCCTGGTTTAGTCCTGGTTTAGCCTGTATTCAGCCACGACAAAGGGACGGAGCTTTAGAGAGAGGGATGAGAGAGAGAGAGAGGTGTCTTTGTGATCCTAAAGCCACTTCATCGAGCGGGACATTCCTGCCACAGATTTAATCCCAAATGAAAAAGGCCACTATCACTTTAGGCTGCGAGTTGTGAGCAAACAAATTAATAATTTACGAACAATGAATATTGCATATTGCTTTCAAAATTGTTGTTGCCTCTCCATAAGCTGGCCAGATTTGATTTACGTGGTTGGATTTTCATATCAGTTGAAGCAGAATTTTAATCACTATATAGGCGCATGCTGCAGTCCAACAGTCTGGCTGCCTGCAATATAGAAATCATACATTTGAACGAAAATCCATGCAACAAAGTCCACATCACAACTAATCGAATGGAAAACATAAAACTGAACAAGATGGACTTCATCTATTAAGAAAACGTTAATTATGTTTGGGGAAATAGCTCACATAACAGACCTCTGCCCCCCGATGTGGAGTCAGGTCTTGAGAATCATCTGTTCGGGCTCGCGCTGTTCGGTTTGAGCCGCTGTGGGCCTGACCAATCACAGGCGCAGCATCGTGATTTGGGCGGAAGTCAAATGATTAAACCTAAACGAACGTGCCGACAGACTTTGGCCCGTTTTAGCAGAATCATGGACAATTTTGTTCTTTTTACACTGGATTTGACAACAGTTGGATTTCTCGGCTCGTTCCTGTTGTGATGCTTTGACCAATTGGATTCAAATGTTCTTCATGATATAAGTATTTTCCCGACTGTTTTCCGTGGGCACAGATTGATATTGTGTAGAACTTGGGACTAATACACGTACAAATCTTGTTATTAAAATGCGTTCGGCCTCTAAAAGAACAGTTCCAAATGGCTCTGAGGTGAATCTAAGGCTAAAGGGCCCTTCAAAATAACAGTCTAGTCTGGTTCTTCGTGCAGAATAGGACTAGAGAGTTATTTTGTGTTTTGGGGATCTTTCCGTTCCAAATCGAGACAACTTCATCGTAGTTCCCGGGTTTGAACGCATTTTTACTCGTTCATCCGGTAGAAATCTCAGTAGAACGTTTTTTTCAGCGATTCTTCCCCCTTTCAAGCTATTTGTTTTGCACCATGCGTGTCTCTGATTGGCCGATCCGACCGGTCATTTACGGCCACCTGAAAAGTTTTTTTGTAAAACGGAGCGTGGTATTGACCGGCCGTACAACAACCACCGAGCTTAAGCTGCTTTCAGTCGAATCAAGATGTATTTCCTGAAGTTGAGCCAAAAAGTGCATAATAGAAGAAAAAACATATATTAGTCACACTGGAGAATAAGTCGAATTCTTTTAGGAAATGTATTTGATAAAATCCAAGACCAAGAACAGACATTTTATCTTTAAATGCACTTTAAAATAATAACAGATTAGAGAACATGGTGAATAAGTGTACGTATGGTAACGCTAACACCTTCAGCTACATGAGGCACAGACAGAACTGTGGTAAGTGTCTGGTATGTTAACGTAACATATTAACAGTTATTCAGATAACTATAGCATAAAGAACATGCTAACAAGTTTACCAAAGCATCAGTTTTACCCCAAATCACTAAATCCATTGAATTCTTCTTCCTCTGTGTCACTTCTAAACAACTCCACAAACTCCAGAGGTAGAGGAAGTGCAGATTCTTCTTCTGCGTCGCTTAGAGCCTAGAGCGCCCTCTTGTGGTTGCCATTGTGAAAATAACTAATAATATCACATATAAGTTGCTCTGGAGTATAGGTCGCGCCCCGGCCAAAACTATGTAAAAAGTATAGTCCGGAAAATACGGTATTTCTTGAAATCAGTGTTTTTTTCCCCAGTGAATATAAATGACTCGGATGTAGGTCTCGGAGATGCAGCTGTTGCCTTAAACCGCTGCCGTGTTCACGCTTTGTCCGTCTGTGTCTGATAAACAGGCTCTATCCTCCAGCAGCAGCTCGTATCGCTTATTTTCCTTCTGACATTTCACTTTAAAACGTAATGGAGTGGTCAGACCGCGCCCGGGCCAGCCGGCGTATAACAATGTATTTTTCCATTTTGCTTTGCGCTTTAGGTGTATTTGGCCAATAACGTCGGCGCCATCTGCTCCTGCTTTGCTTTTAAATTGTTTTTTTGTTGTGTTTTTTTTTTCCTCCCGTTATCGATTTTAACAGAAAACGCAGACTGTCGAATCCTTGTCGCTAAGGCGGATTGAACATTGGAGAGAAACGCGCCGGGGACGATGCGCCAACGTTCATCGATTCGTTAAACGGTCAATTTGTCGGTTTGAATCTGTTCTGGTGGAGAGACAAAAATGTGTATCGTACATTTTAATATTCACAGTGTTCAGCAAGAGATGAGCTGGTTTGAGCCACAAAAGTCCAGCTCACAAAAGGTTCTTCATAAAAAAAAACGAGCTGAACATGAAACAAGGCGTCACGTTTCAGAGGCGAGAAGGGCAGCGCGGGAAGAGAGTTTGTGGAAATCATGTTAGGTGGATTTATCTTGTTTATTTCCCCCAGAAAAAAAACAAAACGACTTGAAATGACCGGTAAGAAAATAATCAGTTCCCAGCAGTGTCGTCGCTGTCGACCCTTTTATGACACGATCGTTGGACAAATGTCTGACCCGCTTCTACGGTTACGACCATAACACAAGCAGAGGTCACGCTCGCGGCCAGCGGGTCGAGCGGCTGCGGCAGAAACCCACGTGAAAGAGGAAAGGTACGGAAAAGGGCGTAATTTTGAAATCGAGACAGAGCGAGCGGGTCAGCAATGGCAGGGCGGTTTCAGGTCGAAACTTCTCTCTCCGGGCAGGACTTTTCTAGATGGGAGTCAGAACAAAAGAGGGATCACGTCGACGTTGAAGAGGAAACGGAGGGTTGTACGGAGGGTTCTTTCGTGTACGTGACGTTTGCGTCTCCTGAGTTATCTGTTTTTTTATTATTATACTTTTGTGCCTAATATGTGTTGCACTTAACACTTAAATTTCTCCATGGTGGGACAAATAAAAGTTATCTTATTTTATACAGCAGATAAAGACAAATCTAAAACTATTGATGAAAGGTCCAATTAGTCATTCGAACAAACGCTAATACTTTAAATTCTCCACATAAGAATTAAAAACCAGAAAGCAGTATTGTATATTTATACTTACATTTTTTATTTATATTTTTTTCTGGCCCGAATGCTTGAGACAGGACAGCTGTAATGTGAAATGGGGAGATGGAGAGAGTAGTAGTAGTAGTAGTAGCAACATTTGGTAAAAAGTCAAACTCACAATGCTACAGCAATAGCAACCGCACACGTGCACCGCCTTAAACCACTGTACCACCGATGAGCACAGAGCTGTACATTTTCCAGTTCACATGTGATTATTTTCAGCTGAGATAGTACATGTACACGGCCAAAAATGTACTCAATTACCAATGCTAGTGTAAACGCATGAAAAGTACTATTCAAAGTAGAGTTTTTTGTTTTATTTTTTTAGTTTTTTTTCAACAAATAGACTGAACGACCAGAGAGAATAAAAAAAGAAACATCCATGACGACAAAACGCCTGCACTGCTTGGCCTGAACTCAAAGAATGTGCAGATTGTGGTTTGAAACAACTTAACTCAACTTTAAATAGTTGTAATAAAACCAGCTTTGTAGAAAAAATATCTTGCGTGTATTTAAAATTGTGTGAAAAAAATCAACTTTGATGTTTTGTCTTGTGCATTAATCATTAAATCCTTTAATTTTAAATGTGACCAATTACAATTGCCAGGCTAGAATTAGAAGCTAGAATGTACAGTACAGTACAGGTTTAAAAATATTTTACACCGTTAATCCCGAAAGATTTGCTTAATTACAGTAACGTGAATATTAGTGAGTCGTTACTTTCAACCCCTGTAATTATCTGCAGAATAATTAAGACAGCCAAAGTACCGAAAGGGCTTAAATCAAATGACCAATCGTAAAGGGGTTGATTGGGCTGGAAAGACATTCGCTAAACTCATCGTAGCGTCTTTTCTATAACATTCCTTGATGAAAAAGGCCGCACACAAATAGACAAAAAAAGTAACTTGCAAAACATGGTCTACAGATTGTCCAATTGTATTTAGCCGGCGGCAGTCATAGTTTTTACCTCGCAGATAGCTTTATGCCTTCTTCCAGCCCTATTTGCTAGCGCAGCCAGGCTCCACATCAGCCCAACTTCGCCCAAGGCCAGAGGTGACAGCGGCAGCCGGAATATATCTCCCGAGTCTCCAGCCCCAGGAGGCAAAAGCAGCGCTGCGCCGAGTAAATTTCACAAGTCAGACACCGTTACTCCCCGCCCGATAATGGAGAGGGTTTTATGTGGGGAAAAAAGCCTAAAAAACATGGATAGTCTTACCATGGAGGTTCTTTGTTGAAATCCTTGGGGACTCCGCAGGGTTCAGCCACGTCAAAAGCTGAAGTTAAAGAGATTAGAGGGAAATGTCAGGGGGAGACAAAGGCGGCGGGTTCAAACGGGCGGAGTCGTGTCGAGTTTGCGCAGCGGCTGATGAGACGCGGAGTTATGGGCCGTCTTATCGTGCACCGATTGAGAACACGGGAGATGGCGGAAGACGGGGGAAAGGACCTCGTCTGACATCGCAGTACGATGTTCAACAAGTGTGTGTCATGTCCGGGCTTTGATGCAGGAGTCTGCTCTTGTCTGTGCAAATATAGCACTTTAACGATGACGGCTAATTCTGCAGTAAAATGTCAAACGAACCCGATCCCAAGAACGAGTTTGATACGTGTTATTTTACAAAACCACAAATGGGAAATAACCTCCTTTATTAATGAGTATAACATGTACCAATTTACAAGTTTAGCTCCTCCCACACAACATGATGATGACTTTATTGTATCTAATAGTGTCTCACACACACAGACTGCTGCCTCAGACCACAGCAGACCACTGACCACAGGAGACCTGACCACAGGAGACCACTGACCACAGCAGACCACAGCAGACCAGACCACAGGAGACCTGACCACAGGAGACCACTGACCACAGCAGACCTCAGACCACAGCAGACCACAGCAGACCAGACCACAGGAGACCTGACCACAGGAGACCACTGACCACAGCAGACCTCAGACCACAGCAGACCACAGCAGACCAGACCACAGGAGACCTGACCACAGGAGACCACTGACCACAGCAGACCTCAGACCACAGCAGACCACAGCAGACCAGACCACAGGAGACCTGACCACAGGAGACCACTGACCACAGCAGACCTCAGACCACAGCAGACCACAGCAAACCAGACCACAGGAGACCTGACCACAGGAGACCACTGACCACAGCAGACCTCAGACCACAGCAGACCAGACCACAGGAGACCTGACCACAGGAGACCACTGACCACAGCAGACCTCAGACCACAGCAGACCACAGCAGACCACTGACCACAGCAGACCAGAGACCACAGCAGACTTGACCACAGGAGACCACTGACCACAAGAGACCACTGACCACAGCAGACCTCAGACCACAGTGTACATGAATGCACAGGTCACCATAAACTCGTAGAACATCGGGATCATTGTCCTGCAGCCGCCTCCGATAGTAAAGACGTTACTGGTTAGCAGTTAGTTAGTGGGTGAATGGTTGCAGCCCTGTACGCTCCGAATGTTCCATCTTATGGCATTAATCAGATCTCTCTTGCAGAGTCAGACTAGTGAATAAACCGACTCCTTTAAACCTGGTTTAGTGCTGTCTTCTTGCAGCGCTTCAGTAACATCTTCAGATCAGTTGCTCTGGCTCTCCAGTTAAGTAGACTACAGGGCTTTGATATGAGCTCTGACGCTCGCTGCCGGCTCCTCAAATATTCATGATGTTGCTGCAGATTTTCTGAGGCTGTAGAAGTATCTGGTACACAGAGTGAGGCATGAACACCGCACCTCGCGTTACCAAACACATCCGGGACCAACCGTACCTGCTGCTGCTGCTGCTGCTTTCTTCAGTTGGGGGAAAGAAGTGATATTTGATTCATACAAACTGACGTTCTCTAGTTATGTTCAGGATAATTGAGTGTTATTTGAATTTCAGTAGATGAGTTTAGGGATGCCACAATGTCATTATGTTACAGTTATTGTGAAAAAACACAATTTATTATGATTACCGTGATTTATCTTCATTCATATTGTCTGATCACCATTCCACAACAAATATGAGACCAGATTTATGAAATCAAACTTTCTGTATGACAAATGTTAATGAGCTACTTTTTTGCTTGTGAACCTGCCACAGTTATTATATTAATGTTCTCTCAGTGAAAAGAGATCATTTTCTGGTGTAATGATTAACCAAAGGCACCGAAGGCACTGCAAAAAAAACAAAACGGAACAACTGAAGAAACAGGCTGTATGAGATAAATTCATAACCAATTATTATTATGACGTGTTCTCATCAACCCACACGTCTGTGTTTCCACTACTCTAGTCTAGCTTTTAGTCAGTGGGTGAGTGGGCCAGGCTCCAGCTAAAGTCGCTTGAGGACACCGGCAGCAATGTGCAGCACGGATCCAAACAAAATATTTGCTGTGTATTTCCAATTGCAATTAGTGTTAAAACCTAAGAACCTCCCTTCCACCCCCCCCCCCCCCTTCTTTTTATATCTTTAAAAAAAAAAAAAAAAACGATTTATTGACACAATTGAAAAAGACACCCCAGTGGAAGAACAACAGCCGGACGAAGGATCCTGTTCGTGACGCCAAATTGTTGTGGAATTTCTGCAAACAATTACCAAGAAATAAAGAAATATAGCAGAGTTTGTCTTCCTCAAAAGGTGGATCTTTATTTACCCGTGCACAGTAAATAATCCCTTTCCCTAAAAAAGGTATCTGTCCCTCATCCTCCGTAACTATGACAACACACATCCTTTTAAAGGCAGTGAAATAAACTGACACAAACGCAAATCATCACAATCAGCTCCGAAAGATACAGAACAACCATCACGGTCCAAAGATTCAACCTCTCTTTCGGAGGTGACATGACCCTCGATGCTATGTCCTGAGGCACGACTGGCTTGATACAGAGGCCCCGGGACATCTTTATCAGGGGCCCATGTGATCATAATATCTGTAAACAATAACCGCATTGATAGAATGGCATGACATGTTTTTGTTACAGCGTCGACAAAGCAGAAAGGGTGCGATATTTAAGGTTGCACTACCTTAGTGTTTTGCCTATTTTCAACAGTATGGCATTTCACTTTTCTGTTGCCAAGAAGTCAAAGTCAGATCTGTGGAGAGGCGAGCCCATTTACAGAAAAAGCACTGTGATGAAACATAAGGCTGGGTACTGTTTGATTTTTTCCGATACCAGTATTATTACTTGAACGGTTCTTTTTTCTGTTCTTGTGCTTTTGTGAAGGGTGAATGATGATATATGAATGGTCAGTATTTGAAGGACTTTGTGGCTTTTGTCTTTCCTTTGTTTCCAGGCGTAACTGGAGTCAGATGCGCCGCCGATTCTCTCCTCACATGGGCCGACACGTGCTTTAGTTGAACTTTTATATCAAAGGCAGCGCTGCACAGCGTGTGCTTTGGTGACAAGCGTGTTGTTCTCGCCTTGTCACAACTTTACTCTTTTACACACGTTTACCTTGGAGGAGCAGGAGGATCATTGCAAACCTGATGTGGACTTGTTTGGCTGTATTTTCACACGGACATGAGCTCCACAGCGTTACTAGGTGATGATGGGTTTACCAAGACCAAGGAGCAGGAGGATTTTGGTGCAGTTTGGATCACATTATTTTGTTGGTTTCAAGTTTATGTGGACTGAATGTGACTGGATGTGGATATTAGTATTCAGCACAATGCACAGGCTCAAGGTCCTTAACTAGAGGAGACTAGATGTGCTTTGTTTGGACACATGTAGAACCATGAAAAACACCTGCACAGTTACATTATCTTTAATGAACCGAGTTTCCGTGCCCAGGCCGATACAAGACTGACCAGTTTACTGTTATACTTATATACTTCAGGGTTCAGATTAAGGATTTTCACTTGTATAGCGTTGCTGCTACACAATCCGCAATTTTTTTCAAATTTGTATAGCAATTTGATAATTGCATAGCAAAACACAAAAGTAACTAACAATCAATATTTTCCATTGATGTAACAAGATTGTTTATTTCAAATGTATTTGTAAATATTCTATTTTTTTAAAAAACTCTTAACAAATTAACTTTTGAACACTTAATTTTGTTCTAAATAAAATAGAAAACTTGCAAATAAAATTATTTGTTGAACAAATTAATTAACGCCAAGTCTTATTTACAACTTTCTTCCATATCACCATCATCAGATGACTATTTGCATGAGTCTCATTTACATATTAATTGTCTTTACACTCACAAGTTACATATCACCACCAGAGTCGTCATGACGATGAGCTGTTTGTATTAGACTAACTTCCCTTACACACACACAACACGATTTGGTTTTGTCCTGGACATGAGTGAGTTTGACCCTTTGAATTCCACATCCTCAGGGTTCTCGGGGTGAAAACGGGAGCGCGCGCGGAGGCGACGAGGGGTTTTACGAGCGCCGCGTCTCACTGATCTCACGACAATAACTAATACACAATAACTACATGTTACACATAGTTATGTGTGAGAACGGGAACATACATAACTATGTGTAACACATAACTATGTGAGATTAGCGAGACGCGGCGCTCTTAAAGCGCCTCGTCGCCTCCGCGCGCTCCCGCGGCTCCTCCAGCTCAGTGGTTTTACACATTTTTGTATCGCAAAAGCTGCGACACAAAAGCACTTTTTTCTGACAAATGCATCGCATTTGAGAGAAATTGCGTCGCATTTTGCGATGCGATACAGCTTATTATGAACCCTGCACTTATATACTTATACCTCACTCAAAGCAATAACATCTGCAGGAACATCAGCTGGCAGCAGACTACCTTCCAAAAAGGTATACTATGCACTTTTAATTCAGCAACAATCTCTGTTCATTCACTTCCTGCGCTCAGTGTCTGCTCGGCTCCTCTTTCAGTAGCCGAGCAGCAGAGATGTAATTTTCATGATAATTGAGCTTTATATGCATTCGCGTGACCCGTAGATGAGTTCCTTCTTCCCTGTAGGTATTCTAAAGCTCCTGGCTGTAAATCCTCCAGCAGAGCTCATTACCCAATCAGATTAGAATCTTTTCTGCAACATGCTAATGCAAATTGCACAAAGCTTTGGCTCTGTCACTACCAGCGTTTGATGCATGTTGTTTGGCTTGAGAAATATCAGACAGGCTGGAGTCGTGTGTGTGCTGAAGAGCCAATGAGATCAATGTGTATTAATTACAAGTCAATATTAATCATGTGAATTCTGCACACATCACACAAAACAACAGTTGTAACACAATTTAAAGGATACATTCAAGGTTTAAAGAAAAAAATCCCTACCTTTAACCTCATTTCAAATCCCTTAAATATCTTTAGCTGCTGGAAATATCCTTCATGGTAGGATGCATTGTTTGGAAAATTAGAAAAAATAAAATAAAAATAAGGTAAGCAAAATAGTCAAGGTATTTATTGAAAAGTGTAATTCATGCGCTTCAGAACGCATCTTTATTGTTCACAAGCAGGTGACTACATGGACTGGAATAGGTCAGGGGGCCAAATAACAGGTCAGGGGCCTCAGTTACACACGAGGGCATAAAATTCGGCTTGAATAAATGTGTACAAACAAAACCCAAATATCACTCTATGTCTCACACGTGCTTGGGACTAAATGGCTTTTCTAGAGGAATAAACTAAAAAAGACAAATATCAAAAGTTCACAGAAGACTTCCTCAAACTCTTTCTCTCTTCACTGCTTCCGTCGCCGCTGAGCCGTGTCTCAAAAAAATGCGAGCCACGTTCGGCAGCTCTAGACGTTGCGTGGATCTGCACGATGTTTCACGTTCACGTTGTTTTCCATAAATGCCACTTTTGATGCAGAGAGCAGCTTTCAGGACTCGATTTGTGTGTACCAAGTTTTATAAATGAGGCCCCAGGGATCTCATTTATAAAAGGGTGAACTCTGACAGAGAGCGTACGTGGGGACGGAACCCAAACTTCACGTACGTAGAAACACATTTATAAAACCCTCTGTACACACTCCAGCTGCTCATTTCCTCCACACACTTGGAGCAGAGATCTGCTCAGATGATCCCGTCACATGTCAGGCCTCCTCCACTCCTCCTTTTCACCATTTAGGAGAATGTAGTGACTTATGAATGAGCCAATAATGAGTGAGTTTGACTGACACATGCAGACCAAGAGGGCAGAGAGTCATTGCAGAGACTCAGACGTGATCTTTAGGGAAAACAGATTTTCTGACTAAATTCCCCAGTGATGAAAAAAAAAACTGTAAAGTAGTGAACATATGCATGACCTTTAGCCTTTATTTACCTGTGCTTAACCGCGGCTTAACACTCTCGAAAAAGTTCACATGATGTGTGCTGTACGTGCACAGAGGAAGCCCTGGGACAGAAGAAGCCCTGGACAGAGCTTCACTCTCGGCCCTGTGACCGCAGTGTTTCAACGCTTTAGATAAATTTCATCTCCAGCTTCTGCTTAAATAAAACTTCATGAGCAGTGAAAAGACACAACACGATGATGAACACTAAACACCTCCTCATCCCCCTCAGCAGCAGTTGTGATTAAAGGAGTCATAGTAAAGGGCTCTGAACGCTTTGGGCACTAAACACAAACCTCCTCTAACTGGATCCTTCTCACTGAGGCGGATCTCGTTCTCTCTGAGGCAGATCTCCTTCTCTCTGAGGCAGATCTCCTTCTTTCTGAGGCAGATCTCCTTCTGCCTCGTCTCAGACTCACACTGCACCTTGTAGGGACGTTGCTAAATTCCTATGAACATTGTTTAATCACCCACTGCACTGTTCACTTTTTAAATTCAACTGTAAATGTGTGTACATAGTATTTTTATTCTTATTTTTATATTTAAATTGTTTTTCTTTTTGACTTATTTATTGTTCATAGTTTTATATTTCACCAAATCACCAAGACAAGTTTCTATGTTTGTGAATTCTGTTCATTGACAATAAACCTTTTCTGATTCTGATTCTTTCGCCCTTCCAGGAAAGTGCTGCTGTGATTTCAATAAATGATAAATTGATTTGCATGAGACTCTGCTCACAGCAAGAATGCATGTTTCTGAAGGTGTTTTTGAGTATTAAATTGACCTGTAATTCAAAACATGAAAAATCGATAGGTTTAAAATGGTGAAGGTTAGGCTCCTTAAGGCTTGAGGACTAAACGCAAAAAAATGCCTCTTATTTAAGCCATTAAGGGGTTGCAAAATTGCATTAAAAGATTTTTAAAAATACGTTAAAAAATACTTGTTTGTTGTAGCCAAATAAAAAAAAGTTATGTGAAAGTTATATGAAGCTATGTCTTAAACTTCACGTTTACAAAAAACACTGGAGTTTCCCACACCAGGAATCAACTTTGGGCTCCATCTATTGGCTGCAGAGAGAATTACATAGGTGTGATACAACGCTGGCGTATCCCTAATGCAAGCGTGTAGTTGCCATGAACGATTAGACATGAAATGATTTATCGAGTTCAAAAACAGTGCAGAAGAACACAGAGCTCGACCCACAAAGCTACAACAAATTCAGAATGGAGTGTTTTGACGCTCGGAGGGGAGGGGACTCATTAAACTAGTGTTGGGACGTCACGATTATGAGGTTAATCGATAATTGTGATTATTCAGGTCAAAATATAATCGTGAGAACCAAAAAATAATAATCGTCATTTTAGTTCAATCTATCGTCCAAAAAATCAAATTAAATGTAAATCACTTTTTTATATTTGGCTTTTATTGTATATTTAAGTTTATTTGGTCTTTCAGAAAGTTCAGTTTCATAAAGTCGGTCACAAACTTGAGGAACAGTCACGAGAATTAAAGAAAATTAAAGATTTCACTGTTGTTTGGTCACAGTCCCAATAATCGTGATCAATCGTTAAATCTTGACGTATTTTCTCACAATAATCGCAACACTACAATTTCACATCCCTAAACTAGCGTGAATGAAGCTAAATACAACAAATACAAATCAATTTTGACTCCTTTAGAAATGTTTTTTCTTTTCTGTTTTTCCCCCGTACATCCGAAAAGCGATCTCGTTTGCAGGTCTAAATAACGCCGCGATATCGTCAGCTTCTCTCTGCCTGTCAGCGTTCTGCAAACTGCTTAATGCACAGAGACACATTAGCTCATCCGTAAGCGCGCTCCTGCAGATGGATGCACGGGTCCCGGGGGAGCGCGGTCGAGCGGAGCCGCGAAGAAGAAGAAGATGCGCGGGCGGAGGAAGAGGACGGAGAGGAAGAGGAGGCCTAATTACGCTGAGAGGCCGGCTCCGTGGGCCGCCCTGCTCTCCGCTGACCCCGCTGCCTCTAATGGGACGCGCAGGTGCAAAGAACATGGGAAAAAGGCGAGGGGGCAACGCTTGATAAATATATAATCGCCTAATTTTCCGCTCGCGTTTCTCAGAGCCGTTAAAAGAAGAGTGGGCGCAGGGAGTCGCATTAGGGAGCACATGTGCGGTGTTACTCTCGCGACGGGAGGCCGGGTGCACGTTATGTATGACGCCTCCATTTTGTCTTGTTTCTCCATAATACAAGCTGGTGTCGGTGGGTTTGTTGTGTGTGTGGACAGCCTGTGGTGTGATGAGCTCAGCCCCAAGGTACAACTATTGTACGGACAGGAATCGCTCGTGGAGAAGGTGGAGACAAAAAAAAGCTAAATGAAACAAAAATAATGCTAAATAATAATTACAGAATGAACAGGATTTAAATAGATTTGTATTTATTATTTCACTTTAAGAGTATGTGAATTTGCTTACACAGAACCAAGAACAATTAGTGTTTTTTGTTTTTTTATGGTTCTGGTTTAAAAGGCTGTAGAAGATGGATGGATGGATGGAATAAATAAAAATAGAACTATTTAGTCACTCGTGCTGAAGTTCAATTTTATTCTTGAGTTTGCATCTGAGTTCAGAGTATTTAAATATTAATAGCATTTAATAACACACAAACCAAACTACTGCAGAGAGACATATTAATCTGTCTGTAAAAATGTCACTCCAAACTACTACTACTAGAGTTAAACTAAAATTGTATTGAAACTAGGAATAAACACTTTTATTTGTGAGAAAAAGTTCATTAGTAAACGTAATAAAACACAAATGTAACTACTTGGGCTGGAGCAGAGCGGGGCCAGCAGATTGGCCGTCTTAGTGAGCTGGTGAGGCTGGTGTGAGTTGGCAGATTGGACTTTTCCTTCTTCTCGTGCGCAGTGTCTTCACAGGCCTGGATTCCCCCGCGGCGGGGCAGTGGAGCCGGGGCCAGCTGGCGTCCCCACGAAGGACGAGAGGACGGGACGAATGTCGGAGCAGGGCCAAGGCTGCGGGGGAAGCCAGGGACTCTCGCTTCTACTCAATGTTCAGACACAGAACTGGAAAAACACACCGGAAATGTGAAGTAGCGAAGTAGAAAGAGCGTTGAACGAAGCCAATGTGGAACACAAACTTTAAGAGACAAACTTTGTATTTATTTTCTTTGGTCACTTCTCTCTCAACACATCAGCTTTTGTGTGGAAACCGAAACAATTGTCCAATCTGCAAAAATATGTTTTATAATTTAATTTAAACCATTTGCATCAATAGATTTATACAGAACTTTGCTACTTTGCTACAAAGGCAGTTTTTATTTCCCATGGGAACATAAAGCTCCGCCCTTAAAGTAGCACCAACACACAAGATAAAGGCTCATTCTGAAGGATTTGTTGATATATAAATCAAAGTTTGGAAGAATGAGGGATTACATAGATTTAATACTAAGATTGATATTTTAAATAAAGTGGCAAAAACTTGAATTCTAATGCCGATTTTCAGTCAAATCGAGTGTCCTCAAAAAATAGATATACAAAATCACTAAAGGTATATACTGTATATGGAGCAAGAAATTTAAACTTGGGTTGAATCAAATTCTTAGATTTGATTCAACCCAGATCTTAGATCTCCCAAACATTTACATTTTATACACATAGAATGTCTTATTTCATATATTTGTCATGAAAACATGACATGATAAAATAACTTGCAAAAATGTTCCTTCCCCCGGAGCTTTTCCACCTTTTGTTAAGTCACAGACACAAACTTAAATAAATTGTATTGGTGTTTTTTGTGAAAGAGCAACACAAAGTGGCACACGATGGTGAAGAGAAAGGAAAATTGTAAATGTTTTGTAGAAAAAAGGTGAAAAATGCAGTGTACAAAAGTATTTAGTCCCTTTTCCTTGAGTTCATCCAGTTTCTGTTAGAACTTTCCTTATGATTGATGAAAGATTGAATGATCTAATGATGAAACAGCCTACATGTGGGTAATCTAATTTCAGTGGGACGTTTCAGGTTAAATAAAAAAAGGTCAATAAAGCTCCTTTAAATGCTTGTATACAGTGAGGAACCCCAGCGATTTTGCAAGTTCATAAATCGTCATCGTAGATGCATTTGCACTGTGAGAGACAGAATCTAAAAAGAAAAGTCTGCAAATAACATTGTATGATTTTTAAATCATTAAATAAACCTGCCAACAGCAAGAATTCTGGCTCTCAAAGACCTGTTAGTCTGCCTAACTCCACCTCTTCTCCACGTATTCATCTAAATTAGTAGCAACTGTTTGAGCTCGTTAGCTGCATTAAGTCCAGCCCACAATAAGTCACACTCCAACCACTGCCATGGGCAAGACCTGAGAGCTGTCAAAAGACCCCAGAGACTAAAGTGTAGACCTCCACAAGGCTGGAAAGGGCTACGGGGCTTTGGCAAACAGCTTGGTGAAAAAAGATCAACTGTTGGAGTAACTGTCAGAACATGGAAGAGGCTAAAGATGATGTCAATCTCCCTCGACTGGACCTCCAGAGCGCTGGGACCACCCTTTCAAAGGTTACTATGGTAATACACTGCGCCAATAATGGTTTAAAATCATGCATCGCACAGAAGGTTCTGGTTCTGAAGCGGCCTAGCCAGTCTCCAGACCTAAATCCAATAGAAAATCTTTGCAGGGAGCAGAAACTCTGTGTTGCTCAGCGACAGACCTGAAACCTCAGATCTAGAAATGTGTCTAGAATCTGTGTGGAGGAGTGACATATTAATTATTTTAATATCATACAATGTGATTTCCGGATATTTATGCACTACGATGAACATTTCAGACCCCTCTAGGAAGAACTTGCCAAATCGCAGGGTGCTCCTCCATCTGCTTGTCTCGTTGCACTTTCCTGTAATTCACACACTCATGTCCTTGTTACGTTTCTGGTTAGAAAACTGAAAAAATAATGAATAAATCCTGCGCAACACGAACAATTGCAGTGCCTCTGACTGACAGTGCGATGGCAGCTTTGACTGACTAGCTGTGTGGGATTCTGTCACTTCTGTCCTTGTCAAGCAACATCCAGAGCACAATACATAAATATACAAGGTGACAAACAATCAACATGTTGTTTTCCTTATTTTCCCCTTATAATATTTCCTTTCCTTTGTCATATTTTGAAGGTCGTTTGCTGTTGAATTTGCTTGTTTGGCCGAAATTCATTGCAAACAGGAAATGATAACGGCTTGAAAAGTATTCATTATAGTTTCTGATACAGAGATGTGCATGTATTTCATATCTCAAATTTGCAGTAAAAACAAATTATTCAAGCTCGAAATATTGTTAACGGCTGCTCTGAATTATTGGCATTGGTCTTGTTTTGTTTTTACTTGGTGCAAGCGAAAGTAGCTTTACATCTTCTACTAAAGACAAACATAAAGACAGAACTCTACTATGCATTTCAGAGCATGTTTGTAGAGATGAGAAGATGGATTTTGTTGTTGCTTGTTAACAGTTATAATAATAAGAATGATAGCCTAAGTGTTAATAGAATAGATTGAGAGTCCCTAGAGATTTTAAATTCAAGGTTAGTATGCGTTTTGACTCTTTTAGATTAATAATTTATGTATTTTTGGGGTGATAAGTCACAAGTATGAAGTAACACAAGGGGTTTGCATGAAATGACCGAATTCATAGTGTTGACTCTGCTTCCCGTGGAAAGAAAAAGCAGCTTTCTCTGACAAACAGTTTTACTTTTCTTCCATGTTTATTCTAAATTCGACCGTGTAGTTTGGTTTGTGCTTCCTCCACGTGTCTCCATCCTCTGGTCTCCCCTCGGTCACGTGGCTCTGAGCGACTACAAGTACAAAATAAGTGATCACATGACTGCACTACAATTCAACCACAGTTTGAGTTTTAAAGCTGCGTAATGTGGGACCGCCCCTCATTTCAAGAAGAAGTCTGTTCCAGATCAGAGCTGTTCTTCTGTGGAGGATAGATTTTTCAGCTGAGACTGACCGATAACAATGTTTATATTTTGAAGTCCTTAGCAACGACAAATCTATCTTAAGTTGAAGTAAAGATCACAAAGTAACTTCACTTTGGTAAAGATAAAAACATAAAGTATTAATCTGGAATAATTTATTGAATGATTCCAAAACACAGGAGCTTGGAAGCTAAACGCTCTACCTCCTACTGTGTTTTTAGAGACCCTTGGGACCAGAAGGCCAGCATTTTGAGACGGAAAGCTCTGTTTGGATGATATGGTATTATAGCATCTTTGAGGTAGGATGGGGCCATGTCATTTATGGCTTTGTAAGTCAGCAGTAGGATTTTAAATACGATTCTAAAATCGACAGGAGACAGTGAAGAGACTCCAGCACCGGCGTAATGTGCTCTCTTCTTTAAGTTTCCATTAGCAATCTTCCTGCTGCGTCTTTTAGGACACGCTGTGAGCAGGGAGTTACAGTAGTCTAATCTGTATGTAACAAATGCGTGGATACATTTTTCAGCATCACATTCAAGCAGCATGTTCCTGATAATAGCTATTTTACGCAGTTGAAAGTAGGCAGGTGGTTTAATGTACTTCGACAGGTTTAATTTATATGTGTTTTAAATGAGAGCTCCTGATCAAACACGACTCCAGGGTTCCATGCACTAGGACTGGAAGCTACACTCACATTGTGCTCATTCTGCTCAGCTCAAACCATTACTACAACAACTTCTGACACAACTCAATATGTATTCTCGTAAAAGTACTGGGACATACTGTGTGTCGTTCCCGCGTGTCCCTCCATCCTCTCGTCTCTCCTCGTTAACGTGGCTCTGTGCGGAGAGGCTCAGCGGACATTACATGCACCATCTCTTTGCCAGATGTTATTGCTCACACGCCGGCGATTTCATAAGGTGCTGTGACAATTTCATTAACTACGCTGGAAATAGACACTCTTCTTCCAGGGAAAATGGCGGGGTAAAAAGAGGGATCTCTGTTTCACATTTGAAGCGAGCTGGGGAGGGAGTTGGGGAGGGAGTTGGGGGGCATGGACGCCGTGGAATCGCATGGAGCACAATGGATGAGGAGAGCAATTCTGTCAGATTTTAATGATATGCTCCGCTTTCGTGGTGCAAGAGGAACAAATATGGAGATGTGAAATTCCGGTGACAAAAATGCTCGGCTGTTCTCATTGTGTGTGATTTTCTACGGTGTATTCAAATTTGAAAAATTGAGAGACGAGATGATATATAAGTCTGGAAGACATTGTGCTGTACTTACTGTACTTTTCAGCACCGGTCTGTTGCACTTTACATTTACGCGAGTTTTAATGGTTTGCAGTGTTATACCTAGTGAGATATAACATCCTGAAAATCCACCCAAAGCCTGTCCAAATTAAATGAATTATTAAATAGTTCATCAGTGTTCAAAATAACAGTAATAGAAGAGCTATTTGTCAGGATGAAAATGTCTCGTCCTCAGCCTTTTAGGGCCCACTGCTTACTGGAACATGGTGAATGTAGCAGGACCACCGGGTATCATAAATAGGCCTAATAATACCTTACTAAACCCCAAAACGCTAGAAACAATACCTTTTTATCAAATTTAACGCATAAGTTTGACCTGTTGTCAAAAGGGCCGTTCCTATGGTCAACACTGGCGCTCCAGCCACTCACGCCTGTGACATGTGACTGGATAAAGGCAACAGTTCATTCATAAGAACGTTAAATACTAAACTAAATCGTCAGTCTTAGTTTCCATTCTTGCCACTGCATCTTGTGGCCTGACATGCTCTCCTCATCTGTCCTCGCCCTGCATCCTCTCTCGCTTTCATTTATGACCCAAAATATTTCAGTTTGGCCTATTATCTCTCTCATATTGTTCAGATCTTCATACCTACAGCACGTCCGCTCTGGGCTGGGACGTGTCAGAGGTCAGAGGTCAGAGCGAGTGCTGAGGCCATGCTGCTGGGAGTGAGAGAGACTGTGCACGGTGCGGATATCTCATATTCTGACCATATATGGCAAAATAAACATGATCAACTGTAAAAATGAGCTTGTTTACACTTTTAAGATCCCACCTGGTAAAGCTTAATGTAGCCCAAAATATACACATCCTTTTTATCCTTCCGAGGACGAGCAAAAGTGGATGGAAAACCACTCGACCGACATTGTCCCCAACATTTCGACTCATGAGATTGTGTGAAATCTACATGTGAAAGATTATGTAACCTTTTTTAATTGACAAAAAGTGGAAAAGTGAACGTTCATCCCAGTGGAGGACACACGGAGGGAATTTTGTTGGAAAAATGTGACATGTTTTTTTATGTGTCTAAGTGGCCATTATTGGCAGAGGAATGTAAACTGCTGGAGAAACCGTTGAAGTGCACCATGACCACGTGTTCTGGGACTGTCCTGTTGCTCAAAAATATTGGAGTGAAATAAACAAGGCACTGCAGACTGTTTTTGACATTGCCCTCCCACACAGTTTCAGAACTATCTACTCAGGCCTCGAAACTCCTGCCACAATAACTGTCAAAGGGACACATTTGGAGTGTACTTCTGGCAGCAGTGAAAAATACCATTTAAAAAAAAAAAAAAAAAAAAAACGGATGTCACAAACGGTCGAATTATGACTGACGTTCGAAATGTGGAGAAAAAAAAAAATCACATTTAGACTTAACTTGAAAATGGGTCTCTTTGACAGACTGTGGACAAACATTTTTATTTTACATGCTACTTGTGTTCTTTTTACTTTGCTCTCTGGTCTTGTTATGTGTTAAAAAAAAATAAAAAAAATAAAGTTAAAAATAAAGAACTATGTTTTTTCTGGTTGGCAGTCTACCGTTTTGCATTCATTATTTAATTTGTATTTTAAGTCCCAATAAAAATCTGAGTTCTCTTTTTTTTTTGGTGTTGGATAATGTCAAATGCATTGTGCTCTGGAAAGGAAATATTTTAGCACTTCCGTCGGTAAATAGGCTTTAGCTAACACGCGCTACCTTTTGTTTTGCTAAATCTGTCTGTTCAACATAAAAGTTACCACCACAAGATTAAATAGCACTATTATTAATTTCCAATCGGCTCCAAAGTGAACCAGTGGAAACATGACTCTTGTGTGACCCTCGTAGCCTCTGGTGTGGGACGGTATCAATGGCCCGAGAAAAGTCAAGGACTGTGATCTCGTTTTTTTTTGTTTTTTTTTTTATCATGAGCCATCAAAGGGAAAGAGCTTTTGACATTTTTAGTGGCAAGTTGAAAGTTCTGATTGATATGGCTTGATAAAATTGCCTTTGTTTAATTTCTTGGTTATAAAATAATTATTTGTAAATATATATATATATATATATAAGTCCTGTTTCTCTAAGACAAAGGATTCTTTCAACATATCAAAGCTTTCATTAGATTTTTTTTCCATCCAGACCTTGAATCTCAGGTCGGTGCTTTTTGGTCATAGGCCAACCAGCTTAAGCTTTAACATCTTTGTTCAGTTTGTATTTTTTGATCAGCTCCTTCCATGTTGTGAGCACAGATTTTACCCAGGTATTCTTAATTTCCTCAAAATGACTCAGCCGTCTGTCATCTGCCAGTGAGGCCTGTACAGGAACCTCAGGCACAACATTACTCTCAATATTGTCCCTTTGGGCTTCATATTCTGGGTCACACCAGCAAGGCTCTGATGTGAGCTGAAACAAAGTCATTTTTTAAGGTAAACTTCAACCTCAGTTTTCTATTGATATTGTTATACTCTTAGTCGAATTTTCAACTCTGATAGAAAGAAGTTATTTTGGTTTTCATAGCAGACAAATTCCCATTTCCATTTGATAAAAGACAAACAAAAGTATGTTGGATGGTTCCAGTGTAGCCTGTAATCTACTTCTCAGCTGTGTCCTGCGTTAAAAAAGTCAAAAATGGGAATAGAAGTGATCATGGACAAGAAAGTACGGGCGGTTTTACAGCTTTATTCACATGCAAGCCGACCCGGAACGAATCCCGGGTTTTTTACTTGGTCTTGACCTCAGGTAATATCTGTATCAGGTTGCACCTGTGAATGGGGCTTTAGATTGTTTCTGCAGGATCCGGACTCCAAATCCAGAATCTTGCTCTTCACAGTCTCATTCTCCACTCGCAGGTTCATCTCCTTGGCTCTCATCTGTCTGAAAGAGTACGTTATGCTACCTCAACCTGCTGTTTTGTCCTGCCTTCAGGCCCGCCCCATCGACGTATATTTTGTCAAAACGGGCGCCGCTCTGAGGCCTCAGCTCTCAATGATGCCATGTCATGCAGGATCTGATCCGTGGAGCGATAGCCTTCCCTGATCACATTAGTGACGTATCGATCCATCCGTCTGCCGCTCGCTGAAAGGTGAGCAAGCGAAACGTAATCCTGTTAGCGGGGCTCTCCCAAACCACACAGCTATTCGCAACAAGGAAATCTATCTGCTTAGTCTCCTTTTACATGAGCCGGGCTGCGTCATGGTAACATCAACACATTCTAAGATGGTCGTCGTTTAACACTGAGGTTTAGGGTCGTATTTTTTATTAAACTGTCAAAATGCAGATGTTTTGTTTGAGTTTTTAGTAAATATTTCGCGATGGGGGTGTTTGCCACTTGCTTGTGTCCATGGAGATGTTATAGGGATAATTATATCTGGATTGTTCTGCAGCATGGCCTTGAACTTATACACAACCAGTCAAAAGTTTGGTTGTTAAATGTTTTTTTGATCTTACTTTCCATTACCGTTGGGGAGTATAAAGAGTATAAGTCGCACTAGCCAAAAAAATAATAATGGAGAAGAAAAAAACATATATAAGTCGCATTTTTGGGCGAAATTTGTTCGATAAAATTCAAGACCACGAACAGATATTTCATCTTGAAATGCAATTTAAAATAATAACAGATGAGAGAACATGGTGAATAGGTGAACGTATGCTAACGCTAACACCTTCAGCTACATGACGCACAGACAAAGAACTGTGGTAAGTGTCTGGTATGTTAACGTAACATATTAACAGTTCTTCAGATAACTATAGCATAAAGAACATGCTAACAAGTTTACCAAAGCATCAGTATTACCCCAAATCATTCTTCTTCCTCGGTGTCACTTCTAAACAACTCCACAAACTCCAGAGGCAGAGGAAGAGCATTCTTCTTCTGCGTCGCTTAGAGCCTAGAGCGCCCTCACTTGGTTACCAGTGTGAAAATAATAACGAATAATATCACAAATAAGTTGCGCTGGAGTATAAGCCGCACCCCAGCCAAACTCTGAAAAAAGTAAAATATGGTATATGGAAAATATGGTACTGTATTTTGTGCACGAAAAGGTGCACCGGATTATTAAGCGCACCATCAGCTATCTGTGTACCATGTGTACTGGTCCATACATAAAGCGCACCGGACGATAAAGCGCATAAGATAAACAAAACAGAGTCAGTTGAGCTTTATGAAACGCGTTCAACTCATTCAGATCAACATTGTTCAACATCAAAACACACTCTGCTATCGCTAACAGACACGTTAGCATATCCAAATCAATTCTCTGTCAAGATCACTTGTAAACACGTAAAATACAAACACAGAACACACTCTGCTACCGCTAAAAGACACGTTAGCGTATTCACAACAACTCCCAGCCTCGTTCAGTTGCAACACGTAAAATACAACACAATACACTCACTTTTTCAGTTCATTCCTCATCATCAAATCCTTCAAATGCACCGAAGTACATCCTGCATAGCTATGAAAAGACGTCCCAATTTACCTGGGACTGCCCCGATTGTTTACGTCCCGTTTCCCGGTTTAATGTCTGCTGGGGCGCAAATGGTAAAAGCAGCCAAAGTGCTGATAGTGCTCCGTGCTAAAACTCTTTGGTCATGTGATCCCGCATCTTGGACCCACGCAGCAGTTCAGTGATGATTCCTGCCTTTTGATTCCCACAGTTGACTGATAGTTTAGCCCGTAAGCGCATAATATGAGTTCCAATGGTCTCTATGCAGCAGCTATCTTGGGCCATCACCGGTAGGTGTCTGCGTTGTGCCTGACTGAAAATGTTTACGTTTTGACAAAGTGTCGCGTGCGCCGCGGGTAGCGGTAAACTACTATTCCCAGAATGCTTTGCAAATATGTTGTTGGGACTTCCGGTTCCGGAGTACTGTAAATGTAGTCCTGCATCGGCGTCTCCTGTCCCAAATCTTCTTTATACACCATGTAGCACACAAAATATCTTTGCGGTCAGTAAGCACAACCAGAAATAAACCATATATTATGCGCACCGGACTATTAAACTTTTGAGGACGTTAAAGACTTTAACGTGCGCTTTATAGTGTGGAAAATACGGTATTTATATCTCGCGAAAGACATCAGCATCAGCGAACACGGATGGGATGATCTAATGAACACTGTTTAAGATTCTTAGCACACTCTTTTCTTCCCTCTTTTTTCCTTCAAGGCACTCAAAGTACTTTACACCGAGGAATCACACACACACGACAAGTACGTAGACACTGGCAAAATGCAGTAAGAAAAACAGTGTCCAAACTTCTGACTATAGGTCAAACAAAACCCCCAATCTCCATGGAGACAAGCTGATGGCGGATCACTAAATTACGTAGTGTACTTTTATCTGCACTGACTACTACTGCATACGTCTGTCTCATATAGTACATAAGGAAACTCTTCCATTTCCACTCTCATGTTCAGGTTCAAACATTTTCAACCCTTTTGCGCCTGTCGACATGGGCCTGCTTAAAGGACTTTGCCACCAAAAAATGCTCCATTTAATTGTACTTGAACAAAGAGGATATCTCCCACCTCCGCTATATATATATATATATATATATATATATATATATATATAAAAAGACACGACAGTATGAAGCAGCAGCATCGAGAGGCAAATGAAGTCAGCAGCCAGCGTTGCATAATTCATCTCTGATCAAATTTGACAAGTTCTTATCGTTCTTTATGGCGCTGCCTGTCATGGAACAATGCAGCATCGTCCGCGGCGACAGCTCCAGTTTTCATTTCCATTTTTTCAGTCGGGCGACATTAGCATAGATTTGAATGGGTGCAGCGGTAGGGAGGAGGGGAGAGACAACCAGGGTCCTCATCAGATCGGATTAAAGAAGAGAGCACCGGAGCCGAACAGATTCAGGGCGACGGCGAGAGGAGAGACTCTGCAGCAAATTTAAGGATGATATTAGAAAGCATTTGTGACACGATGTAATAGAATTTCCAGGAAGACTGTATTTCCTGCTCATGCTCGCCTCAAGTGCCCCATCATCACAGCAGCAGCCACATCATGAGCCTCCTCAGTCTCTCCGTATTCTCCACCACAAACGTCTGATACTTCACACATTTTGCTTTGTTTGTATTGTCTTGGCCTTTAAACATGCTCTTGAGTAACTTTCCTTTGGCATCTCGATCCACTGGCAGTTAAGGGAAGGGGAAATAAACAAAAGGCAGCTTGCCCTGACATGCAGGTGTAGGGAAAGCTGGTCCTACAATGAGCATGATTAGATTTATGGATTTAAAAGAGCACAGGAGATCTCAGAGCTCTACATTTGACATCACACATGTGTAGAAATGTGTTTTGTGAAGCTCAGAAGGAGACGATCTCATAAACGGTGTGAATGAAGCTAAATACAACTCCAGCAATGTTTGCATGAGGAAACGATGTTATAGCACCTCTGAAAATGAATGCACGTGAATACTAACAATACGCCAAAGGGTTTGTGATCGCTGTATGTAAGTCTGACAGATTTTAACTGCTTTTTTAAGTTCAAGTTCTCCTTATTGTCCAACGAGGGGGAAATGCACCTCTCAACAAAAAAATAAAAAAAGAGGGATTGTCACAATAACCCAAAAGTACAATACAACAAAAGGATCCAGCGCAAAATGGCACACCTCCTTCTGCAGAGTGAAAATCAACTCCTTCAGATTTAAAGTGATAATAAAGAATAATAACGTTTTCACACATTATTCCAAATAGTTTTTACTAAAAGATCTAATTTGCGCGGTGTGCTGCAGAATCTTTTCACACAAAAAAAGATGCGCCGTGACTCAAAAAAAAAGATTGAAAAACACCGTGCTGAGTGATCATATTTGACCGTTTTAGTCTCTCCTTCTCGAAACGCTCCTGTCTGTTAAAGTGTAATTACCTTAATGCAAACACGGCTCCATCAGAAGGTTAACTCCGCCGCACCTGCCGGGGCCTGCGCCGTCGCATCGCCGAGCGCCAGGACCTTGAAGCCCGAACGTGTCCGGCCGCCAATATTCCCCGCACGTAATCTGACTTCATGCTTATGCTCGCTACAATGTCGTTTTGCCCTTGTGAGGTACATTAGTCAAATTGATGCTATTTCGCCGCGTTTCAAAAGCCGACACAGGTAATTTATGTTGTGTTCTCATACAAGGGGAAATCTACGGCCCCGCACGCAGACATATTGTGTTATGAGGGCAATGTACTGTAGAGAGAGATGGGATTTCTCACATTTGAATAGGCTCGCAATCACCGAGGCCCCGATGCGAGCGAATAGGACCGAGATCAAGACGGGATGACTCACTTTCTATGAATAACCGTGATCATTTTAGAGGAAAAACACTTTCAATTGAACCAAAATATACAGTTATAAAGTAGCCCGTATCGCGTTATGAGGTACAACGTGATATATAGGTCCGTCATGATCATTATTACGGTACATTGATTTAGTAAAATGATGACACTGGAGTGGTAGAAAAAAAAATCTAACCTCCAAATCTTGCAAACATCAATACACTTTAGAAACTGAAGCTGGAAGTTAGAACGTCTCCAATGACTCGCTGATAAATGTAACACGCATGTAAACAGCAATCATTTGACTGTTTACGAACATCAAAAGTGATGTTTTGATGTTGCTGCCTTCTTAAACTGAATGGGACGACACGTTTTTATCCATGTCCGACTTTTCTTATCACGTCCCTCCTGGAAAGGTCAATAAAACACATGGTGTCAAATAATGACTTTAGTATCATGAACAATAGTCAGTAATATGGAGTTTTACTTACCGTATTTTCCGTACTATAAGGCGCACTTAAAAGCCTTTAATTTTCTCTCTGCTTGTGCTTACTGACCTCGAAGCGATTTTGTGTGGTTCACGTTTGGTTTCACTTAATGCGCCTTATAATCCAGTGCGCCTTATAGTGCAGAAAATACGGTAGCGTATGTATTCATTTGGCGAACCACAACATTAGACCGTGTAATCAAGTATTTACGTTGATGTTAAATTGTTCATAAACCAACATTTCTGACGTTTATTTTGCATTTTTTCCAACATAATAATCATAACACACAATATGACTATCTACTGTACCTTAATAACGTAATTGGACAACCATCCATCCATCCATTTTCTGCCGCTTATCCGGGGCCGGGTCGCGGGGGCAGCAGTCTGAGCAGGGACTCCCAGACTTCCTGCAATTATCTACCATTACACCACAGAATATTGATTCAAATCTGGACCGCTTTGCTTAAACTTTTGCAGGGGCTTCAGCGTAGGCCTGATTACAAGTTACAAGCGTTTTAATTCTGGGCGCAGGCCTAGGTAAAAATAGTTGTGCCTCGTCAGGACTCCTGCCTCATAAGCCATGTCTCAGTAGATCAATGCGCTGCAGTTTTGCTTCACGTTTAGCTGATAAGCACAAAGCCTTTTATGTGCACCTAAATATACCCTGAGCCCGTTGTGTGTTCGGGATGTGCTCCGTGAACCTGCTTCAAAACTCAGCATTTTAGCCTTTCAAAGTCAATGGTCCGTTTGGTCATGGGATGTAACTGTCCATGGTGCTGAAGGACTAGAAGGATTTAAAATCAGTGTATTTTGTGAGCTGTAGTTTATAAATCAGCTCGGGATTAGATAGACATCTTCAAAACAGTTATTAATGTTACAGCTGTAAAAAAAATAATGTACCTGGACAAACTGTAAAGAGCCAGACACATCATTATTCGGACACAATAGCCCCAAGCAGGATCGGGCACACAAGCAGGATCGGGCACGCAAGCAGGATCGGGCACGGAAGCAGGATCGGGCACGCAAGCAGGATCGGGCACGCAAGCAGGATCGGGCACGGAAGCAGGATCGGGCACGCAAGCAGGATCGGGCACACAAGCAGGAGCGAGCACAATTACACAAAACTTTATAACCTAAAATCATCCAATGCGTGGCCCTCCTGGCACCCGAGTTAACTGTAAGTCATACAGAGAGCTCATTAGTTAATGAATAACCTTAAGCTAATCATGATCATCATGAATTAAATATGTTCATGATGAATACCAGAGTTCACTTAATCACTGACTAATTATTACTCATCAATAATCAACCACTTCACTAAAGCAGGAGGAGGTTTGGAGGTCAAGGTCAGACATCTGAAAATTGGACAAAATCAGGTTAAGGTTTTTGGTTAATTGTCTTGACATAATGATGAAAAGACATTTACAGAAGGGATTATGGGTCATTTAGAGTTTGGGCAAATGTCAAATGTTGCCTCATGTTTTGGAGTTAAAACTATAATAATAATCAGTCTCAGAAATGACCCGACATTCTTCCCCTGAGTCCTCTCTTTCTTCCCCTGAGTCCTCTCTTCCTTTCCCGAGTCCTCTCTTTCTTCACCTGAGTCCTCTCTTTCTTCCCCCGAGTACTCTCTTTCTTCCCCCGAGTCCTCTCTTTCTTCCCCCGAGTCCTCTCTTTCTTCCCCCGAGTCCTCTCTTTCTTCCCCCGAGTCCTCTCTTTCTTCCCCTGAGTCCTCTCTTTCTTCCCCCGAGTTTTCTCTTTCTTCCACTCGTCGTGCTCAGTGTTTGAAAATCCCTCACCTCCTGCCACTCTGCCCGGCTCCCTCCGTCCCCCCTGCTCGTCCTGAGGGTCTTTTTAGCGTGCAGATGCGATTTGCCGGTGTCGTCGAGCAGCCGGGGCCTCCGCGAGCAGCCGGGGCCCCCGCGCTCGCCGCTCCTCTCGGCTACAGTCATTTAGACACCGCAATCCAAGCAAGATCAAATTATAAAGCCATTAATTTGCCTAGGTAATCCTCGCCGTCAGAGCTCCCAGGGCGGTTCGTCACGCGGCAGGACTGAGGAGGTCTCTAATTATCCGAGAGAGAGAGATGGGGGTGGGGGGGACGCAGTGGTCAGGACTCGCAGCAGCTCGGGGTCACCTGCTCGTACGCCAAAGCGGGCGTGGCGTGGGGCACACAAGGGCGGCGCTGAGGGTGACGGACCCTGGCGCTCTTACACTTTGGCGTCTCACGTTGTTTTTTTCAAACAACGTAAGAAAAAACACACGTTCGTTTCTATCAGGCAGGCTTTCCAGTGTGGGGATTTTTGTTAGCCTTCCTTCTATTGGCAGCAGAGGGAATTGCCACTGGGCGTTAAACAGAAGCTAACTTGACCTGGCGTGCTATTGTACAAGCTCACACTTTAAATGGACGGCAAAAGTGCACGGAACGAGTTTGGAGATGATTTATGGATTTAAAGTGCCCATGACAGGTTTTTCTAATGTCAACGTTTATGCAGAATTTACACAAAGAAACAACTTTTTTGACTCTTTAAACATTAATTAAACTAAATAAAGTCGCTCTCAGACATTTGTATTCGTCAAATAAAAAATGTTTTTGCCCAGTGGTACAATTTCCTAGTGTGATGTCATGAATTACAAACAGGAAGTTAAATTATAATCCTAAAACAATTGCTATTCTGTGATTTTTCTGTGACATTTTCATAATTTTTTAGCAGAATTCAAAATGTATTTATCTTAACTGCATTTTAGTTTACCGAGTTGTCTGACCTGTAGGGGGCGCTTTAAAACCGCACAGGAAACCTTCAGATCTCTTCCGCTGACGTACAAATCTAGGAAACGTTAAACCGAGTGCAAACAAGATTCATTGAACAAAAACAAAAAAAATCTATTTAGCAGAATAAGTGTCCTTTAAACTCTTTAAAACTAGTGCGTCTTTTATTTTATTATGACAATTCTAGATACATTTACAGTATGTTTATTTTACAAGGTGATGGGAGTGTAAAATCAGGTTTATAACACTTTAATTACCTGCATTTTTGTAATTATGTTGTAAAAAGGAAAACGATATCTGAATGAAAAAATTGCTTTTCTTTCACAGCTCGGCTTCGTCTCTCATCCCTCTTTCATAACAAAATGGAGAGAAAACCAAGTAGAAAAATAATGAAATAACTAACATAAATTGACCAAGCTCTGTACATTTTAAAAAACATTGAACATCGCGACGCAGGGATAACAAACCGATTGCTCGTATATGTCAAGCAGGGGAACAAAGCAAACTTCGGGTGGTTTTACACGTCTCCTTTAATCTCCTGATGCGGGCGCGGTCATGTAAACGAGCTCTTCTTGATCTGACCTCAAGGACTCGACTCCAAATGTTTTATCCAAACACGATTAGTCACGAGAGCGCAGCTGACGAGGCAAAACGCACCAGCTTCTGAAGGTGACCCCGGCCTGTTTGAGATTATCCGTGGCGTTCAAAAGGGGCGGGGCCAGGTTGTTGTCGGCTCATTAGCAGAACACGGGGGGGTGAGGGGGAGGTGAGGGGGGTGAGACCAGGAGAGTCGGTTTGTTTAGCCGTCTGCAGCCGATAAAAGTCATTATCCAGCTTCAGATACGAAACCCAGAGCCACAGGGCAGAGTTTGAGCGCCCCCTACAGGTCGGACCACTCATTGAACTGAAATGCAGTGAAATTTTATATAGATAATGTTTGGCTAAAAATTATTCAAATGTTATCCCGGGATAGCTAATTTTTTAGGATGATCATTTTTTTTATTTCACTTCCTGTTGTAATTGGTGACATCATACTAGGACATTACCCAGCAAACACTGGGCCAAAACTCATCTAACGTCGCACTTATTTTATTTTGAGAAATTAAAATACATGAGTGACTTTATTATGTTGAATTGATGTTATAAGCATCAAAAAAGGTGTCGTGTAATCCCTCATTCGTCCAGGCGTGTTCCATAGTAGAAAAAGCTTCAGTTGTAGTCATCTGGACTCAGTCTAATTTTTCAAACTGAGTCCAGATGACTACAACTGAAGCTTTTTCTACCATCAAAAAAGGTGTTTCTTTGTGTAAATTCTGCATAAACTTGGAATGGAATCAAATCAAATCAATTTATTTTTGTAAGGCCCAAAATCACAACAACAGTTGCCTCTGAGGGCCACAGGGAGAAATGAATCAACAATGTCTGTGGTGGCGATGAAGTCAGACAATGTCTGTGGTGGCGAGGGACGATGTCCCAGGGTCCTCTGTCCTTAGACTCTCCTTCTCGGCCAGGAAAAACTACAAAAAAAACCTCTTTGGGAAAAAAGCGTAGAAACCTGGAGGAGTTCCAGTGAAGGAGAGATCCGACTCTCACAGACGGACAGACGGACACGAGGGAGACTGGAGCTGGACCCACTCTTCAGGCAGATGAGGGACCGACTGAGGCGAACTGGACCCACTCTTCAGGCAGATGAGGGACCGACTGAGGCGAACTGGACCCACTCTTCAGGCAGATGAGGGACCGACTGAGGCGAACTGGACCACCTCTTCAGGCAGATGAGGGACCGTCTGAGTCGAGCTGGACCCACTCTTCAGGCAGATGAGGGACCGACTGAGGCGAACTGGACCCACTCTTCAGGCAGATGAGGGACCGTCGGAGGCGAGCTGGACCCACTCTTCAGGCAGATGAGGGACCGTCTGAGGCGAGCTGGACCCACTCCTCAGGCAGATGAGGGACCGACTGAGGCGAACTGGACCCACTCCTCAGGCAGATGAGGGACCGTCCACACAGGGCAGGGACCACTTCACCAGGGGAGGGGCATCTGGGTCCACAGGTCCTCAGGAGTGAGAGAAAGAAAAGAAGGCGGTGAACAGTTTGCAAGTGGAATCAAAAAATAAATATTGTTTGATAGCATAAGTAGTCAGAAGAAGAAGAGGATAGTGCTCAAGCTGTCATACTTCCCCCAGCATAGTTACTCCTAGAGCAGCGTAGCTAAAGCTGTGGGTTTATGTTTCTGTTCCTAACTACTCTGACCATAAGCGATTTCGAAGAGGAACGTTTTAAGCCTGGACTTAAATGAAGAGACTGTGTCAGCATATTTAACATGGGTCGGGAGCTGATTCCATAACACAGGAGCTTGGTAGCTAAACGCTCTACCTCCTACAGTACTTTTAGAGACTCTTGGGACCACCAGAAGGCCGGCATTCTGAGAGCGAAGAGCTCTGTTTGGATGATATGGTTCTATAGCATCTTTGAGGTAGGATGGGGCCATGTCATTTATGGCTTTGTAGGTCAAGAGTAGAATTTTGAATTTGATTCTAGACTCGACGGGGAGCCAGTGAAGAGACTTCAGCACCGGCGTAATGTGCTCTCTTCTTTTTGTTCCTGTTAGTAATCTTGCTGCTGCATTTTGAACCAGTTGAAAGCTTTTTATGGAGCTTTTAGGACACGCTGCAAGCAGGGAGTTACAGTAGTCTAATCTAGTCGTTACAAATGCATGGATAAGTTTTTCGGCATCACTTTTAGGCAGGATTCTTCTGATTTTGGCTATGTTGCGCAAATGGAAATAGGCTGTTTTACAGACTTGATTTATATGAGCTTTAAATGAGAGCTCCTGGTCAAATAAGACTCCAAGGTTTCTTACAGTAGAACTGGAGGCTACACTGACATTGTCCAGTGTGACTATCTGCTCAGATAGAGAGTCTCCTAGATGCTTAGGGCCAAGCACAATGACCTCGGTTTTTTCAGGGTTAAGAAGCAGGTAGTTTAGTCTCCTTCACACAAGTACTAAGTCTGTCTACTTGATCGCTCTGATCAGGTTTCATTGATCAATACAGCTGAGTGTCGTCTGCATAGCAGTTGAAGTTAATGTCATCCTTTCTGATAATGTTGCCTAATGGCAGCATATAAAGAGTAAACAGAATTGGACCGAGTACCGAACCCTGTGGCACACCGTAAATTACTTTAGAGCTTGGTGAGGAGCTCTGGTTTACATTAACAAATTGGAACCTATCAGATAGATAGGATTTAAACCAGCTGAGGGCTGTTCCTCCAACACCTACATCACATTCTAACCTCTGCAGTAGAATGTTGTGGTCAATGGTGTCAAACGCTGCGCTGAGGTCCAACAGAACCAGGATTGAGACCAGTCCATCGTCAGCGGCTAATAACAAATCATTTGTGACTTTAACTAGTGCAGTTTCAGTGCTGTGGTGGGCTCTGAACCCTGACTGGAAAACTTCAAATAAGTTATTGTCCTGCAGGTGGCGACAAAGCTGTTTTACTACAACTTTTTCAAGGATTTTAGAGACGAAGGGAAGATTTGAAATAGGTCTGTAGTTTACCAATAGGTCGGGATCTAGATTAGGCTTTTTCAGAAGAGGTTTAATGACTGCATGTTTGAAGGACTGTGGAACATAGCCACTTTGGAGTGAAGTATTTATTATATTAAGAATAGGGTCTATAATTAGGGAAAGAATGTCTTTGAGGAGTCTGCTTGGAATGGGGTCTAGGACACAAGTTGAGCTTTTAGAGGACATAATGGCTGAAGTTATCTCTGCTTGATCAACAGCTGTGAACCTTTCTAAATTTACAGGTGGATTTATATGGGACGTTAGATTTACAGCTTGGGCTAGTTCAGGGCTAATAGCGGGGGTAATTTCATCTAATTTATCTCTGATTGTTTTTATTTTATTGTTAAAAAATAGGAGGAAATCATCAGAGCTAAGTGTAGCTGGGATTGAGGGCTCTACTGCACTGTGACAGTTTGTTAGCCTAGCTACAGTGCTGAAAAGGAATTTAGTGTTACTTTTGTTGACTTCTATTAGATTTGAATAATATCTGGTTTGGGCCTTACGCAGAGCCTGCTTATAGGACAGCAGGCAACTTTTCCATGCTTTTAGGGATTCTTCGGTGTGAGAGCGACGAAATAATCCCTCTAACTTTCTAACTCTTTGTTTATGTGAACGCAGTTCTTGGTTGTACCATGGGGAGGCGGGCTTTGGCCTAATGACCTTCTGTTTTAACGGCGCGACAACGTCAAGAGCAGACTTCAGAGAATTCATGGTCAAGTCGACACATTGATCACTTAAACTGGGACTAAAGCTGTTCTCAGCAGGATCACATGACATGTCACTGAATATTGGCTCTATTATTTCTTTGAATTTTGAGATCGATTTTTCAGATATTGTCCTTTTCATTATAACTTTATTTTGTGGGACTGGATGATCTTTAAGAATAAACTGAAAGGTAATTAGGAAATGATCTGACAATAGGGTTTTGAGGGAGGACAATGAGGTCACTAATCTCTGTTCCATACGTTAGGACAAGATCCAGAGTGTTCTTGTGAGTGTGAGTCGGTTTATTTACATTCTGAGTGAAACCAATGCTGTCTAACAAGGCGCTGAAGGCATTACTGAGAGCGTCATCACTCATGTTCACGTGGATATTAAAGTCTCCAACTATAACTATTTTATCCCAGGCTAACACTAAGTTTGATATAAAGTCAGAAAACTCTGTTAAAAACTCTGAGTAGGGACCAGGGGGTCGGTAGATAACTATGAACAAAACTCCTTTTTGGTTTTTCATATTTGGACATGTGATTGACAGCATAAGGCTTTCAAATGAGTGAAATGCATTGTTAGTTTTAGGGCTCATGAGTCGCTTGAGTGGGAGATCACTGCCACACCACCACCTCGGCCTGTGCTCCTGGCGGTCTGAAAGTTAACATGGGTGGGTGGGGTGGACTCATTTAGTCTGACGTAGTCGTCTTGTTGAAGCCACGTTTCAGTTAGAGCTAGAAGATCTATGTTATAGTCACTAATTAATTCATTAACTAAGAGCGATTTGGAGGAAATTGCTCTAATGTTTAGCAGTCCACATTTTACGTGTTTATTCATTTGTGTATTTGTGTCATTTGTGATTGTTATTTTCCTTAAGTTACTTGGTCTGACGCCTGAAATATTTTTTCTGAGATGTGACTTTTTGGCATTATTTGTACGAGGAACACGAGGGACACACACAGTCTCTATCTGTCTTGAATCTGAACACTTCACATGTAACAGAACGGGCGAGAGTTCAGCGACAGAGGAGCGTCTTGAACTGCTGCTCCGCGCCCGGGGCTCATCCCTAGATGGTCACTTAACACGACTAAGACTATCGGTCAAATTCCGAACTAATAGGGATGTACCCTCCGAAGTCGGATGGATGCCATCCCTGCGTATGAGCCCGGGCTTTCCCCAAAACGCACTCCAGTTATCAATAAAGACAACGTTGTTTTGAGGGCACCATCTGGATAACCAGTTGTTGAATGCTGAGAGACGGCTGTACAATTCAGCATTGATCCGATTGGGCAGGGGCACACTCACTGTGGGCCAGTCAAGACACACTCACTATGGACCAGTCAAGAACCCTCTCACTGTGGGCCAGTCAAGACATACTCACTGTGGGCCAGTCAACACACACTCACTGTGGGCCAGTCAACACACACTCACTGTGGGCCTGTCAAGAATATACTCACTGTGGGCCAGTCAACACACACTCATTGTGGGCCGGTAAACACACACTCACTATGGACCAGTCAAGAAGCTTCTCACTGTGGGCCAGTCAAGACATACTCACTGTGGGCCAGTCAAGACACACTCACTATGGACCAGTCAAGAAGCCTCTCACTGTGGGCCAGTCAACGCACACTCACTGTGGGCCATTCAAGACACACTCACTATGGACCAGTCAAGAACCCTCTCACTGTGGGCCAGTCAAGACATACTCACTGTGGGCCAGTCAACACACACTCACTGTGGGCCAGTCAACACACACTCACTGTGGGCCTGTCAAGAATATACTCACTGTGGGCCAGTCAACACACACTCATTGTGGGCCGGTAAACACACACTCACTGTGGACCAGTCAAGAATATACTCACTGTGGGCCAGTGAACACACATTCATTGTGGGCCAGTGAACACACACTCACTGTGGGCCAGTGAACACACACTCACTGTGGGCCAGTGAACACACACTCACTGTGGGCCAGTGAACACACACTCACTGTGGGCCAGTAAACACACACTCACTGTGGGCCAGTGAACACACACTCACTGTGGGCCAGTGAACACACACTCACTGTGGGCCAGTGAACACACACTCACTGTGGGCCAGTAAACACACACTCACTGTGGGCCGGTAAACACACACTCACTGTGGGCCGGTGAACACACACTCACTGTGGGCCAGTCAAGACATACTCATTGTGGGCCAGTGAACACACACTCATTGTGGGCCAGTGAACACACACTCATTGTGGGCCAGTGAACACACACTCATTGTGGGCCAGTGAACACACACTCATTGTGGGCCAGTGAACACACACTCATTGTGGGCCAGTGAACACACACTCATTGTGGGCCAGTGAACACACACTCATTGTGGGCCAGTGAACACACACTCATTGTGGGCCAGTGAACACACACTCATTGTGGGCCAGTGAACACACACTCATTCACATGTAATTTATGGTTCTTTTTGTGTGTGATGCGTGAACAGACCGAACGACAATTCCCGTCAGAATCAATGAAGTATTTATCTACACTTTCCCACTCTTTGTCTGTTAAAACAAGATTAACTTCTCTTTCCCATTTAGTATAGTCACTATTTACAATAATGTCTAATGCAAAGCTAGACATTCCTCTTGAAGGTTTAAATTTATAAACCTTGATTTAAAAAATCTGTCAGAGGGTTTTAATGGTGTATTTCTCAAGCTCTTCTTCTTATTTCTGTCACTTAGTAATCATGAAACAACAACTTTTTCCATTTGCACTGCTAGTTTTTCCACTCGATCTGACTAAACTGCAAATTGTGTGTAATTGTAATTCAAACTTTTTTTTTCATACATGCCATGCTATTTTTTAAATATATGTTACTATTATATTTGCTGTTTCACGTTGCACCTTATCAGTTCCTAGTTTGTGAATCTTGTTTTTAGTCACTGACAATGAACCTTTTTCTGATTCTGATTATAGTATAGTGGTATTTCCCGACAAAGTAAAATGATTGGAATGGAACCTTTCTATCAGTACCAGGCTGTTCTAAACACTTCAGTAACAGAGTGATATATTTCTAACAAGCAGAAACTAATATAATGTGCCTTTAATGCTTGAACAAAGACTGAGAGCGCAGCAGTGCCAGGAGTGGCCGGTGAAGGGCTTTTATGTCACGTAGAAGATCCATACGCTCAGCACAGACGTGTGCGGAGGCAGATTGCGCATTGACGTCTAGGGACGGTCAAACAAAGGAAAGAATCAATCTAAAAGCGATAAGCCCATCCCGGAGACTATGGCAATGTCAGACAAATATGGTGACGAGTGTCTGAAGTGTCTACCAGTGTGAGCCAGCGTGGGCCAGTGTGGGCCAGTGTGGTCCAATAGACTTGGTTTTCCATCTGGATCACTAAACACGGACAAATGTATGATTCATGTCAGCAAAACTGTTAAATTGAATGAAAAGAAATGAAGGTTTTGTGATTCCTGTCGTGTCTTTGTGATTTTAATGCGTTTTCTTCCCGTTGTGTGAAGCACTTTGAATTGCCTCGTGTACGAATTGTGCTCTACAAATAAACTTGCCTCGCCGAGATAATTAAACGGAACACAAGCCCGTCGTCTGAAAATGTCTCGTTATAGGCTGAATATTGCTCGGAAAATATGATTCTGAGACCTTCATTTTCTACTTGATTACATTTGAAGCTGATTAGAAACTCGAGGTGTAATTGGGCTTTGATAATGTGCTTTTTAGGAATGTGTGAGGAGAGAGGAGGAGAGTGTGATTCCTGTGGCCGGCTTCTCTTTGATCCAAAAAGTATTATTCCTTTTGAAAACAAGAGGCGGAGGTATAGTCCAAAGCAGCGATCAAGAAAGACAGCAGCTACTTTGAAATAATGTTACTCAAGTCAAAGTAAAATGCAGTGAACCAAACGGCTGAGGTGAGATTGATATGAAAAACCTACTGAGGTAAATGTAGTGTTAAGTCATGCTACAATTCGAAATCTAACATTATACGGTGCATCAGTGCCTTTCCACACTTTGTTCTGTCACAGCCTTATTCCTGAATTGATTAAAGTCAGTATTTGCCTAAAAAAATCTACAAAAAATCCTTCATAATAACAACTTGAAAGAAGGTTGTTAGAATTCTTAGCAAATGTATAAAAAATAAAAACCCAAACCAAAGCCCATGTGCGTAGAGCAGTGTTGAGGTACATGTTGAGAAGAAGAATGGGAGAAACTTCCTGTAAATATGTGTCAAATCAAAAAGACTTTGACGCTGTAATTAGTGCCAATGTAATGAGGAATGGCTGTGAATACTTATGTTCAAGTGCTTTTTTTTATTTTTGTATACATTTGATAATAATTCCAACAACCTTCGTTCACGTTGGTGCTATCTTTTGTTAAATTTTGAGGCAAATAATGAATTACATGTGTTTTTGAATAACAAAATGTGAAAAAAGTGAAGCGCTGTGAATACTTGTAATTAACTTTAGGATCAGGATTTAGTGGAAATAAATGGCTTTGTTTGTTTGCCTGAAAGAGGATCACTAAACATCACTACATTTAAAGGTCCCATATCATGCAAAATCGACTTTTCAAAGCGTTTAACCTTCTTACAGTGCTGTTGGTGCTTCATATGCTCAAAGTGGTGTTTTGATTGCTTTCTGCAGTCTTTAGCTATAGAACAGTCTCTATCCTTCCCCTCGGATGAGCAGATGGGCGGAGCCTACTCACCAGGATGAGTCAGCAGCACGCTTCCCTGTTCCAGCCCCTCCTCCAGGAAGCACTCTGCACCTGTAACACTTGCACTGACTCCGGGAGGGTGGGGGAGAATCTCAAACTAAGCATTTCCGGGTTTGTGAGTGGGTCCAAGATATGGGTGATATTTTATAACTATAATCTTATGGGCGTTGCACAAAACTACTACACTACTAGACAAATAGCATGACATGGGATCTTTAACAGTGTGATATCATCAAGCTCTGAGCCTCAGAACAAGCCAGAGTCGCTGTGGAGAAGTTGAAATGAACACAAGGCGCAGAAGGAAGGAAGTAAAGGTCACGTGTGTCTTGATTTTACACTTTTATTGATCGTCCACATGTATTTCTCATTTACATCATGCATTACAAGCATCCTAACTATTCACATTTCCACAACCAACGGAGCGAGTGAGTTTTTGCAAACATTAGCATGCTAACAGTGCACTTCCTGCTCTGTGGAGAATATAAGGTTCTATGTTCCAATCAGATGAATCCACTGAGCGATTTACTTTAAATTACATGAACATTTAATTTCACCAAAATACTACAATTTATATTGTAGTATTTTATATTTAAATTTATTTAGCTGGAATATAAAATCTTTTTGCACAAGTTAAATAAGCTGCCATTAAAAATCTTTCACTGAGTCCAGTTAGAGAACATTCCCACAATGTCTTGAACTTCACAGCATTTCTGCCACTTTGCCACTACTATATTATAACAAACCAAAAGAATATTATAATAAGCCTGGTCATTTTTCACAATTTACCAAATGCTCTGACCGCTAACCGTGATTGAGTAGTTTTGTTTATCCATGTACTTTTTTGTCGTATTTCTTGGACCACTCCTTTTACTTCTGCTTGAGTAAAACCAATTTGAAGTAACTTTACTCTTACGTGAGTACTTTGTTTGCTATGCTGTCCTCCTCTGACCCCGAGAATGAATCAAACCTCCAGTGCAGAGAACGTAGAGCTTCATTGCTACCACGAGCGACTAATCTTCGAAGTCCAAATACTTCAAAAGGTTTTCCAAGCACGTGTAACTGCATGAATATAACTCCGTACCTCCTGAAGAGTCGAGGCCTTTTCGCTGAACCCCTTTTAAATGCGTTCTTCCTCCCACCGGTTTCCCTCTTTTACCGTCCACAATTGCGTCTCGGGGCGACGCTCTGTAATCACATTAGAGCTCATTTGTGACAGTTCTTTCGCCGCGCGCCTCGATCGTTCACTCCCCCCGCGTTTCATGTGCGCGCCAGGAGCGGTCTTCAAGCAGAAACACTGAGCGGAGAATCGTCTTTCAAGTGCAGATGTAGAACGTCTGCGCGATGATGCGGTCTGAATCAAAGCAGACGTCGTTCTCCACAATCGGATCGCTTCTTCTTTTTGCCTTTAAATGACGTGGCTTTTTTCTGCTGTGGGAGACATTTTAAGGACGTTTGGCCACGGACAAATACAGAGGAACAAGCCACAGTAAGTGTACAATTGTATTAACTATAGATGAAAGAGGTGTTTTGCTTCCTTGTTGATATGGCAATAGTTCAAAGGAGTCATCACACTGAAACTAAAGGATAGTTATAAGATAGATGAGCCTCTGAAGAGTCTCTAAAGAGTCTCTAAAAGCACAGTAGGAGGTAGAGCGTTTAGCTACCAATCTCCCGTGTCATGGAATCAGCTCCTGTTCATGTTAAAGAGGCCGACACAGTCACACGTTTAAGAACAGGCCTAAAAAGTTTGTACAAAGGACTCTCTGTGGAACCTGTTTGGTCTCGTTTGCGTGCTGTCATTTCCATTGTAGTTTGTGGAATGTCCAGTAGAGGGCGATTGGAATCCAAGTGTTACATTACTTTATTCTTTAGACCTTATTCTCCAACGTTCTTCTTTGAAACTACTCATGGTCAAGCCAGTTAGGAACAGAAATAAAAACCTGAAGTAACTAAGAGCAAATGTGCTGGGGGAAGTTGAGCTTGAGCACTAGCCTCTGCTTCTCCTATTCACGTCAACAATATTTAATGTTTTTAGTTCATCTGTGTTTGTTCATTGCTGTTCACGTGTTTTCTCCTCCTTCCATTTGTCTCGGGGGGTGTTACTCTGTCAGACATTGCTGATGGTGACCGGTAGATCCAGATGCTCCTCCACTGTAACCTGTAGATCCAGATGCTCCTCCACTGTAACCGTTAGATCCAGATGTTCCTGTAGATCCAGATGCTCCTCCACTGTAACCTGTAGATCCAGATGCTCCTCCACTGTAACCTGTAGATCCAGATGCTCCTGTAGATCCAGATGCTCCTCCACTGTAACCTATAGATCCAGATGTTCCTCCACTGTAACCTATAGATCCAGATGTTCCTGTAGATCCAGATGCTCCTCCACTGTAACCTGTAGATCCAGATGCTCCTCCACTGTAACCGTTAGATCCAGATGTTCCTGTAGATCCAGATGCTCCTCCACTGTAACCTGTAGATCCAGATGCTCCTCCACTGTAACCTGTAGATCCAGATGCTCCTGTAGATCCAGATGCTCCTCCACTGTAACCTATAGATCCAGATGTTCCTCCACTGTAACCTATAGATCCAGATGTTCCTGTAGATCCAGATGCTCCTCCACTGTAACCTATAGATCCAGATGTTCCTCCACTGTAACCTATAGATCCAGATGTTCCTGTAGATCCAGATGCTCCTCCACTGTAACCTGTAGATCCAGATGCTCCTCCACTGTAACCTGTAGATCCAGATGCTCCTCCACTGTAACCTGTAGATCCAGATGCTCCTCCACTGTAACCTGTAGATCCAGATGCTCCTCCACTGTAACCTGTAGATCCAGATGCTCCTCCACTGTAACCTGTAGATCCAGATGCTCCTCCACTGTAACCTATAGATCCAGATGTTCCTGAAGATCCAGATGCTCCTCCACTGTAACCTGTAGATCCAGATGCTCCTCCACTGTAACCTGTAGATCCAGATGCTCCTCCACTGTAACCTGTAGATCCAGATGCTCCTCCACTGTAACCTATAGATCCAGATGTTCCTGAATATCCAGATGCTCCTCCACTATAACCTTTAGATCCAGATGTTCCTCCACTGTAACCTATAGATCCAGATGTTCCTGTAGATCCAGATGCTCCTCCACTGTAACCTGTAGATCCAGATGCTCCTCCACTGTAACCTATAGATCCAGATGTTCCTGTAGATCCAGATGCTCCTCCACTGTAACCTGTAGATCCAGATGCTCCTCCACTGTAACCTGTAGATCCAGATGCTCCTCCACTGTAACCTGTAGATCCAGATGCTCCTCCACTGTAACCTGTAGATCCAGATGCTCCTCCACTGTAACCTGTAGATCCAGATGCTCCTCCACTGTAACCTGTAGATCCAGATGCTCCTCCACTGTAACCTATAGATCCAGATGTTCCTGAAGATCCAGATGCTCCTCCACTGTAACCTGTAGATCCAGATGCTCCTCCACTGTAACCTGTAGATCCAGATGCTCCTCCACTGTAACCTGTAGATCCAGATGCTCCTCCACTGTAACCTATAGATCCAGATGTTCCTGAATATCCAGATGCTCCTCCACTATAACCTTTAGATCCAGATGTTCCTCCACTGTAACCTATAGATCCAGATGTTCCTGTAGATCCAGATGCTCCTCCACTGTAACCTGTAGATCCAGATGCTCCTCCACTGTAACCTATAGATCCAGATGTTCCTGTAGATCCAGATGCTCCTCCACTGTAACCTGTAGATCCAGATGCTCCTCCACTGTAACCTATAGATCCAGATGCTCCTGTAGATCCAGATGCTCCCTCTCTCCTCCTGACTGGTACTGTCTGTATGTAGGAGGAGGTTCTCTCCTTCACTGTGGTTCTCCCCGAGGTTTCTACTTCCTCCCAAAGGGTTTTGTAGTTTTCTCCTGCAGACGGAGGGTCTAAGGACAGAGGGATGCTGGGACATTTGCTAATTTCCTATGAATATCTTTTAATCTGTTTTTCATTGTCACCCCTCAAGGCACCTGCTGTTGTGATTTTGGGCAACTGCCAAAAAACAAGTCAGATTGTGTTACTTTTTGGTATTCGATCCCGAGCTCTTTTGGCAGAACATTCTCGACAAAGCCTCAACATCGCCGTACAAACAAGCAGAAACAGTTCATCTTTGACATCAGCGTTTCCCTTTCATCAGCAGAACCCACCAGTAGCACCTTGAAGACCCGACCTACACCTCTGTGAACGTCATCTCTGCTCTGAACAACTTCACCTCTGCTATTTCTGTCCCACAACAAACAACCAACGGGCGTGTTTGACTGACAGCCGGGTGCGTCCTCGTTTGGCACTTTATGACATTAAACCTTCGCCACAACAACCGCGTTTATAGTGAAGTGAGTGTGTGTCAGACGCAGAGTGACAATGACACGCGCCTTTAGTTCCAGAGCGGAGGCGGAGCTTGTGTTTGTTGGTGCCCTTTAGGTCGCTCGCTTTGATCCGGGATAAAGATAGATGTGGAGTCGCAGGGGCCACCCGCACGCCGCCCGCACGTCATGCGCACACCACCCGCACGCCAGTGTGTAGAAATGCAACAATTAATATCACAAATCTGCCCCCATGTCACTTCAAATATTTTATCGACGGAAGAAACGTAGTTGTACGTCAAATCAGCAACATTTTTCCTTGAGGATTCGTTTATAAAGCTTGCTTATGCTCTATGCTTTTATTTTATGATTATATACATATTTATTTTTAGTATTTACTTGTAATGATTGTATTATAATTTAAGAGTTGATTTCCAAAAACAGGTCCCATTTGAAAAAAGAATAAAAAAGGTTTACTAATTGCTAGATATTGTGGTATAAAGTGTGTAATATACGGCTGCAGAGCGATTCGTAAAAGTATCAGTACTACAACTACATATATCACAGCAAAATGAGGTCCTCCATGTGACAGAGACGTCCTTTATTTAAAATAAAAAAATATTTAACCTGCTGATGTGTGTTTATGTGTTTGCTAAGTCTAGATTAACCTTGTTGCATTTCTGTTTCAGAGTTTGACTTGCCCGTATTTTCCGGAGTATAAGTTGCACCAGCCAAAAAAATGCATAATAGAGAAGAAAAAAACATATATAAGTTGCACTGGAGTATGAAATGTGGTTGCAAGTGTGAAAATAACAAATAATATCACATATACGTCGCTCCGGAGTATAAGTATAAGTCTATAAGTATAAATATAAGTATAAGTCGTACCCCGGCCCACGGCTTATAAATACGGTATACACTATTAAATCATGAAAATATTGTTCTGAAATGATTGTGTCAAAAGGTATATTCAAATATGGCCATAATATCGATATCGTGCAGCTCATTAGTCAGTGTTATGGGATGTCAAGATTATTAGGTTGATCAATAATCGTAATTTGTTTTTTAGCTCACATTATAATCATAAAGACAAAATCGCCCTTCGAGGAAACCACTGCTGTGATTTTGGGTGTTACAAAAATTTATTAAATTGAAAAAAAAAATTGAAAAAATGGAGACCAAACAAATCAACTTATCAATTTCATATGTGCTTTTGATGCATTATCTTGTTCTTTAAAGATAATTGAATAGTTTTGTACAAAATTCCCCCCAAACATGTGATTCTGTGGTTTTCCATTGCGACTTACACACACATTCCCATTCTTCATCCGTCAAAACAAAGTTACCTTCTTTTTTCCCATTTATTTTTGACGTATGGAGTTAAATATTTTCCTGGAAAGTTCGGTTTTGTATGCGTTTACCATTTACTTTCAAATGACATAATCTTCAAATTACAAATCAGCTAATGCTTTCAGACAGTCCCTCTTTCTATTTCATTTTTTTTACCACTTTGCACTTCTTGAGTCATAATATTTTAATGTAACGTTGAGTACAAATGGGTCTAATCCTGGATGGTAAAAGATATACATGCAGTAGAATTCCTGGACAGTATTAAAAACGCACTGGTCGGCCACTTTATGGATTTGTGGTTTCATTCATATTCCATAAAGTAAGTAAAAAATAAGCGAGGGCTCTGGTTTCAGCGCGGACCCGTTTAGCAGCTCGCACCATCGATCTTTTAAAGTGAGAAACGCCGCGATCGGCAAACCATCACGGCAGGGCGAGCGAGGGGGAGCGAGAGAGTGCAAAAGGTGCAATTAGCAGGTCCCAAAGGCATCCTGGGAGTGACAGAAGAGCAGGCGGCAGGACAGAGGCGCCGGGGCAGGGGGGAGTTACATAAGAGGGGGACATTAAAGAGTTTATAGGGATTAAAGAGTTTATAGGGATCCAAATGCTTTTACATGACCAGAGGAAGTTTGAGATTGAGTTTTTACTTTAGTCTTGGTCTAATGCTGATGTAGTCCTGGTTCAGGCCTGGTTTAGTCCTGGTCTAGTCCTGGTTTAGTCCTGGTTTAGTCCTGGTTTAGTCCTGGTCTAGTCCTGGTCTAGTCCTGGTTTAGTCCTGGTTTAGTCCTGGTTTAGTCCTGGTCTAGTCCTGGTTTAGTCCTGGTTTAATCCTGGTTTAGTCCTGCTTTAGTCCTGGTTTAGTCCTGCTTTAGTCCTGGTTTAGTCCTGGTTTAGTCCTGGTTTAGTCCTGGTCTAGTCCTGGTCTAGTCCTGGTTTAGTCCTGGTTTAGTCCTGGTTTAGTCCTGGTCTAGTCCTGGTTTAGTCCTGGTTTAATCCTGGTTTAGTCCTGCTTTAGTCCTGGTTTAGTCCTGGTTTAGTCCTGGTTTAGTCCTGGAATACGTATGAATATCCAATATGTAACGGACAATACATGTAATCTTAGTCTGTATAAAATCTACTGACGTGATGTAGTTTTGATCTTCTTCTCTCAAATGTGCTCCGTTAAGTAAATATTAATTAAATACTGCAATTGTGTTTTTTCCCCCAAATTGTAACAAGATAGAGAAAAACAAATGGAAAGTTATCTCCATGTTAGTGGTGATTCCCACCTCCAACAAAGCTTCCACAGATGCTGCAGAGGAGCTGAGGGACAGAGTGACGATTGCAACTTTATTTTGTTTGTGTATATTCTGCATAAAATTGCAGACATCACACCAGGAGTGTCCCTGGTGTGATGTCACTTCCTGTCATTTTCTATAGTTCTTTTTACGTTTTCTCCACAAATACCTGCTTGATTGATGTAAACTATCATTTATATGTACAACAAGTAAAATGCACCAATTAAAGTCAAAATTAGAACATCGTAATAACCTGTCATTGGCACTTTAAGTTGTTTTAAAGGAGCAGCATGTGACTTTTCTGGAAGGGTTTTGCCGCACCTGGAATGTTCCACGTCATGTATAAAACGTTCTTACCTTTATTCCATTACTGGTATTTTTATGGCTAAAAAACCTTACACATTCTTTTCTTGCATCGAGATCTATCGGCCCTCAGAGGCGACTGTTGTTGTGATTTTGGGCCTTACAAAAATAAATTGATTTGATTTGATCCGACCTTTAATGTGGAGATGAGCAGGCGGCGCATTCTTAAACTCATCTATCTTCACCTTTTTTTTGCGCTTTAGAAGTTGGAAAATAATGTCTGCTTACTCTGCTTCGTGTCGGTTAAACTTAACGCGCCTTCGACTTCTATGGTCGTCACGGCAGAGATAACGAGCGGCCCGAGTTTTGGCTGATTTCCTGTGAGAATGTGCCGTGTTCAGCTCTCATTATAGGTACTGCTGCGTTCAGTGCCTTAAAGTACCGGCGGTCACTAAATGTGCACCGCCCGCTGAGACAGAGGCATTAGCCGAGCGCATTAGGACGGCAAATGGAAGTGAGTGGCATCGTTTGCATTGTATCACTGAGCGCAGTATGATTATGAGCTTATTATATTTGCAGAGGTAGTTTCACTTTAAATGGCCAACTTAATGTTTGTACTTGTTTTGATGCAGAAGTTGTTTTACTTTGGTGAGATTGCGGTACATTTCAAACATGTCACTCAGACGTTTTCATCACAAACAATGTAGAGTACAATGTTACAGCGTGAAATAATGAAGACATGCATCATAATAACCTTTGTTTGTTCCATAGTAGGGAACATATGGAGTCAGAAGTAAAGATAAATACAAGGTTATATGAATGCACTAAAAATTATAAATTAAAAAGATAATAATACAAGGCTACAAAAATATATGTGCCAATAACTGCTCAATTTCTTTTGGAGTTATAAAGCAGAATTTGTATTTTGCCTTTTGCAGTACATGTTGTTTGTTCTGCAATACTTCCCAAAGTTAATCACTTATTTAAATACTCTAGTGGTCTGAAAGTGTCAGAATTAGAATGCACATCTTGGCATTTTGTTACCTCACGTCTTTTCCCTTTTGAAACTGTGGTTGGTGCAGAGTGCCCTCTCTCAGGGGCAACAGCACGGGCAGTACCCGCTGCCCTCTTGTTGTGATGGTAGAACATCGTCTGGTGGAGAGCTCCAGTCTGTGTAGCTCCAGTGCTAACCTGTCGTCCCACTGAGGGGCGGAGCCTGTTGCACACGTGCAGAAACCCTCGACTGAAGTCCATGTTTGGCTTGCATCCCATAGAACATGGATCCATGTCAACACATTAAATCATTCCTAAAACTGGTGCAGAAATAAATAAAATGACAGAACATAAATTCATTGTAACAACAACATAAAGTAATTATTGCTGTATTATTACTCTTTCCAGGAGTTCGTGTGCTCCTCATTTATTACTCCGGTGCATTTGACTCACACTAATTAAGCAATTATTTGCTTAATTAGTGGTTAAGGACGCTTTAGCCTTTGCAACAGTGACACTGCATTATTTTACTGTTTTAAAGTATGATAAAGAAGCTGAAATGGCAGTTGGTTCCATGCGTCCACAGTAAAATAAATCATATCAATGTTTAAAGCATATGTTGTAGAGAAAATGATGAGCAGTCTGGGCACATTCTGCTGCAGGTTTACACTCATAGATGGAGGTGAACATCGTGGTTTTCATTCAAAGTGAAACTCTAAAGTCCATGTAGTTTACAGGACGACATGCTGCTTTACATAGGAATAAATCAAGAATAAACCTTCACTCAAGCACATCTAAAACAAGATGTGTCGTGACTAAATCAGAACGTGCCAAGACTAACCAAGGACCAAATCAGAAAACCAGAACTAACCCAGGAAACCAGGACTATCGTGGGTCTAAAGGTTAGATTATACTTCCTGCATGTCAATTCTGCGAGGAAATGAGACGTGTGGAGGGCAGTGGAGAAGACTTTGGGAACATTTATAGTCTGTGCGGGGTTCAGGTGCTGTCGACAGTAGAAATCTGAGCTAGCGTCAATGAGGGAAGCGCGAGGGGCGGACCACCAACGCATCAAGCATAAACCCACCTTAAGCCAGAACTAAACCAAGTCTTACCCAGAACTAAACCACTAAACCAGACTAATGCTGCCTTCCAGTTGTTCCGACATCTCATTTCATCAACATTTCAGAACCCAGAGTTTATCCAAGTTAGACAATCCAACATCGCTGAGCCCGCCGTTTGGAGCAACTTTTAGATCCCACAGTTAAATATTGTTGTATCGTTTTTTTCAGAGTCGACTCTAATGCGCAGAAACTTAACGCCGCCTAAAACCAGACTTAAACGGGACTAAAACTGTGCTCATTGTAAAGTAAACTACAATAATGGTCATCACGCAAAGCAACAGAAAATGCACACGGTACATTTGGAATTTAAAAAGCGTTAGGGGGTCAACGCACTGACCTTTGACGGGAGCGTCCCGCCACGTCCCGCCACACGACAGGCAGATCAATCAATTAGAGAACGTTTAAGGTACTCTGGAAAATGTGATGTAAATGTAATGCCACTGGGACAACGTGTCAGGGTCCCATCCTCACGTCTTGGTCTAGTCTTCATCTGGACGCTGTAGCTAGGTTTGACCTGCTATGCATGTTTTGGATCCAAAAGTCGATCCAAACGTCACACAGAAAGAACCGGGAGTTGAACCTAGAAACTGCCTGGAAGTGTCAAAACAAACTCACAGCTTACAGAAGAAACAACACACAGAGAAAGAGTTTTGTAGACTTCTGAATTCACATGTTTTTGCTGAAGTCAGAGAGGTCAGAGAAGTGTTTAAAAGGTTGTCATCTGGATGCTGTCTTAAGGTCTTCACATGGCCCTAAACTAGATCTGTCCTGAAGAGGCTGAAACTGTTTTCCATGGACCACTTCCTGGTTAAAGGAGGGATTACAGCGACGCCAGAGGTTGGAGAAGTTATATATATTCACAAGGAAACATTAACGGAGAAATGCTCTGCTCTGACCCCAGTCAGTGAGTCCCAGTCGCTCCTCCTTAAAGACTTGTGAACGAATGTCTGAGGACTCAATCTCTAACTTTTTCCATTTAGATTAGATTGTCAAAAGTGTCTATCATGAATAAAATTAGCATTGAAACAAGATACTCATACTCAAGTATCAATATTGGGACATAATTCCTTCAGACAGTTCTTGAACAGTTTTAGAATCATCTTGATCCATCACAACCAAAACTATAAGAAAACTAAACTATGGGAATATAAAAGAAACTTTTATTTTTGCTGAAAATTACACCTACACTTCTTGATATTTCATTCAGAAACCTCTCAACTCATACTTCAATTCCCGCCCATGTAAATGGCGTCGAGTCTCGTTGGAGGCGGCCCACATGCTTCCGTCTCCGTGGTGATCGCAGCTCTCCTCCGCTCGGCTGTGGTTTTTCGACCCCCTGACATTTCCCCCGGTGCGTCTCGACACCGAGCAGCTCCGTTTGATCCGAGCCGAGTCCCCGGGGCCGGAACCGGCGCTGACATTTACTGAGAGGGACCGCGAGGGGCCACAAGAGAACCGGCAGCACGTGTAGACCCTTTGATTACACAGCAGATCGGGTTCGTGCAATCTCCTCCGATTCAAAAAGAGGTGTAAGCTCCTCCCACGTGAAACCCGGCAACAGGAAGTTACATACTGGAACATTCTCCATGGAGATGTTAATGCCACACTGTGGAATATTATAGCCAGAGGAACACAATGTCCATGGAAACAAGCAGGAGGCGATGCAAACTCATCACTGTCTTTTCTTTGTTTTTTCAGTGAAATAAGAAGAAAAAATGATAATAAAAAACAAACAAACAGTGCAATATTTTTTTTTTATTGCGTTTTTAAAAAAACGCAATAAAATGAAATGAAACAAATCTGTGCAGTAAAATTAATACAATAATAACATTCAATACAATAAAATAAAAATAAATGCAATAAAATGAAAAAATAAAAAATCATTGCAATACAATGAAAAAAATAAAATAATAAAATTCAGTTCAATAAAATGATTTTTTTTTTTTTAATTAAGACATGCTTTTGTTTCAGACTTTTTTTGTCTAAAAGTTATGCACTAGGGCTTATGCTTGAATTTGTCACTCTTAATTAACCATTTGTTCATGATGAATTAAGTCTTTGTGTATGCTTTAAAAGAAATGTGTAATTGACGTGTAGTTATTATAAAGTGTAACATTTTTTTTTTTTATCAGAAGCTTTTCCTTGTACAGTATTGAAATGATTGATTAAATTAAATAGAAAGAAATTTTGTCATAATAAAATGAATGTATTTCCAGTATTTACTTCGGTAAAACAATACAGACTTTCAATTGCTGCCATTCAACACAAAACGCAACCTTCGATCCAAAGAACAAGCTTATTAAAAAGACAGAATCTGATCAAAGGTGATTAGAAATGACTCCATATCCATTTTCATCACGCTTTACTCAATCACTCCAGACAGAAACATGCAAGAATCAGATAAATATAAATGCGGTGAACTACGTCAGTCTTTCCACGGATAAATATAACTCAATGTCAAAGATTTGGCTGGAGCAAATGCCTCAAGAAAAAGCTAGCAGTCGACCAAAAACTAAAAGGTCTGACGCAAACTGTAAATCTAGTTACAAACGCAAAGGTTTGGACAAGGTTTCGGTTCAGGCTACGACGAATTTGCAACGTTGCATCCGACGATAAACCGTACTGGAATCGGTCCGTCCCAAACGCATTCGCCCGTCTCAGTTTGAACGCTTCACGACGATGATCTTTCCAATCTGGGACAATTTCTATCAACGTGCTCGTCAGACGATGTTGTGAGAAGATGGAAAAGTCCAAAAGTGAGAGACATATTTCATACAGTAAGATTATTATTTGACAGCTCATTTAGTAGTACTCGATGTTGTCACTTAGCTGAAAGTACAGATACGGGAGCAAGAAGTAAAAGTATCAAAATCCAAATAAATGTGTGTAAATAAAAGTACTCGAAATGTACTTAAGAATGTATAAGGCTTTTACTGAGAGAGGCTGGTAAATACATGTACCTGCAGCATTAAAGACTGTAGTACATGTTGTGGTTCTCGTTTCTTAGGCAACAGGAAAAAGTGTTATTACTATGCAATAAGTAGGTTTCAAATGGGGATGACGATAAATGGGTGGGCGAGGTACAGATGGCTACTGGAGGGCAGGGATCAGGAAGAGAAACAAGTGTTGAATTATAAATGCACAAAAGAAAGTGGAAAAGTAAGAAATATATATAATGCTGCAGTCCAAAATAATTGTGTTTCTAATGTTAAAACAAAGAATTCAGAATCTGACACTGCCTCTCTCACCTCTCATATTAAATACAGTGTTATAATTATAAAATCAACTTATCAATTTATTTAGCTTTGAATTGACCCAAATTGGAGACATTTTCATACACATTTGCACTATTTGGTACATTGCTGATTTACAAACGCTTTCTTATATTTGGATTTATTATTTATTCAATTGTGAAGAAATCAAAATAAAAAATGTCAGTCCCAGTTTGGCCTGAATCAGGACCAGTGCCCGACACGTTTGAGCTCTTCACTGCCAAAGGTGCGCTTGTTCCATCGACCTCAATTAGAAAACGAGCCGTTATCTCCTCCAACACGATCGATAAATTATCACACAACAAGACGTCGGCCCTTGATTATCATTACGGCCCCTGACAGTGCGTTACTGACTAATTATGCCTGAAGGACCCCTGCTCTGCCTGTGTGTGTGTGTGTGTGTTGTACTCGTTAGTCAATAAAGTGTTGCTCATTTTTCTAATGTTAATGGGGCCAATATAAAAAAGATAAACCACGGCAACAGAAAAACCATTACAATACATTTGACTGATTGGTCTAATTCAAGCAGTTATTTGTTGATAGGATTAAGCCAAAAAGAAAAAAATGCAAAGGCTCCAACTTGTTCTTGTTTCCAGAGAAGGAAAGAGGTAGAAGAATGAAACCTGCTAATCCTGCACAGAGAAGCCATAACTGCCATAGCTGCATGTAATCAAGTACAATTAGTCTTACCCCAGCACAGTTTTATTGTAAAGCCAGTTTGGGTTAAAATGAGACTCTGTGTGCTGTCTGCATCTAAATATAGAGCAGGAAGTAGGAAGCACGAAGCAGGAAGTAATTCTGCCCCTCTGTTTACAGGTTATTAGTGTTTGCGTACCAGCTAAACTCTGCTCTGGCCTCTGAAAGTTGAGAAAAACCTCTATAAACTGCAATTAAAAAGGAATTTTCCCAAAATTTTCACCTTCAATGTTGTGCAGAACACACCCTTTTTTCGTAGTTTGGCCAGAGTGCGACTTATATGTGATATTATTCATTATTTTCACACTGGCAACCACAAGAGGGCGCTCTAGGCTCTAAGCGACACAGAAGAAGAATCTGCACTTCCTCTACCTCTGGAGTTTGTGGAGTTGTTTAGAAGTGACACAGAGGAAGAAGAATTCAATGGATTTAGTGATTTGGGGTAAAACTGATGCTTTGGTAAACTTGTTAGCATGTTCTTTATGCTATAGTTATCTGAAGAACTGTTAATATGTTACGTTAACATACCAGACACCACAGTTCTGTCTGTGCCTCATGTAGCTGAAGGTGTTAGCGTTAGCATACGCACACCTATTCACCATGTTCTCTCATCTGTTATTATTTTAAAGTGCATTTCAAGATGAAATGTCTGTTCTTGGTCTTGGATTTTGTCAAATAACTTTCCCCAAAAAATGAAATGCTTATGTTTTTTCTTCTCTATTATGTTTTGCAACATTATATGGTAAATATTTTGTCATACTACAGGTTTCATTATCTCTTAGACTAGAATGTTAAGTCATGGTATAAAAATAGTGTGAGAAACATGAATAAAACTGATTTGTGGACATGACTCATCAGCGCTGTGTGGTATCTGTACGTCACTCAGAGCAGGTAATGGTGAGAATCTGAACATTTGCATGAACGGGACGGTAGCGCCATGGCAACAGTTGCTTCTGCATGAATAATGACATAGAGCCAATCAGAGGCAAATGTCACTTTATGATGACTCCACAGTGACCGCTCCGCTCTGTATGACCAGTGACAGTGAGACAAAATGGCGTCTGCATGTGGTCAGGACAGAGCTGTTCAAGAATGAAAGGAAAAAGCCAAAGTAAATCAAACAAATCAATGACAAAATGTGCCACGATTGTTGGATAAGCAGCGACAAAGGTCGGTCCTGCTGTCGTATCTTTGTGCACGTCCTAGGCCTGAAGTACAAATGTGGAGTGAGAGAATAAAGACAGTGCAGCACTTTGAGAAGCTTGTCCCAAAGGCTTTATTAGACGGCACAGTTTGAGTATGAAAAGGATACGAGAGAAGGGAAGACATGCAGCAGATTGTCGAAGCCAGGATTCGAACTAAGGACACCTGCGGCCGGCTGCACACGGAGCCTGGCATACGTGCTGCCACCTTAACCACTCGACCACCGGGCAGCACATTCCAGTATTAAATGTGTTATTAAATGTGCTCCAAACTAAACTTCAGCTGCTGGACATTATGATACACTGTGATGCTAAAGCGTTAACCTCAGTAGGTTAGAGGTTCAGAAACGCTTTTGCCTCAAAGACCAAATTTTACCCCAGGCCAGCGAGGACCAGGCGAGAGACTGCTGACCAGGGTTGAATTAATGTGGCATTGAATAGTATTTAAGAAGGATTTTGTACAGTAGTAAAACAGATGTATTTGCTCTGGTGTAAACCGACTCCGCGGGTGCGGTTCAGGACTGTGCTTGTCCCGCAGTTAGAAAGTGCTTAAAATCAATGCTCCCTGTTTCACTGAGCACTGAGCACTGAGCACTGAGCACTGAGCACTGACCACTGAGCAGTGACCACTGACCACTGCGGTTGTGGGTCTGGGAGCCACAACTGAGCACAGAATTTGCAAGAAGTCTCTCTTTGCCACTGCAGCGGGTGAGGGTCAGGTTTAAGTTTAAATGTTTAAGTTTACAGGTTTAAGTTTAGGTTGAGGGCTAGAGTGAGGGTGAGGGTTAGGGTGAGGTTTAGGGTTAGGGTTAGAGTGAGGGTTAGGGTGGGGGTTAGAGTGAGGGTTAGGGTGGGGGTTAGAGTGAGGGTTAGAGTGAGGGTTAGGGTGAGGATGAAGGTGAGGGTTAGAGTGAGGGTGAGGGTTAGGGTTAGGGTTAGAGTGAGGGTTAGGGTGGGGGTTAGAGTGAGGGTTAGGGTGGGGGTTAGAGTGAGGGTTAGGGTTAGAGTGAGGGTTAGGGTGGGGGTTAGAGTGGGGGTTAGAGTGATGGTTAGGGTGGGGGTTAGAGTGAGGGTTAGGGTGGGGGTTAGAGTGAGGGTTAGGGTGGGGGTTAGAGTGGGGGTTAGAGTGAGGATTAGGGTGGGGGTTAGAGTGAGGGTTAGGGTGGGGGTTAGAGTGAGGGTTAGGGTTAGAGTGAGGGTTAGGGTGGGGGTTAGAGTGAGGGTGAGGGTTAGAGTGAGGGTTAGGGTGGGGGTTAGAGTGAGGGTGAGGGTGGGGGTTAGAGTGAGGGTTAGGGTGGGGGTTAGAGTGAGGGTGAGGGTGGGGGTTAGAGTGAGGGTTAGGGTGGGGGTTAGAGTGAGGGTGAGGGTGGGGGTTAGGGTGAGGGTTAGGGTAAGGGTTAGGGTTAGGGTGAGGGTTAGGGTGAAGGTGAGGGTAAGGGTTAGGGTGAGGGTTAGGGTGAGGGTGAGGGTAAGGGTTAGGGTGAGGACTGGAGTGAGGGTCAGGGTTAGGGTGAGGGTTGGAGTGAGGGTCAGGGTCTGGTGCCAGGTCCATGTGAATCCGGCGTCAAAAACAGACCACACCCGGACCGGACTCAGGGCACACCGGTCGTTAGGGAACAGCCCCAAACTCACGTTGGTGCTTGTGTCCCATTCCCCCGTGGGACACACCTCCCATATGTTAGCTGAGGTTTTGCGACACAATCCCATCATTTATATTCATGCAGCCGTATTCAAATGTGACTATAAATAATATGAAATGAGTATTGTTTAAACACTGAGACATCTACCATCTGTTGCGTTTCCAGAAAGAGGACATTTCATATTAAAGCAAAAGGTACACAAGCGAAAAGTACGAAGCGAATGCGAGGATGGGCCGAGGATGAGGATTGTCGAGTGCAGAGGGGAAAACGGCGTGGAGACGGCGCGAGCGCGGGATCGGCTGTTCTTTGGTTCACACGAAGCTACATTACGGCGAGCTCATAACACCGAGAAGCTGCTGCCTGCGCCGACACCCGCCGCGGCTTTAGAGCATGAATTATTCAGCCGCGGACAGGGACACAAAGAGCCGAGGATCCACACGAGAGAGGAGAGGGAGGGAGGACAGAGTGAGAGGAGGGAGAGAGAGGGAGAGAGGGAGAGAGAAAGAAAGAGGTGAGGGAAAGAAAGAAGGTAGCACAAGCGAAGGCTGTTTATAAAGACAAGAAAGATGAGGGTGTGAGAGAGAGGGAGTGAAGGACAGAAAAAATGAGAGCATGAGACCAGGGGATGAAGAGAGGAGGAAAGTACAGAAAGAAAGTACAGAAAAAGGGAGGAAGAGAGAGAGAGAGAGGGGTGAGGAAAAGAAAAAAGGTAGTGCAAGCGTGGGCTGTTTATAAAGACAAGAAAGATGAGGGTGTGAGAAAGAGGGGGATGATAGAAAGAAAAAAAGCATGAGACGAGGGGATGGAGAGAGGAGGAAAGTACAGAAAGAGGGAGGAAAGAAAGGAGGAGGAGGAGAAAAAGTGTGAATGAGTCGGGGGGGCACATTGCAGCTCCATAAGCTCTGACCCTGAACACTAAAGAGAGCTCTAAAGTGCAGGACGGAGTGTGTGAATTAACCAGCACAGCGCGGTCACACGGCTCATTAAGCGTTGGTGTTGTGACCAGTGGGGGCCGGGGGGGTTTACTCTTGGGGGCGAGCCAAGCGACCGTTGTAGTTTTAATTGTTTTATAGCTGTAACAACGGTAAGATAACTGCAGTAATGTACAGCGACAGGCCGTCAGTCACGTACGGGTCACTCGTCAAAGACACACCCGGCATTGTGTTTTATCCGCTTTATCCACGTTAGGTCGATCCTGTTTACGAGGTCCTCTTCCCCAATGAGCGTCGAAAGCACTGGGAGCTGAATTTCAAGTTGAGCTCCGAGATTCTCTGCCGTTTTCGAGTCTATAACACAAATCATCGACTCGTTCTGAGCCTCAAATCACGTTCAATACAACCGCCTGGCTGCATATCAAAGGAAAGCTTGGCCAGTAGAGGGAGTTCTGAAATCAGTTCCAGGAGTGGTAAACGCCGGAGTGACACGAAGCTATTTTGTTTTTTGTTCTAAAACGTGAGATGCCAAAGCGAAGGTACTCAGAGCACGTATCAAGCCAATAACACTACAAATGTGAATTCTTTAACTCATGAGGCCACTCACGTCACAAACTGAAGGTCTTTGATTGTCCAGTAGAAGGCGCAGTGAGCGAGTGCAGGAGGTGGACCAAACAACTGTGAAATCCTTCATTCACATAGTGTATTATCATTTCTCTGTGCAGGGGCCTCTGAGCTGGGGCACAGGTAAGTAAGTACGTGCCCAGAAACATATTCTATTTTGATCCTCACATGCCCCTTTGTGCAGTGATAAACGGCTAATGGTTTATGTTGTATAGGTATTTAACTCCATTTAAGGCTTAAGCTGACGCTGACTCCACTCAGATTCTTGGTCGTTGTTTCATAAAAGTACTGCAGCGCTTTTGAAATCCCTCCTTTAGTGTGTGAACTGCAAGTTAATGCGACCAAAACAACCAGATAAATAAGAACACCAATTACATATACTTTGTCTGAATATTGAAATGTTTGTGTCTGTTTTTTTACTGTGTATTTCTACAACGGACCTGCAGGGGGAGCGCTATCACTAAAGTTACTTCAGCTTTAATCTAAATTTGAACTTTTTTCAGGATTTTGCTAAACATTTTCAATATTTTACCCAGGTTTAGATGATCATTTTACTTCCTGTTTGTAATTTGTGACATCACACCACAAAACACCATAATTGTTACGCTGCAGCCAAGTTGGACACCGGCCCCAAACTCAAATGTGCACGGAAATTATTGTTCCTACAAATATATGTGGTTGATTTCATATTTAAAGGGTCTTACAAAAAAACTGTGCTTGAGTCCCCCTACTGTTAAGTAATGTATGTGTTTTAAAATAGTCCCTCGAGTTCCTGTAATTTCCAACATGTTTTAACGTTTCCCCACATTGGGATTGATGTGAAGCTATTATATTTTAGGTAGATAATCCCACCAAATAAAGGCAAATCTAGAAATGTAAAATAAATGTTGTGTGCACTTTAATCTATGCGTTTGTGTGACATGATTAGTATGAACCGTCCTGTCGCAAAGGGCCCACTCAGGGAAATCCGCTGCCTTCACCCGGTCAGTGGAGAGTTAATTGAAAAGACCATTTCTCCGCACGCTTTGCACCCAGGGGCCCGGGTTCTGTGGGGCACGAGGGTCCGGTCGCGGCGGGATGAGACGGAGAGGACTGATCAGAGCCGCGACTTCATCAGAAATGCGTCCGAGCTCATTACGGCAGCGCGGCAGTGCATTGGTCCGGGGTCCACCGGGGCCCGGAGCGGAAGTGCTCAAAACGGAGAAAACGCACGATAAGATCCACGCGGACGCACGTGCCGAGAATCAGATATTCACAACATGCGCTACGCAGACTTTATTATAAAACACATAAACATTTACCAGAGGAGGGCGGAGTAGAGAGACACTGGAATAAAGAATACTGTTTCTCAAGTAGAAGTAAAAGCAGGGGTCTCGCTGCGTACATTCATTCATGATAAATCAAAATGGCCCGCCCTCCGTTTTGACATGGGGGGGAATAAACCATCCCTAAAACCCGGTGCGGCCGACGCGGCAGCCAGCGGGTCCAGCGCAGAGAAGTTGGAAAAGCTGACATTTTTTGTGGCAGACGCGGCACAGCAGCCAATCAGAGATTACGCTCTAGTGTCGTGCTACGTGCGAACCGGAAAAAGGCACAAAACAAACCCTAATCCTACTGCCTTAACCCATTACCCATACAAAAATTGTGAATAAAATTGTATATTATGATACAGTTATTTAAATGACTATGTCTTTGTTTATTCAGTGTTCTCGCTGGGCTGAGGTTAAAGGATTGCGGTGGGATTATTAGGTTGGGTTAGTTAGGCTTATACACCATGTAATAGTATGTTTATGTCTATACACACCATGTAATAGTATGTTTAGGCCTATACACCATGTAATAGTATGTTTAGGCTTATACACCATGTAATAGTATGTTTAGGCCTATACACCATGTAATAGTATGTTTAGGCCTATACACCATGTAATAGTATGTTTAGGCCTATACACCATGTAATAGTATGTTTAGGCCTATACACCATGTAATAGTATGTTTAGGCCTATACACCATGTAATAGTATGTTTAGGCCTATACACCATGTAATAGTATGTTTATGTCTATACACACCATGTAATAGTATGTTTATGTCTATACACCATGTAATAGTATGTTTAGGCCTATACACCATGTAATAGTATGTTTATGTCTATACACCATGTAATAGTATGTTTATGTAATAGTATGTTTAGGCCTATACACCATGTAATAGTATGTTTAGGCTTATACACCATGTAATAGTATGTTTAGGCTTATACACCATGTAATAGTATGTTTATGTCTATACACCCTGTAATAGTATGTTTATGTCTATACACCATGTAATAGTATGTTTAGGCCTATACACCATGTAATAGTATGTTTAGGCCTATACACCATGTAATAGTATGTTTAGGCCTATACACCATGTAATAGTATGTTTAGGCCTATACACCATGTAATAGTATGTTTATGTCTATACACACCATGTAATAGTATGTTTATGTCTATACACCATGTAATAGTATGTTTATGTCTATACACCCTGTAATAGTATGTTTAGGCCTATACACCATGTAATAGTATGTTTAGGCCTATACACCATGTAATAGTATGTTTATGTCTATACACACCATGTAATAGTATGTTTATGTCTATACACCATGTAATAGTATGTTTAGGCCTATACACCATGTAATAGTATGTTTATGTCTATACACCATGTAATAGTATGTTTATGTCTATACACCATGTAATAGTATGTTTAGGCCTATACACCATGTAATAGTATGTTTATGTGTATACACCATGTAATAGTATGTTTAGGCCTATACACCATGTAATAGTATGTTTAGGCCTATACACCATGTAATTGTATGTTTAGGCCTATACACCATGTAATAGTATGTTTAGGCTTATACACCATGTAATAGTATGTTTAGGCCTCTACACCATGTAATAGTATGTTTAGGCTTATACACCATGTAATAGTATGTTTAGGCCTATACACCATGTAATAGTATGTTTAGGCCTCTACACCATGTAATAGTATGTTTAGGCCTATACACCATGTAATAGTATGTTTATGTCTATACACCATGTAATAGTATGTTTATGTCTATACACCATGTAATAGTATGTTTATGTAATAGTATGTTTATGTCTCTACACCATGTAATAGTATGTTTATGTCTATACACCATGTAATAGTATGTTTATGTCTATACACCATGTAATAGTATGTTTATGTCTATACACCATGTAATAGTATGTTTATGTCTATACACCATGTAATAGTATGTTTAGGCCTATACACCATGTAATAGTATGTTTATGTGTATACACCATGTAATAGTATGTTTATGTCTATACACCATGTAATAGTATGTTTAGGCCTATACACCATGTAATAGTATGTTTATGTCTATACACCATGTAATAGTATGTTTATGTAATAGTATGTTTAGGCCTATACACCATGTAATAGTATGTTTAGGCTTATACACCATGTAATAGTATGTTTAGGCTTATACACCATGTAATAGTATGTTTATGTCTATACACCCTGTAATAGTATGTTTATGTCTATACACCATGTAATAGTATGTTTAGGCCTATACACCATGTAATAGTATGTTTAGGCCTATACACCATGTAATAGTATGTTTAGGCCTATACACCATGTAATAGTATGTTTATGTCTATACACCATGTAATAGTATGTTTATGTCTATACACCATGTAATAGTATGTTTAGGCCTATACACCATGTAATAGTATGTTTATGTGTATACACCATGTAATATTATGTTTATGTCTGTACACACCATGTAATAGTATGTTTAGGCCTAAACACCATGTAATAGTATGTTTATGTCTATACACCATGTAATAGTATGTTTAGGCCTATACACCATGTAATAGTATGTTTAGGCCTATACACCATGTAATTGTATGTTTAGGCCTATACACCATGTAATAGTATGTTTAGGCTTATACACCATGTAATAGTATGTTTAGGCCTCTACACCATGTAATAGTATGTTTAGGCTTATACACCATGTAATAGTATGTTTAGGCCTATACACCATGTAATAGTATGTTTAGGCCTCTACACCATGTAATAGTATGTTTATGTCTATACACCATGTAATAGTATGTTTATGTCTATACACCATGTAATAGTATGTTTATGTAATAGTATGTTTATGTCTCTACACCATGTAATAGTATGTTTATGTCTATACACCATGTAATAGTATGTTTATGTCTATACACCATGTAATAGTATGTTTATGTCTATACACCATGTAATAGTATGTTTATGTCTATACACCATGTAATAGTATGTTTATGTCTATACACCATGTAATAGTATGTTTAGGCCTATACACCATGTAATAGTATGTTTATGTGTATACACCATGTAATAGTATGTTTATGTCTATACACCATGTAATAGTATGTTTATGTAATAGTATGTTTATGTCTCTACACCATGTAATAGTATGTTTATGTCTATACACCATGTTATAGTATGTTTATGTCTATACACCATGTAATAGTATGTTTATGTCTATACACCATGTAATAGTATGTTTATGTCTATACACCATGTAATAGTATGTTTATGTCTATACACCATGTAATAGTATGTTTAGGCCTATACACCATGTAATAGTATGTTTATGTGTATACACCATGTAATAGTATGTTTATGTCTATACACCATGTAATAGTATGTTTATGTAATAGTATGTTTATGTCTCTACACCATGTAATAGTATGTTTATGTCTATACACCATGTAATAGTATGTTTATGTCTATACACCATGTAATAGTATGTTTATGTCTATACACCATGTTATAGTATGTTTATGTCTATACACCATGTAATAGTATGTTTATGTCTATACACCATGTAATAGTATGTTTATGTCTATACACCATGTAATAGTATGTTTATGTCTATACACCATGTAATAGTATGTTTAGGCCTATACACCATGTAATAGTATGTTTATGTGTATACACCATGTAATAGTATGTTTATGTCTATACACCATGTAATAGTATGTTTATGTAATAGTATGTTTATGTCTCTACACCATGTAATAGTATGTTTATGTCTATACACCATGTAATAGTATGTTTATGTCTATACACCATGTAATAGTATGTTTAGGCCTCTACACCATGTAATAGTATGTTTATGTCTATACACCATGTAATAGTATGTTTATGTCTATACACCATGTAATAGTATGTTTATGTCTATACACCATGTAATAGTATGTTTAGGCCTCTACACCATGTAATAGTATGTTTAGGCCTATACACCATGTAATAGTATGTTTATGTGTATACACCATGTAATAGTATGTTTATGTCTATACACCATGTAATAGTATGTTTATGTGTATACACCATGTAATAGTATGTTTATGTCTATACACCATGTAATAGTATGTTTAGGCCTATACACCATGTAATAGTATGTTTAGGCCTATACACCATGTAATAGTATGTTTATGTCTATACACCATGTAATAGTATGTTTATGTAATAGTATGTTTATGTCTCTACACCATGTAATAGTATGTTTATGTCTATACACCATGTAATAGTATGTTTATGTAATAGTATGTTTATGTCTCTACACCATGTAATAGTATGTTTATGTCTCTACACCATGTAATAGTATGTTTATGTCTATACACCATGTAATAGTATGTTTATGTCTATACACCATTTAATAGTATGTTTATGTCTATACACCATGTAATAGTATGTTTAGACCTATACACCATTTAATAGTATGTTTATGGTGCATGTACCTTTGGAAATAATGAAGGTACATTAAACCATCCTTGGAGGAAAATGCAAACCCACATCAGGCCTATTTACTCTTTAAAAATTCTGAGGAGAGCACTGAAAAGGTTCTGCTTCAGGAAATTACAGAAATTAAAAAGTTATGTGGAGAAACTACACAGAAGCAACAATCTGAGTTATAATTTGTAATTATTGTTTTTTTTTTCAAAGAATTTAAGACACAATGAAAGAATACCACATCATATCTGACAAAGCAGAGACAATAACAAAGATTCAAATCATTTCATTTTGTCACTTAAGGCTTTTGTCACTTAAAGCTACACCCACAGTGGGAAGAGAAACCATAACTTTTACACTAGAGCACTGAAACGGCTGCATCGACGGCGATAACTGTGGCTAGGCAACTATTAAAATAATCATTTCAATAAGTGCAATTGTAAACTGGTCTTCACAGACTTTAAACACAAAGACAGACTGCATTATTAATTCACTTTAAAATAGAATGAACACCACATAAGGCTGCATATTTACACTTTATTTTGGTAAGAATTATTTAAAAAGTTAAATAGTTGAAGTAAAAAGTATGCAGTAGAAAAGTATTGCATTAAAAAGTAAAGTAGAAGTAAATGTAATCGAGTAAATGTAACTACCTGCCTCTGATATTAAACAAACACTTAAAATACATAGTTGTTGTATTTAGCCTGTACATATCTGTCAGTCTGGTGTTCCTTTATTGACTGGAGGTGGTCCCAGTGAACCCTCTGGTGGTCTTTGTTTACATGACACCACAAACCTGATCCATCTCTTCTATTCTCCATCGATATGTTTCTGTTTTCTCTGGAATGTTCCACAGACGACAATAAAACGTAGTAATATCCCTTCTTTTCTGCAATAAAACCCCATGTCGTTAATAAAAAAGGATGGACAGGTTTAATCCCATAGTATATCCCTGATTAAAACCTCACTTAATGCTTTCAAAGTAAAAAATAGATTCAGAACTATTTTCGTTGATAAGTCTTCAAAGTTCTCTCACAGTTCCACATGGTTAAAGTTTAAACAGAAAACCTTTGGACCTAATCCTCCTATTCCACCTGTGGGTCTCCATCCTGTCGCGGGAGCAGATCATTTACACAAAAGTGAACCTCATTTAAACCCAGTGACTTCACCTGCAGCACCGCGGCAACGCTGGGCGGAAGTGTGTGTCTGTGCTGCATTTGAATCACTTTGTGTGACAGAAGCATTAGCCATTTCGACTGGTTCGAATATCATGCATTATCTGTTATTAGCCTTTAAACTCTGGAGGACCTTTAGTTTGGCCTCTCAAGCATCTCTTTAGAAATACAAAATATACTTTAAAATAAAACACAATTACACTTGGATCTCCGCTATATCCCCCGGGTCTAGCTGGGTTTTGGCGCCATCCTCTGCCTGCAGAGGGAATTACACTGAAGTTTCACTCTCAGCACATAGTTGTACTGATCGTGATTAGAACTTTGAACTATTTCTTTTAATATTTTGTAGGGTCTTTTGGCCCAACTTGAACCAGACTTATTCATTGTTTTATGTTGCACCAAATCACAAAGACAAATTCCTATGTTTGTGAATTCTGTTCTTTGGCAATGAACCCTATTCTGATTCTGACGTAATGTGAAATGGGGATGAGAGGGAAGGACATTCAGCAAATTGCCAGAGGCAGAATCAAACTCACGATGCTGCTGCTTCTCACCTTGAGCGACTATCATTTGTATTATTTTAAATAACTGATTAGCTAAAAATCTATTAATTGAAATCTCAAAATGAATGTCTTAACTTAGTATCACTCTTGGCCCGCTGCAGTGAAAAAAGACAGATGTATGATATAACATACATAACATATTACAGCATACTTTTTCTGAAAAAAGACAGCCATTTAAATCAGTTTAATTTAACACAAAGATATATAGAGATGTCAAAAATTCTCCAAATGCTCCAAGTGTAGAAGAAAACACGCACATCCAAAAAAGCCTTCATCTTTGATCAAAATGAAAACATGGCATCTTCATTCTCTTCTTCTCTCTTCACTGGCTTTAACTGGATGAGAACCTCTCAATTTAAAAAAAAACCTTGCTGATCACGGACAGACCGAAATGCTTGGATGTTGAAACCAAAATGTGTGAGTCTGGGCCGATGTCACGAGACAAGTGGGGTCTAACGTGTCGCAGACGCCAGCGGATCTTTTACGCCTGTTTTTGTGTTGACAGACTTTCATTTCCTGCTACGATGGAGGGCCAAGACCAACAAATATGCAGCCATTTATCATAGACACAAACCGTCAGCGGACAGGCAGCCGAGCGGGCAGACTCTGCTGGCGAAAGGGAAGACGCCGTATCGCCCGTACAAAGCCGTTCTCTTTCCATCACGCTTTTTGTGATAAATAACAGATGGTCCAACGCAAATAAGAAAAATGTGGAGTCAACAAACTGTTAAATCACGCCGCTCTTCTTAATCTGTGTCCAGGCAAACAGGCGGAGAACTCACTGCCAGACGCTGCGGGAAGAGACGAGGAAAAACGGCTCTTACACTGCGGTTTTTACAGGACAACACCAAATATACAGCCAGGAACAAGGCTTTATTTTTGCAATTCATCAGAAGCGTGCTAAATCGCGCATAAATGACGTGATTGGAGGTCGTGTGTTGCACAAAACGTGAATGGACTGAGAAATTAACCACAAAAAAAAAAATAATAATAATAATAATCATTGTATCCCTATTAAATTACAAGAGTATTTGTGTTTATTTTTCATCTACATTTTAGTTTATATTTTTGTGTCAGAGTATTAGATAGAGGGCAGGAGCTATTTACAACTATGCAATGTTTATGAATAGTTTGTGCCCATATTATATAAAAGCAGCAGTAGTGAGTTGGCTCTAACGATAATACTGCATCCAAAACTCACCAAAATTTGTGCTGTTTTATAGTTTTAAAATAAATAAAATATTTTTTATTAATTAAAACAAAATAAATATAAATCAATAAATAAATCAACTAAAATACATTTCAAATTACCAACCCCTTTACCAATAAATAAAATAAAATAAATGAAATAAATAAATCAAATAAATATAGAACAAATTAAATAAAAAATAATACATTTCAGATTAACACCTTCTTGTTAAAAAAATAATAAAAACTTGCCCACTGTGGATCGGAAAGTTCTCCCATCGTGACCATTTTACCCGAGGTTACTGAGAGCGAGATCATCAGAACCCTCTTAAATGTCACAAATGTGTGAAATTTGAGTGTTTTTTTTTTTTTTCATTTCTTTTGTGAAGCTCAGAGAAGACAACCTCGTAAAAAGGACAAATGAAGCTATCGAGGGATCGCCATTTTCCACAGCTTTATATCAAAAAGGAGCACAAACCAACACATTTGAGTTGAATCTAAGACCGCCAGCTCAATTCCCCTCAGAGAAATATCAGAGAGAGACATCAAATCTATAACTAATTTAGTTTTTCTGTGCCAAACCGCATGAGCGAACTTGCGCGGGCTTAAAGTAATGTTTGCAGTTGTGTTTCTCTATTACTGAGGAGAACGGTTTTTATTACACAGGCCTCAGAGAAAAATAATCGACTACACCCTTACAGCAGTGCATTGATTTAGATTTTATTCTTCTTTATTTGATTTTTTTACATCTCTGCTGCTACTATCATTACCGGGGGAAAAAAAGGGCATCTCAGAAACACAGATTGTCAGCAAAACCCACTCGTATCGATTCAGTCCAAACTCTTATTCCCCAGAGAGCACAATGTTTGTCCGCCGCAGGAGCCACTGTAATAAAAGGCTGTGCGCATTAAGGCAAATGTCCGACGGGAGCATAATTACACTGAACAAGGGCTAAAGTGTGTGCAATTTACACAACAGTTATCATTTGCTGAAGAAAAATCTATGACGACGGCGTTTCCTTTGCGAAATTAATGTTAAAACGGTCAGAATTGCTTAGTTTCTTACAAAAAAACCTCTGTTAAAATGCCAGGTTTTGTGTTTTCGTAACTGTTTCCACCTTTATCGTGACCCGTGTGATTCAGTTGATTCAGATCTCTGCGGACCGTGGCTTTGGCCGTAAGATGCGACTGAGAAAGTGTCAGGAAAAGCCCCCCTGGAACAGCTGAACTTTATTGGGGGTCAATCAGTGGCAGCTTCAATCGTGGCAGGTTTGTGGTCGATTCTGAACACAACCACGCCCTCCGTTATAAGAGGGCGTGCACACTTATACGACATCATTATTTCAGTTTTTTATTAATTGCTCCTCCCTGCCCCAAAAGGATTAAAACGTTTAAAAATATACTGAATTATACAGGTCATAGGTCATGTTAAAGGTGGAAAAGGTTCTGAAATTATTAATATTTATTTTATATTTTTTACATCACAAAACCTGGAATGTAGACTTTTTATATCCACTGTTCATGGACGATAATCCATCGCAAAAAAATAAAATAATAATAATTACAAGTATGTGTAATCCCTAATTCATCATTAGCATTAAAAAATATATATAATCAAATTAAAAACAAACATACAACGCCTTCAATCTTATAGAGGAACTGGACTCCTGAACTCAACAGACAAGCAAAGTCCAAAACAAGCCGTTAAACTGAACTTTAAAAAAACATGTTTTAGCAAAATGAAAAATATGTTTATCTGCATTTAAGTCAGGGAGGACTTTAATAAACATATCTACATTAGCAATATAAAGCTGCAATTAGCACTTTAGTGACACAAAACAACACATCCCTTCAGATAAGAGTTTTTATTTATATTTCCAATAAATCAGCAGAACAATCATGGTAAAGTTGTGTGCTTCATGAGCTGCTCCCGAGTATGTGCTTATCTTCAGATGATTACGTAGTTATCTGTGAGTTCTGAGATCACGTGAATGCAGTAAGTATAACCCTCTTATTACAGCCGAGGTGTGTGATGTCACAGGCCTCTTCAATGCAGTGACGGGCTTTAACCACAGGTGGCAGCACACACTCAGAATCAGAATGTTTTAAGACCACAAAAGCGGAAAATTATCTTTCTCTGCAGATAAATGGGCCTTCGAAACAGTTGAGAATGAAAGCTCTATATGTTCACAGTTAAGTAGGAAAAAAGAAGCTGTTTTGCCGCACTCACTTTATTTTCTTTGACAAGACAAACCGGGGTTATTTAATACAAAAAAAACTAAATTCTGCCTCTGTCTGAAGTCTGCTCCAAACCACAGGCTTTAATTGACAAACGGTTTGTTGCGGGCCGATTGAAAAAACAAGTTGATTGTGGAGGATTTGAAATGATTCTATAAATTGCAAATTTCTTGGTCGACTAAAGGACGCTGGCTCCATCTGAGAATGATGTAAGACCGAGCGCTCCGAGGGGTCCGAGGGGCACCGAGCGCTCCGAGGGGCATCAAGCGCTCCGAGGGACATCGAGGGGTCCGAGGGGCACCGAGCGCTCCGAGGGGCATCAAGCGCTCCGAGGGACATCGAGGGGTCCGAGGGGCATCGAGCGCTCCGAGGGGCATCGAGGGGTCCGAGGGGCATCGAGGGGTCCGAGGGGCATCGAGCGCTCCGAGGGGCACCGAGCGCTCCGAGGGGCACCGAGGGGTCCAAGGGGCATCGAGCGCTCCGAGGGGCATCGAGGGGTCCAAGGGGCATCGAGCGCTCCGAGGGGCATCGAGGGGTCCAAGGGGCATCGAGGGGTCCGAGGGGCATCGAGCGCTCCGAGGGGCACCGAGCGCTCCGAGGGGCATCGAGCGCTCCGAGGGGCACCGAGCGGTCCGAGGGGCACCGAGCGCTCCGAGGGGCATCGAGGGGTCCGAGGGGCACCGAGCGCTCCGAGGGGCATCGAGGGGTCCGAGGGGCACCGAGCGCTCCGAGGGGCATCGAGGGGTCCGAGGGGCATCGAGCGCTCCGAGGGGCACCGAGCGCTCCAAGGGGCATCGAGCGCTCCAAGGGGCATCGAGGGGTCCGAGGGGCATCGAGCGCTCCGAGGGGCACCGAGCGCTCCAAGGGGCATCGAGGGGTCCGAGGGGCACCGAGCGCTCCAAGGGGCATCGAGGGGTCCGAGGGGCACCGAGCGCTCCGAGGGGCATCGAGGGGTCCGAGGGGCACCGAGCGCTCCAAGGGGCACCGAGCGCTCCAAGGGGCATCGAGGGGTCCGAGGGGCACCGAGTGCTCCGAGGGGCACCGAACGCTCCGAGGGGCATCGAGGGGTCCGAGGGGCACCGAGCGCTCCGAGGGGCATCGAGCGCTCCGAGGGGCATCGAGGGGTCCGAGGGGCATCGAGCGCTCCGAAGGGCACCGAGCGCTCCAAGGGGCATCGAGGGGTCCGAGGGGCACCGAGCGCTCCAAGGGGCATCGAGCGCTCCGAGGGGCACCGAGCGGTCCGAGGGGCACCGAGCGCTCCGAGGGGCATCGAGGGGTCCGAGGGGCATCGAGCGCTCCGAGGGGCATCGAGCGCTCCGAGGGGCATCGAGGGGTCCGAGGGGCATCGAGCGCTCCGAAGGGCACCGAGCGCTCCAAGGGGCATCGAGGGGTCCGAGGGGCACCGAGGGGTCCAAGGGGCATCGAGCGCTCCGAGGGGCACCGAGCGGTCCGAGGGGCACCGAGCGCTCCGAGGGGCATCGAGGGGTCCGAGGGGCATCGAGCGCTCCGAGGGGCATCGAGCGCTCCGAGGGGCATCGAGGGGTCCGAGGGGCACCGAGCGCTCCGAGGGGCATCGAGGGGTCCGAGGGGCACCGGCCTGACCAGGTGGTTTGGATTGTATGACATAATGGGCTATTCATGCACTGTTCCTTTTGCAATCAAACCGGAGCCTACAGCAGGTCTGCTCTGACTGGTTCTTAATCAATTCAAAACTAACTCCAGGACTCAAGCGTCTTCTCTCTTTCCATTAGCAGGTCTGAGATGCTCAGTTTGAACAGAGCAGACAGATCAGGGGCACAGTTGGCAACGGATTCGGCCCTGCACATGCATCCGACGCAAAACAGTCTTCAAATGATGAAAATTGGCCTCATATTCAATTGGAAATCGTGGAAAAGAGAGAATGCGCAGTGTGTCCAGCTGGTGCGGTGGACCACGGCGCTGACACATGCACAGAGCCAAAGCGGTTCTTCACATTTTTCACAAATGTAACAGAATGTGGACTTTTCTAGAGCCTGGATCTGCAGAAGAGCAGGAGAAGGGCTTCAGGAGGCACTGGAGCTGGGACATGTAGGGACTGTCGGGGGCCATCAAACCCTCACACAATGGCCAACAGCGGCCCCTCACAACAGGCTGAAGCACGTAAAAAGAAGAGAAACTCGAGCAGAGAACGCAGGGCCTTGTACTGGGCTCCTCAGACATGTCTTAGAGGGACAAAAGCGTCGATAATCAAATATCAACTGGAGCCACAAAGGGCAGTAGAATTCAGAACGCTCTTAATGGGTTTCGCTTTGAGGCAGAAACACGCTCGACCTTGCGACGCCGCATTATTACGGCAACATCTCGAAGGTAAAACCAGCACGCCGCTGAGGAAGTCATTTTCCTGTCCACTTAATTTGGTCTTGTTAAATTATTTGACAGCGGGGGATGTAATAATCCAATTACAATCAAATAAATTATAAAGCAAAGGATCCGCGCCCGGCTCCGATACACATTCTCAATCTAAAACGTATAATTGCTTCACTGAACATGGCTATCCGTCTTCGTTTCCACCTCTAACAGACTTTCGACTCTTTGTTTATTGCTGTTGTTTGCGCGACTCCGCATCAGCACAGTTAATCCGTCGGGACTTGGCCGTATGATTGGGTTAAATAACGAAACCTCAGCACCACGGCGAGCGGTGGAGTGACTTGTGCTTAAAATGCAGAAAGCAAAGCGGCGCCCGGAACCAGGGGAAATTTAAAGCAGGCGCGCCATAGTATGTCCGAGATTGCTTTGCGTTTTGATTTGTTTGGCCTCAAAACAGAAGTAATCACGGCTGTAACTGTGGAAGGACTCTGCCTCCTCTCCTCCTCCTCTCCACCTCCTCCTCTCCACCTCCTCCTCTCCACCTCCTCCTCTCCACCTCCTCCTCTTCACCTCTTCCTCTCCTCTCTACCTCCTCCTCTCCACCACCTCCTCTTCACCTCCTCTCCACCTCCTCTTCACCTCCTCCTCTCCACCTCCTCCTCTCCACCACCTCCTCTCCACCTCCTCCTCTTCACCTCTTCCTCTCCTCCTCCTCTCTACCTCCTCCTCTCCACCACCTCCTCTCCACCTCCTCCTCTTCACCTCTTCCTCTCCTCCCCCTCTTCACCTCCTCCTCCTCTCCACCTCCTCCTCTTCACCTCCTCCTCTCCACCACCTCCTCTCCACCTCCTCCTCTTCACCTCTTCCTCTCCTCCTCCTCTCCACCTCCTCCTCTTCACCTCTTCCTCTCCTCCCCCTCTTCACCTCCTCCTCTTCACCTCCTCCTCTCCACCTCCTCCCCTCCACCTCCTCTTCACCTCCTCCTCTCCACCTCCTCTTCTCCACCACCTCCTCTCCACCTCCTCCTCTTCACCTCTTCCTCTCCTCCTCCTCTCCACCTCCTCCTCTTCACCTCTTCCTCTCCTCCTCTCCACCACCTCCTCTCCACCTCCTCCTCTTCACCTCTTCCTCTCCTCCTCCTCTTCACCTCCTCCTCTTCACCTCCTCCTCTTCACCTCCTCCTCCTCTTCGCCGTCAGTTTCTAAGCCGAGGAGCAGCAGAGACTGCTTTAACTGAGCTCCTCATTAATGCTCTTTCTTCAGTTGTCCGTGGCTGATGATAAAGTAGGACTGTCCCATAAATGACGTCTTTAGCCATTGTGGGTAAATGAAACCCTCAGACCGTTGGCGTTGTCTGCCCTTCCTGCTAAAGTGGCACAAATATGAACATTAAGTACTTTTTACATTCGATTTGAGTAGTTCTACCACCATAAGCTTGATGACGTCACATTGATGACATGCAGACCTGAAGTAGATGTTCCATGACTTGTTAAAGGACCTGCGGCTCAGTCAAAGCTGTGTAAAACGACCTGAACGGTCCATGGTTCTGTGGTCCTCAGCTTCAAATGTTTCAATCTGGAGACTTCCGCGAACATTTTTTGGAGACTAAACGTCAGAATCAGAAGTATTAAAGGTGTGGTTTTGATACTAATCCTGACACACACATTGTATCCATTTATTTACTTGTTTAATAAATGAATGAGTAAATAAAATAAAAATAAGTAATTTACTTACTTATATTTATTTACTTAATTTTATTTACTCATTTACTTGTATTACTATTATTTATTAACTTGTATTATTCATTTACTTATATACTTTTGTATATTTTATTTATTCATTTATTGGTATTAATCTTATTTATTTACATTTATTTATTTTTGTTTATTTATTTACATATTTACTTTTTTATTTTATTTATTTACTTGTATTAATATAATTTATTAACTTGTATTATTCATTTACTTATATACTTTTGTATATGTTATTAATCTTATTTATTTACTTACTTACATTTATTTGATTACTTTTGTTTATGTATTTATTTACATATTTACTTTTATTCATTGTATCTATTTATTTACTCGCCTGTATTAATATTATTTATTTACTTACTTTTATTTATTTTATTTATTCATTCATCCACACATCCATTCATTCATATATTCATTCATGTATGCGTTCATCTGTTTACACATAAACACATTTCTGTAACTATGTCTACGGCACCTGACGGTCACAACTCTGGGCAGAACTCAAGATGCACAACAGGCAAATACTGAACATGTATTTGCCTTCTGTTTCAGCGGTCAATAGTTCCCTGGACCCTGGACTTTACATTGAGGTAGTTGGTGGACAAGTGAGTGACCCCGCCAGTGACCCTGCCAGTGACCCCGCCAGTGACCCCGCCAGTGACCCCGCCAGTGACCCCGCCAGTGACCCCGCCAGTAAACTGAAGAATGTCTCCCTCACAAAAGAAACGTTTAGTATCGTTAAAAGCCAAATGTCATTCACCTTCAACCATGACGGTCTTAAAACACCGACACGGTTCACTTTTTCTTTTGAGCTTTCGGACGTAAACTCAGAACATTAATTTTTTGTTCTATTTCAAAAGACAAATAAAACCTTAACCAACACAAGACATATACAAGTGTTATTTTTACTTTTACACAGCCGAGTGTAGTCACAAGTCGACTATAAAGAAGTAATAACTGTAGTTGTATTAATCATAATCGTTAACTTTAAAGACTCTGAAACGCATCACGCACGATCTTTTATAACAAAGACGCTGCCGTTATTGTATCAAAATGTCAAAAAAGGATCAAACTATTAGGATTTCCATCAATAACACACTTTAGTTGCCGACTTTCTCCAACTAGACATCTTGAGTCACCGGATTTCAACATGTATTTGGTTCATAACGTATTTCACAGGAACAGGAACAATTGTTTGACAAAAAAATAAACGCTGACCAGTCTAAAAATAATTATAATACATCGATATAGTCCAGATCATGACATAATTATGACAACAAAAGCATAACATGTCTATTTTGTGTCAAGAAATGGCCACAACGTACTTTAAATCTAACTGTTTGAATAGAACATCAAAACATATTCCGGACAACATGAAGAAGAGCAAAAATATAGAAAATGCATTAAGAGCCGGATTCAAATGTCCTTGCAGTAACAAAGATGGTGTTTAAAAAGAGGAGGAAAAGCGTATGCCACGATCCACATCTTAATCCTCATTTTATAACAGCGCCGCTATAGAAAATGAACAAACGGAACCGCTATAAAAGAACATTATCGCGGCACACATTAATTAAACCTGGCTTACAGTCGTGTAATGTTAGGCCTTTCCATCTCGCACCGGGTTCAAACTGGTTAATTTGCTTCATCTTCCGTCTCTTCACGCTTTCAGAAGACGGACGCATCTTTGAGCGGTCGATACCTTAAGCAGGAGAAGTGCTGTATACCATATTCCGGACTATAAATCACATCTTTTTTCATAGTTTGGCCGGGATGTGACTTATACTCCAGAGTGACTTATATGTGATATTATTCATTATTTTCACACTGACAACCACAAGAGGGCGCTCTAGGCTCTAAGCGACGCAGAAGAAGAATCTGCACTTCCTCTACCTCTGGAGTTTGTGGAGTTGTTTAGAAGTGACACAGAGGAAGAAGAATTCAATGGATTTAGTGATTTGGGGTAATACTGATGCTTTGGTAAACTTGTTAGCATGTTCTTTATGCTATAGTTATCTGAATAACTGTTCATATGTTACGTTAACATACCAGACACTTACCACAGTTCGTTGACGACATTTTTTTGGCTGGTGCGACTTATTCGCCACTGCAACTTATACTCTAGAAAATACGATACACCTTTGTTCTCACACTGGCGCGAAATCAGAGAACAAAATGACTTTATAATCTCAAAGCAAACAGTATCTCGTGCCGGTGAATACGTGTATTTTGAACGTTTCCGTCGGATGTTGGCATCCGAACGTACACTTGCACTTGGGCCTGACGCGCAGGACGTGACACGGGGAGGACGCGCTTCTTGCAGCTGCTCAAACATGTCAGCGACTCTCTCGTTAGCGCTGCCCGTGTAATTGCACAGCTGTCACACTGTAATCGTGCTAATCTCTATTGACTCGCAGGGAAGTGACTCGGGAGATGGGATGAAGCGGTCCTGCGTTGTGTGGGAAGGCGACCGGTTCTGGAGAAAGACTGTGTGAAGAACAAACAGAAGACGGGGATGGGCTGCTGGAGTCTGCGTTTAACACTGTGAAGTCAATGGAAGAGCGATGGACCGGACATGTGGGGAAAGATGTGCTAAAATGTCAAACTCGATGTTGATACATTTCAATATAGATGTAAATTAGGGATTTAATAGTAATCAAAATGTCTTGATATTAATTACAAGTGTCTTTGTTTAGTTTTGTTACAGGAACAGCCAATAAAAGAAAGAGGCACAACACAGACATATACAGTAGATATATGTCGGTGTAATCCCTCATTTGTACAGAAAGTGTTCCATTGTAGAAAAAAAGATCTAGTTGTTTCATCTGGATACTGTATTTGATCATCCAAAAGTCATTCTCAATCTGGGGATCTAGTCTGAGAACTCAGATATTTACCCTACTCTGAGAGAGCCCTGCCCACTGGGCGGAGCCTCCTGATAATAGTCCACTTAACAGTTTCGCCTGAAACTAATTTTCTTTGTTACCCTAACAGCCCTGTAATGGGCCATCAAAATCCTACTGGTAGCTGGACTGCTGATTAGCATCTGAAAAGCTAGAGCTGATCCCGCCCCTTGGCTTCAAAATGCTGTTAATGCGGTCAATTGAACCTTAAATCTTGAATCTTACTTTTGTGTTTAAAGAGTGATTCTTTAAAGTCAAAAGAATGTTTCGTCCTGGATAGTGGCCCTCACGCTCACTAGTCCTCGGCCTTCTTCCTTACGGCTAGTGTACAGTCCCAGGGTGCTGGATTTGGGATGGAACCCTCCATGCATCAGGAGCTTTCACGTCTTAACATCTGTGGTCTCCTCCTTGGGCCACTCTATTATCCCTGCAGGGTATCGGATCACTGGCAGGGTATCGGATCACTGGAAGGGTATCGGATCACTGGAAAGGCGTAGCTGTAGGTACTTGTTCTTTCCATTGCAGCATTCTTTCCATTTCTACGTCAACTAAAACATGTGTTTCTGATTACGCGTCTTGTTTCTCCCCCTCTCATTTGTGTTTAGCACTCTCATTGGTTCAAGTAAAAATAGGTTTAAAAGTAAATTTGTGAAAAGAGAAATCTATACATTCAATACACCATTCAAGTAGGTCTGTGCTTTATAAGTGTGGAAGGATAATAAGGCCCACGCTTTAAAAATTAAGATATAAAAGAGAATATTTGCAATAGCTATATAGTCAGATTGTGGCGTTTGTAATTATATGTCAAAGTAAAGCGAACGATCCGAGCGATAAACACTGCTCGTTCTTCGTTCTGCGCTCTTTTGTTTACAGCCGTTTGTTGACAGCCGTTTGTTTACAGCCGTTTGTTGACATGGATGTGCAGCGGAGGATGTTGTTGTCATTTTGATCATTCGGCCTCATTTAAAGAGAGCTACAGAACGGCTAATGCATCCGCTGTTTGCACTATTTTGAGACACACTGGTAAATGTGTTGTTCCTGGAGGCAAATGATTGAATTATTAATGTGTAAAACTGTCTTTAACCTTTAGAAAAACATTTCCGGTAAATGAATGCGACGATGTGAATGTGACAACTCTAACGGGAACATCGTCATCTATTTCTTGTGTTGTTGCAGTAACTTTGTGTTTTCTCCAACCAGCGGCTGCAAGTTTTATCCAACTGTTAATTTCTATAGTATTTTAATGAAGTTGGCCATTTTTTTCAGTTTAATTTGAAGTCTGTTTTTAAGTCAACTTGCTTCTATTTTAAAGTCAATCTCTGTCTTTTTCCTTTTTACAAACTTACCTGTGTGTTTTATGATCGTTTTCACCACTTTAGCTTTTTAAAATAAGGTACCTTAGGTCACATTTAGCCAATTTAAAACAAACCTAAAGTGCTTCACCTAAAGAAAGACCACAAAGTAAAAATGGCATCATACAGAGAGCATAAAAAGAGTAAAATATCAAGAATAAATACCAGGATATCCCGTCTAGCTCACACTAAATGCAAAAGAAAAGAGGTGGGATTTCAGTCAAGACTAAAACTGAGCTAGAGACTCACAGGATCTGACAGGCAGAGACTTCTTCCACAGTTTGTGCACTGAACTGACCTCAGGGCTCTGGGCGGACGCTGCAGTAACTCCCTCAGATAAGGTGAACCCATAAGAAGCAGACATTTATAGGCAATCAATAACATTTTCAATTTGACCCTAAATGAAATGGGGAGCAATGCAGATGGCACAGAACAGGCGTGATGCTCTCTCCTCTCTTGGATTTTGTTAGCAGCATTCTGAACAGTCGGTAAGGCGCTGCAGGAAGCCCATACAAAGAAATGCAAAAGTATGGATAGCTTTTCAAAATCCAATGGTGAGGTAGAGAGTCCATAACCACCATCCTGATGGAGGGGCGGCAGTCAAAAGAAAAAGGTCCAAATCACACCGTCATGTTTGCCCAAAAACTACAATTTTCATATTTTATTTGGGTTTATTATACTCAGAACTGTCTCGGGGATGTGCAAACATGAACGAGTACTGACTGAATTTCATCTGCAAAATGGTGAAGAGAGATCTTTGAAAACCAGGTACTGTTTTAGCACCAGCAGCCAAAAACAATGTCCACTCATCGAAAACATACCTGGAGTTTGATTAAGCTCCATTCACGCTTGTTTCTGAACTCGTCTTCTCTGAGCCTCACAAAATAGCGTTTGTTTATTTACCCATGACAATTCCCTTAGCAGCCAGGGGATTCACCAAATCACGATGACGGAACACCAAAGTCATCAAAGCCAGTTATTTTTGCCTTTCAAGCCGTCGATAGATAAGCACTCTCCACCGCAGCAGCAGAACCATCAACCTCCTCAGCCTCCCCATCCTCTTTTCACCAGTGTTTAGCCCCCTAGAGACGATATTTCCTTTCCTCTGGAACGGCGAGCCCACTCACTGTAAGAACGCATTATTCATAGGTAGTTTTAACCCGCTAAAAAACCCCAAATGCAAAACAGACACGTTTAATGCCATGCTGCGAAACATTCTAGGCAAAGCTCCAGCGTATCCATGGAGACAAGCAGGCGTCCAACTCTCTACCAGAAGAGAAAAGCTAAGTCTCTCTTGAAATGTCCATAAAAGCATGTTGGGAAAAACGTAGCACGATATATATATATATATATATGTATGACCCCGTGTCAAGGCAAGAAAAAAACATGCAACTGGAGAAACTGTGGCCATTCTGTAGCTCTTCAACTGTTCAGAGACTAGACAGAAATATATATAAAACTATGTACTGTATATGGGACAAAAACACCTGAAACTACTTTAGGCAGCCGGGGAACAAAGCCATCGCAAGGAAGTGGATGACAAAGACTGAATATTCATGACACAAAAAGAATAACATTGGCATTAAACTCGGAAAAATTACCCTTTTAATGAGCATTATGTTGGATGGGAATGTTAAATATTTGGTTGCTTTTGTCCACTTTTGTCTTTGTGTCGTGTTTTTTTGTACGATTTTGTGCTGAGGAAAAAAAAAAAAAGACAAAATCTCTTCTGTTCCGCGAAGTGTTTCATATTTACTGTAGAAATATAACGCTCGAAATGCGCACAGCGAATGCAAAGTGGTTGTTTATTTACGGTCGGTCGCGGCGCCTGTGGCCATGAAAAGGATGGATCTAAATGCAAGCCAGTGACTCTGGGAATTTTCTGGATTCGAGATGCGGTTTTAAAGCCCAGACCTTCCGGGCCCTCGGAGAACTCAATCAAATGTTCGGGCAAACTTTTCTTGAAAGCGCCGGTCGCTGGTCGCGGTTGCGCTCAGAAAGGCAATAGCCGCTAAACAACCCGTGGCTTCATTGGTACGGCCGGTACTTCCCCCCATACGTCTGTGGATAATTTCACTCCTTCACGCTCTTCAAAAGGGTTTTGTGCAAATTGATTGGGTCAGAGCCATTGCAAAGTGAAAAGAACGGCGCCGTGCATCAAAAATAGATCTCCTTTATCATAGAGTAGGAGGTTGGATGGCGTGCATTCAGGTTGAATTGATGGGCAGCCGGCGCGGAGCTTTTCAAGGGAGGAAGCGATTTGCATAATGAGAAAGTAGCTGTACAGTCGGAAAGAAGGAGGGGCTCTGATCCGATTGCGAGCCAATGGCGAGAGGGCAAAGGAGCCAGATCCACCGCGGCCATTCGTTTCCCGTTTGTTCCACTCACCTGAAAGCTTCATCTGCAAAACGATTTACCGACGACACTCCGCCATCTTGAGCCCGACGGAGCCGCGGCAGAGTCACTCCGTCTCAATCGCGCCAATGAATCGCACACGCCGTGGTTTCCAGTCGAGCGGGTTTGACGGATGGTCGGTTTTGAAAATGGAGAGGTTGCCGAGTGTTGTTTGAGACGTACTGCGCCAGATCGACTTCCACACGCTTTTGACCGCGCGATGATGTTCTTTCGTCGTCAAGAACATGCATGCAGCTGTGTTTCGTGCATTATTGAGTAGACGTACTTAAATCCATCTAGCGTTAGGGATGGGGCAATAAACAAGCCTATAATGTATCATGATAAACAATGTAGACATGGTTTGAGATATTCGTCTACAAATATAATCATCTTTATCAGATTGTACTTCTCCCTGATGTTCTCTTCTAGATTTTTATTGTTTTCACTTATTACAAAGTACAATTCTATAAAACGTTTAATTTATACAGCTAGCTTGGATAGTTTTGAAGGAAAGTTTTATGCAAATTGTAAATCAACATGAGGAAATGCAGATCTATAGACATTCTGGAAAGAGATTAAGTCACTTTCTGTTGATAAAATCTGTCAGGTTCTTCCTACATTTGTTTTTAAAGATTCTGTCCCAGTATATGAAAGAACTGAGGTCTTAAATTGCTTTAATCAGCACTTTTTAGCATCTGGGCTCTTGATTTGATCTTGCAGGAACTTCCCCGATGAATCCATGCACAGAATCTCTCATGTTTCCTGGAGAGCTTTATAATGTTCCACCTTTCACTGTCCATGACGTTCATGAGGCTCTAAAAACATGAGATCACATAAAACCCTCTGGAGCAGGTTTGATAGAACTTTACTTTCTGAAGTTGGCAGTGGGTTTTATAGCAGAGCCACGTTCAATTCTGTTTAATCTTTCAATCAAAACCAAAGAAATTCCATTAGTTTGGAAATCAGCGTTTGTTCTACCTGTGTTAAGAGGAGGAGATCCAGCAGTTCTGACCAATCATAAGCCGATATCAAAAGTATGTGTTTTATTAACAATTCTGGAATCTCTTATTCTTGATCAGCTGAAAGAGTCTAATCACATCTCAAACTTCAAACTTCAATCAGGCTTCAGAAAAAAGCACAGTACAATCACCGCCATTATGAAGGTGTTTAACGATTTAATTGTGGCACTTGATGTTGTTTTCAAACATAAAAAGGTGTCTCAGTTTGTCCACGCTTGAAGAGAACATCATAGAAGAGGTTCATGAATACAAATAATTTGGTGTCTTGATTGATGACTAAAACGGCGACGCTGACCATGTTCGAGGAGCTGCAGGTCACTATAAAGAGCAGTGTTTTTTAATTTATGCCGAAAAAAGTATATCGCAGTTTATCGTTCATTTAATCGCAGGTATTTTCAATGCTCAAAAACCCCTTGACAAATACGCATTATTACCATGAGCAGGCTCTTCTCTCCACAGAATTGTAACTTGTACCTGTAGTGCAAGTGGGAGTCATACTGTACTGCGGAACATTCCAGGCAAAGCAACGGCATAGCTAAGAAAACCAGGAAGCAAACCCTTGCTTCGCCTTGAAAGATACACTTATGCAAAAATGACACAGTGAGACCACTTTAAAATCGTTACGAACCAGCGCGAGTCTAGTGAGAAGGCTCATCAGTCAGGTCCAACAGGTGATGCGACTCAGAGTGTTTTCTAAAGCCATAAACTGCATTATTAAGCAGGTAATATTTGCGCGCGGAGCTCTAAAATGGCCTCCCGTTAGCTTATGAAAAATAGTGCGGTGAGATGCGGGATATCGAGGACAAAGGGCCTATAGGAACAGCCCTGGCGACCGCGTCCCACTGCATGATTTATGGAACGGTGATGGTTTTATGCGGCCTGGTGATGTATGTGTGCACTTACCATAGAGCAGCCATGTACCGTGAGGTAGGAATTGAAGAGCGAAGTGAATGATGCGTCTTCGCTCGTGCATTTTTCAGAGGTTTTGGGGCTGCGTGGTCGGGGCGTTGCACGGGAAGAATATCGGCTGCAGACTTCCTTGCGCCGAAGGAGAGCAGCGAATCGATGATACCGTAACGTTTAAGTGCTGAGAAAAAGGAATCTTTGTCGATCATTGTTTTTAGTGTCAACATAACACAATTACAGATGTGTCGAATGATTGGTCAACGGTCCTCTGTCTCTGTCGCCATAAATATCATGCAATTCAACTCAAAGTGTCATATCTAAGACTGGAAGTGGGAGTGCATCAATGGTTCCTTGTAGTACATATAAATTAAAACATTAAAATGGCGTTTTGTGAGTCCTGAACAAACGCACGGACGTGTATATGAATAATGAGACAGCTTCCGACGATCTTTTTAAGCCCTTTGACAACATTTCACATTTAGCTGCACGACAAGAGGCTTTTTTATGGCATTCCAAATTGTTATATCTTCTTATGTCACAAAAACCTTCAAACCAGGAAGGCATTGTTTGCTTGAAAACCATGTATAGTTTTAAGGTGCGTTGCAGTCGTCCTTGGAGCTCACATTTGTTCAGTTCTGACTTGTGTTTGACAACTGGAATGCCCCGTAACCTCTGAATTCCTACTTGGAAAATCTGTTAGTCGAAAGTAAAAAATCTAACAATTAGAATAAGGATAGAACCTGTGTTATTTTCCTTGTATTTGCCGTTTACTGTCGACCCACTGTCTGAACCTTCTGCTGCACTGCCACGTGAGCCTCTGCAGTGTAAATGCTCTGTTATGCTAATGCTGTCAACAAAAGCGAAAATTCCCTCTCAGATGATGCTTGAGGAACTGCAAATGTAACAACATGGTACATAGTAAACTAACAAGCTTAATTAGATCTGCATTTTGCCAGTTTTGACCACATCTCTGTATTATACTTGTAATTCTTTTACGACTTGACGACTAGAACACATAAACTCAGAGAAAACGCCACACTGAGTTCCGTGTTCCGACCTTCGAGGACGCTTTGGCTCAGCATTAATACTGGGTTAGTCATGTGCCGCCTGGTTCCTGAAGCCTTTTTATTGCACAACTCCTCCAAAAACAATAAATAATATGTATATAAAGGTCAAATGAGTTTGCGATGCAATGTATTGTCCATAAGATTGTATATTTCAATAATGTACCTCAATCCGAAATAAAGCCAGCACCTTTTCTCTATAATTATTCAGTTTTATTTTCTTGCAAAGAGTGTGCTGTGAATTTGTCGAGAATACAAATCGTCACTGTTTTTCACAGTAATTTACAATGGCCTATTGGACAATTAATCCATTATCCAGCTCTTAATTGTGTGCTTTTAGGCTCATCATTCTTGTTTCGCAGGTAAATAAACCTGAAAGAGGCCCTTTGTTGCATTATGATGTTATTGAGATTGGAATAATAACAAATATAATCATTCCAAACATGGACAGAAGATTGGACAAATAAATTCAGTTTTTCATCAATAGCAGGCCGTTTCCACCCGAGATAATTAACATCTGCAGTAGAATTACTCCATAATAAAGAAGACAAAGGCGTTTCTGACCTTGGAACATTCTAAACAGTAAGTAAATAAATACAAATGTAACCGTTTTGTTCATGTTACCTTAATTCTGACCAGGATGCCAGGATGTGTCAAACAGTGTCAACGTTCTGCGAAGCCAGATGTGTTTTTTGAATCACTGTAATCTGCATGAGAAGAGCTGAGATGCTAAATGGTACACTGCTTGACGTGAGTACCATGTGTGCGTTTGACTTGTGATTTGCAGTGGAAGACACAAGTTACCGAAGGTAAGCAACACTCTGACCATCTGGGCTTCTTATCCAGCAAAAGGACAAGTGGAAAGTGGAAAAGAGTTAAGGGACGAGCCGTACTTCAGAGTATAGTCTAAAGAGCGGCGTAGCTTCTGCGCTGAAACATCCTGTACAGAAACACACGATGGTAGCGGTGAAGGGCCCTCAGATCCACGCTGCGGCCCCTGTGTCTGCTGCACAGTGAAGCAGGACACGTTGTATTGCCTCTTGCTAAAGCACTTGTTTTGCAAAGATCCATGTGGAGTTCTTGACATTTAATTCCATTTAGAAGTCCGTCTCAAAATTCAAACAACCGGTAAAATTCTTATTTTCGCTAATTAGAAAGGGATATAATAAACCTTGCCTCTTTCATACAGCTTTTATATATAATTACTTAGATGTACAAAGGATATCACTTAGCTCACATCTGACACAATAATAAAGCGCTAAACAATTCAGGTGTAGGTCAAACGTGCCCTGTAAGATGTGCAAAGTGAAGACAATTTTAGAGGAATAATAATGGACGTTGCTTAAACTTTCCTGAAAAGCCGTATCGAGATCCCGTGGCCTAACAATGTGTGCTGCAGCAGAATGATAATAATAGTCTTTCTTTACTGAAGCTTTTGAAGTGAGAGCGGTAAAGAATCCCGTGAAGAGGAGCCTGAAGGGCAAAGGTCAGGGTTTAGCTCCGGAGCCATCAAGAATGACAAGAACTCATATGCGGAACTGCTTTTTGGACACTTTATTCAGAGTATTTTATGTAGATGTCTTGATAAAAAACGTTATTCTCATTAGCAGTGGCGGGCCGTGGGTCTGGGGCTTGGGCCTTCAGTGAGGTCCTACACAGCCCCATCCAAACAGTGGTGGGCCGTCAGGACCAGCAAGGCCTTCTCTGCATACATAATCAGAATATGATTTAAAAATATATATTTTTTCCCTCAAATATTTATTAAATTACGAACTGACACGGGATTGTCCAGCGCCTCGGCCCCCGCCTCCTCAGCCCCGCCCTCTCAGCCAACACGCCGCTTCACTTTCCCTCCCGAACACAGCCTTTTGTCGAGGCGAAGATTCTGAGTTCAAAGGCGCCAGACTCAGAAAGAAAGCACAATTAGAGCCTAAAAAAAGCACAAGTAGAGCATAAAAAAGCACAATTAGAGCCTAAAAAGCACAATTAGAGCCTAAAAAAAGCACAATTAGAGCCTAAAAAAGCACAATTAGAGCCTAAAAAAAAAACACAAGTTTGGCAGCAGAGGTGAGGAGGAGGTGAATATTGAAGAAACACAAATGAGCTGCCATTTTCTATCAGTAAAAAGAAATCTGATATTCGATATTTAAAGTGCTCCCTACAGATCGGACGACTCGTTGAACTAAAATGCATTTAAGATAAATAGGTTTTGAATTTTGCTCAAAAAATGAATTTAATTCATGTTTAGAGAGTCGAAAAAGTTGTTGGAACTCAAATGCACACATGGTACTCTCTTTGACTGGAATGAATGTCATTCTTGTCATTTTTCTATAGATTTTTCAATTTTTTCTCCACAAATACTTGCTTGTTTGGTGTAAAACTATCATTTGTATGAACAACAGGTAGAAATACACCAAAAAAAGTCGAAAATCATAAAAACCTGTCATAGGCACTTTAAACTTGTATCGAAACTAGATACTCATTTTGGCAAGTATTGATACAAAAAAAACATCACAAAGAGGACAAAATTTGACCTTTCCTGACCAGTATAAGAATGATTTTGGATGCATTAGAACTAGTGTAAGACCACAATGTTTAATAAAGAAAGAACTACTATTTTGAGTTCAAATTTTCGAAAACGTTATGGAGAATCTAGTGTATATTTGTGAGTATTTTGACAATACTGCTGCCGGGGAAAAAACGATAAATAAAACTAGTGCATGACAGGTTTCTTTGGAACCCTGGAATCACAGTGATTTGAACCATCTCTTTTGCGCAACACCTCTGCGCGCACCCTCGCTGTTCACCCTCGGATCCGGAGAGCGCGCTCCGAAAACGGTTTTGCACTTGACGTTTGGAGCAGAAACGGTTTTGGAAGCGACAACGCGCAACACAGCATCATCTTACAATTGGCCTCATTTGTGAACGGCTCCGTCAAACGCCCCCTAGTGCTCACGCTGCTTCCAGAAGTCCCCATTTCTCAGGCAAACAACGTGTGTATACCTGCGATCAATCCGTGTTAAAATTTGCATATTTAATGATGCGTGTAGACAAATAAAGCTGGATAACGGAAGTCGATGCTAAGACGTTAAGACCGGCGTCTGCGAGCGGGTCGGCGGGAAGGAAAACCCCCACTGAAGCGGCGGATAAACCGGGTTAAAACTCTAGCTTTAAAAAGTCCCGACAAATCGACAGTTGATTGCAGCAGGCCATTGCGCCGGATGCATTTCGCAGACGGGATGATCGAGGGAAAATAGCGCTAATGAGAGGGGTCGCGGGACCGCACAGCATGACGGAGCGGCTGCCAATGACAACAACAACAATGGCAGATTTGATTTGTACAGAGTGACAGTGTGCAGCCATTTATCTGCTCGGCGTCGACAAACATTCCCACTGCAGTCGCCGAGGATCCGGGCTGTCGCCTCCGCGCGCACTTGGGCGAAAAACCCACCGACGCCGCACTCGCTGAAGATGTGCGGGCTTTAAATGCTCTAATCGGCTGAGAAATAACAAATTATAACACATGGCAAATTGTAATACATATTAATGGGGAAAAAAGCTCAAAGACTCGCTCGAGTTGAAATCTGATTTATTTCAAAAGGATTATGTTTTAGGAAAGTGTCACTAGATGTATGTAGACGTCTTTCTCTATGGATACAAACAGTTGACGCTATCAGTTCGGGGTCAGATCTATGGAGAGGCGAGCCCACTTATAGAAATAGGTATGTTCGAGCAATAAAAACAGCTGCGATTGAATAAATAAGACAGATAACATTTCAGATTTAAAAGAATTGGAATTGAATAGATTCTTAAGGTTTTTGAAGGATAATGTGACAGAAACGTCATTAAAGCTATATTTGAGGGTTTTTGCATCTGTTTACACATGTCTCTTCCCCTATAAGAAAGCAACTGTTTAAAAATCATGGCAACTTTGTAAAAAAATAGCAAAATCGAATAAAAGTTTTGCTATAGATGCATCAGTGCTAAGTGCAATTAACGGAATCCTCACGGAAAACCCTGGTCTTGTTCTTTTGGCCTCGAACAATGTTTTCTCGTCCTCTTGCAACCTTCAGCCACTCTCTGACCTCACGGATGGACAAGTGGAGCTGGATTAAAGAGGAGGACACCAGAAAACACCACTAAACCACGCGTGAGCCGGGCTTCCGAAACGTAATCCGACCCGAACAGAACGACTAAAGAAACGGCGTGTCCAGATATGCTACTTCGTATCCAGCCGACAACACGAGCCAGTGCGGGGCCCTTGTGTCTCGAAGTCTGCGTGTCGTGCTTGATACTACCTCCATATCCAGTCGCAGATTGTAGAGCCAAACGTACAGGCCATAATATGATCCAATCCCCGACAAAAATCGTCCTCCTCGGTCCGGGTAAAAGCGTAATCTCCAAGTAAATGAGGTATAATATGCAGTGTAGAGCCAAACGAGTCTGCGTGAAGTCTGCCGTGATCCTCTTCCTTCTCCCAGGCAGCGAAATATGAACTTTTTGCAACATAAAACGGGAGTACGAGCGATTCATTCATTTTCCATCATTTTTGTTTGCACATTTTGAGTTAAAACTGAACAGACTTCCAAATGTGTTCTGATTTTCCTCTGAACATAGTTATGACATAATTAAATGCTCAAAACAGAGTGTATTACAGCATATTTTGGGACATTAATTGGCACAGAAAGAAGAGGTACCGAGCTCTACTTGACACCCAACCGCTGCTCAATAACTGAATAAATCTGACACCGTAACTTGTAGGCATTGCACATTTTTACAGCGTGGGCCTGAAGTCTGGTGCTGCGGAAGGAAAAGCCGGCAGCAGGAACCGAGCTGAAGTGTCACCATCAGATAAATTGTCTTCAGAGTCACCCGCGCCCATAACAATGCCTTCTTCACGCCTTTTTTTGAACCGCGTTATCGATCCCGGAAGAAGTTTTTTCCGAGCCGCGGGGTCCATGCATCAAAAACGCTCTGCGGCGGGAAAGTGAAAACGGTGAAAGAAAGAGTGTAGCGCTCGCTTCCCCGACGTCGTACATCAGCGCGCGTCATGACAGTGCGCGGCGAGGCGGTTAACTCGCCTTTAACATGAGCAGCCAGCGCGGAGACAGGCACGTCTGCACCACGCCGAGCTAAAAATAAGCACAGCGGTGGCACTCCCAAAAAAACTTCCACGAGAACAGGGAGCAGACACTCGCACTCGGCAGTGATGGGGAGAAGTCCTGTAAGTCGGGGCATCAAATGTTCGAGGGGCACCAGCCTGACCAGGCAGTTTGGACAGAAGGACACTGGACAGTTAAACTGTTATTTTACAATTAACCCGGGAGCATTCAGTTTAGTCCGTCTTTAGTTTTTATCAATTCAACCTCAATTGTCTTCACATACGTATTCTACGAACCACAAAGGGCAAAACGGTCTTTAGTCGTTGCGTGCAGTAACGTTTACGGATTGGTCAAGCAGACTTGGGGTGTTCAATATTTAGTGGATAACACAACATTTAAAACAAAAACTAAATCTAATATGTAAAGTGGTGATTTGAACACTGGCCTTCCACATAAGGAACAAAGGCCTTTCCTACTGAGATAAACTTCCATACCTGAGATACTCATTATCAACATGAACAGAGACTGAGCTACAAACACAGACTTGTCTCTAAAAGATTGTTTTTGAGTCTGTTTGTTGAAACTTGGCGCTGCTGTTGCTTCACTTCTCCTCTGCACATGCTCATTTCGGGCACAACCTGCAAACATTCTTGATTCTCACACAGGTTTACTCAGGTTTGAGCTCAGATCCATGGTTTTGTCCTCAGAGCACATGTGCAAAGCTCTGAAAGAAGCTGCTGGTTCTAAAAGCTTGTGTTAGAGAGCGGAGCAAGAACGGGCCTCTGAACACGCCCACAGGCTGAGCAGCTGCAGGAGAAGAAGAACCAAGCTTCCCGCTGTACTGCTCAGCGGCCTGTAGAGGTCACTAAACGACACCGTCAACCGGAAAACGGGCTTATTTGGATATATTTTAGAACAATTCATATATAGCTGTGACACACGGTAATTTTAGATTTTATTGGTCAACCACTGATTGCCTCGATTGCCCTGACCGCACGCCTGAAAATTGCGCTCACATTTAATTAGAAACTCCCAAAAAGAGGGAATCATACAAGACGTGTCTGTGTCCAGCTGGTGCGGTGTCCAGGAGACCTGTGTTCAGGTGCAGGCTTTGTCCCGACGCTGCTCGACGGACACACCGACACGGTGTTTTTATTGTGTTTTGATTGGCTGTCGGCTGTATGAAAGCACCTGTTCGTATGAAATTTCCTTTGGGATCAGTAAAGGTTTATATCCATCTATATTTGTCTCACGTGTGGGGAAATGCTGGTGTTGATACAGCGAAACTCAATAACAGCAGAAGAAGAACCACTCCAGCCCCAGTGTCAGTGGGCAAATGTATCTACAGTGACCAAAATGCACGTTATTTATTTGACTTCACTTTGAGTCGTTTCTATTTTCTCTATTTCGGTCAGCAACGTTTAGTTTTTCTCGAGGACTCAGATGCTGACCGGGCCTTGCCATAAAATACAGTCCAGAGAGTTCACCCGGTCACTAAATTTAGCTGTCCGTGGTGAGAGGAGACAGATGGGGGGAATTGCATAATGGTCATGAGGTGAATGACTGAAATAACTGATGAGGCCGAAGGCTGGAGACGGAACTGCACCTGGTCAGCTCGCCTTCTGCTGCTACAGAGCTGCACGGGCAAATATAGCATGTTACGAGCCGGATCCGCAAGGATAAGAGGAAGCAACCGAGATGGACAATGGTCAAATAGAGTTCTAATGATTAATAAGCAGGAATTTAAAGGTAAATGAGCAAGAACACGTACATAACTAAGAAAACAAAATTAAGTTAATAAAAAAAAAAATAATAATAAAAATTACAAAGTCAGGCTCCGCATCCACGACAACGAGACGCACATGAAGGGCACACTGCAGCCCTGAGCAGGTCCAACAGATGTCTTTAAGTACTGGGAGGAGCTTCAGGCGGAGACCCAGGATTGGCATGCCCCCGTTGCAGCCATGTTGGGACGGGAACAGCACAACACACAAAAAGGAGGCCAGGGGGCGTAACAATAGTATGTTCAAAACATTAAAAGAGCCCGTCGGCTAACTAATTCATCTGCTGTCAGGCGACCCCTCATCAGCGTTTGGGGTTAAAAAACCATGTCTTGCCAGCAAAGGGAATAACCAGGGGGAAACAAACAAAAGCTAGCCTGGCCCTGCTAATGTAAGCATGCAGTGGCAATGAACATGATTCAAAGGTGGAAATGTAGGAGCTCTGGATCGTCACATCTTTGACGTAAAATTGTAATTGCAATGTTTTCCGATGTGCAACGTGAGACGACCCTGTGAACAAGATTATTGATTAATAACCAGGTATGCAAAAACACCATGGAGATAAAGCAAAAACACCATAGAGACAAAGCAATCAGGGGCGCTGCATCCCATTAGGCATACCAGGCAATTGCCTGGGGCCCCAGGCCACTAAGGGGCGGCTTCGCGGGGGCCCCCTAGTGGCTTAATATATGGTTTATTTCTGGTTGTGCTTACTGACCGTGTACTGTTGACACAGGATTACTTCATTTCTAAACTTCTTCGTGTGCGCGATAGTCGACTACTGCCCCTAGTGGACGTTGTCGGTATAAGTTTCGTTTTACGGCCTCATGCGTTCAGTCAAGCATGTCGGGCTCCGGCAGTGCAGCTACTGACAAAAGCATCCCGTTTTCTGCCTTGGGGTATCTTTGTCCGTAAGTTGAATGTTATTCTATGTTATAATGTTGTTCTACGTTTGCATATATAAACTTATGTCAAACTTAAGCTTAATCTGTACTACCTTTGAATGTTGGTTGTTGCTAGCTGCTGTGCATGTAGCCTTGTCACATTTTAAGATAGGCTATGTGTTCAAACCTTTATTTTCATTGCTCTTATATGTATCTGTTCATGTACAACTGATGTGAAGGTACATTTATAAGGTTTACATGTGTTTACATGTGTTTTTATGTGTTTGTTACAGTTTTACAAAATTCCAATTGTCAAAGAGACAAGTTGTGGGGAAAAGCGTCTTAAAAGACATTAAAGACAAGTCTTCTACATAGTCGTTGGACTCTCTTTTTTGGATGTTTGATATCTGTCTAGCCCTGGTAGTGACACCACAGTGAGGACAGAATAGACCGCGAAGATTTTTGGTGAACACTGGTCGGTAGGGCCCCCTAAGAATTTCTCCCTAGGGCCCCCACACTCCCTAGAATCGCCCCTGAAAGCTATAACACCATGGAGATAAAGCAAAGACAACCTAGAGATAAAGCAATAACACCATGGAGATAAAGCAAAGACACCCTAGAGATAAAGCAATAACACCATGGAGATAAAGCAAAGACACCCTAGAGATAAAGCAATAACACCATGGAGACAAAGCAAATACACCATGGAGACAAAGCAATGACACCATGGAGACAAAGCAATGACACCATGGAGACAAAGCAAAGACACCATGGAGGCAAAGCAAAGACACCATGGAGGCAAAGCAAAGACACCATGGAGTCAAAGCAATAACACCATGGAGACAAAGCAATGACACCATGGAAACAAAGCAATGACACCATGGAGGCAAAGCAATAACACCATGGAGACAAAGCAAAGACACCATGGAGACAAAGCAATGACACCATGGAGACAAAGCAAAGACACCATGGAGGCAAAGCAAAGACACCATGGAGGCAAAGCAAAGACACCATGGAGACAAAGCAATGACACCATGGAGACAAAGCAAAGACACCATGGAGACAAAGCAATAACACCATGGAGGCAAAGCAATAACACCATGGAGACAAAGCAATGACACCATGGAGACAAAGCAAATACACCATGAAGACAAAGCAATGACACCATGGAGACAAAGCAGTGACACCATGGAGACAAAGCAATGACACCATGGAGACAAAGCAATAACACCATGGAGGCAAAGCAAAGACACCATGGAGACAAAGCAATAACACCATGGAGACAAAGCAAAGACACCATGGAGACAAAGCAATAACACCATGGAGACAAAGCAATAACACCATGGAGACAAAGCAATGACACCATGGAGACAAAGGAATGACACCATGGAGACAAAGCAATGACACCATGGAAGCAAAGCAATAACACCATGGAGACAAAGCAATGACACCATGGAGGCAAAGCAAAGACACCATGGAGACAAAGCAAAGACACCATGGAGACAAAGCAAAGACACCATGGAGGCAAAGCAATAACACCATGGAGACAAAGCAATGACACCATGGAGACAAAGCAATGACACCATGGAGGCAAAGCAATAACACCATGGAGACAAAGCAAAGACACCATGGAGACAAAGCAATGACACCATGGAGACAAAGCAAAGACACCATGGAGACAAAGCAATGACACCATGGAGACAAAGCAAAGACACCATGGAGGCAAAGCAATAACACCATGGAGACAAAGCAATGACACCATGGAGGCAAAGCAAATACACCATGGAGACAAAGCAAAGACACCATGGAGACAAAGCAAAGACACCATGGAGGCAAAGCAATAACACCATGGAGACAAAGCAATGACACCATGGAGACAAAGCAATGACACCATGGAGGCAAAGCAATAACACCATGGAGACAAAGCAAAGACACCATGGAGACAAAGCAATGACACCATGGAGACAAAGCAAAGACACCATGGAGACAAAGCAATGACACCATGGAGACAAAGCAAAGACACCATGGAGGCAAAGCAAAGACACCATGGAGGCAAAGCAAAGACACCATGGAGTCAAAGCAATAACACCATGGAGACAAAGCAATGACACCATGGAGACAAAGCAATGACACCATGGAGGCAAAGCAATAACACCATGGAGACAAAGCAAATACACCATGGAGACAAAGCAATGACACCATGGAGACAAAGCAAAGACACCATGGAGGCAAAGCAATGACACCATGGAGGCAAAGCAAAAACACCATGGAGACAGAGCAATGACACCATGGAGACAAAGCAAAGACACCATGGAGACAAAGCAATGACACCATGGAGGCAAAGCAATAACACCATGGAGACAAAGCAATAACACCATGGAGACAAAGCAAAGACACCATGGAGGCAAAGCAAAGACACCATGGAGGCAAAGCAAAGACACCATGGAGACAAAGCAAAGACACCATGGAGGCAAAGCAAAGACACCATGGAGGCAGAGCAAAGACACCATGGAGGCAAAGCAAAGACACCATGGAGACAAAGCAATAACACCATGGAGGCAAAGCAATAACACCATGGAGGCAAAGCAATGACACCATGGAGGCAAAGCAAAGACACCATGGAGACAAAGCAATGACACCATGGAGACAAAGCAAAGACACCATGGAGACAAAGCAAAGACACCATGGAGACAAAGCAAAGACACCATGGAGACAAAGCAATGACACCATGGAGGCAAAGCAATAACACCATGGAGACAAAGCAATGACACCATGGAGACAAAGCAATGACACCATGGAGGCAAAGCAATAACACCATGGAGACAAAGCAATGACACCATGGAGACAAAGCAATGACACCATGGAGGCAAAGCAATAACACCATGGAGACAAAGCAAATACACCATGGAGACAAAGCAAAGACACCATGGAGACAAAGCAAAGACACCATGGAGGCAAAGCAAAGACACCATGGAGGCAAAGCAATGACACCATGGAGGCAAAGCAAAGACACCATGGAGGCAAAGCAAAGACACCATGGAGACAAAGCAAAGACACCATGGAGGCAAAGCAAAGACACCATGGAGGCAAAGCAAAGACACCATGGAGACAAAGCAATAACACCATGGAAGCAAAGCAATAACACCATGGAGACAAAGCAATGACACCATGGAGGCAAAGCAAAGACACCATGGAGACAAAGCAAAGACACCATGGAGACAAAGCAAAGACACCATGGAGGCAAAGCAATAACACCATGGAGACAAAGCAATGACACCATGGAGACAAAGCAATGACACCATGGAGGCAAAGCAATAACACCATGGAGACAAAGCAAAGACACCATGGAGACAAAGCAATGACACCATGGAGACAAAGCAAAGACACCATGGAGACAAAGCAATGACACCATGGAGACAAAGCAAAGACACCATGGAGGCAAAGCAATAACACCATGGAGACAAAGCAATGACACCATGGAGGCAAAGCAAATACACCATGGAGACAAAGCAAAGACACCATGGAGACAAAGCAAAGACACCATGGAGGCAAAGCAATAACACCATGGAGACAAAGCAATGACACCATGGAAACAAAGCAATGACACCATGGAGGCAAAGCAAATACACCATGAAGACAAAGCAATGACACCATGGAGACAAAGCAGTGACACCATGGAGACAAAGCAATGACACCATGGAGACAAAGCAATAACACCATGGAGGCAAAGCAAAGACACCATGGAGACAAAGCAATAACACCATGGAGACAAAGCAAAGACACCATGGAGACAAAGCAATAACACCATGGAGACAAAGCAATAACACCATGGAGACAAAGCAATGACACCATGGAGACAAAGGAATGACACCATGGAGACAAAGCAATGACACCATGGAAGCAAAGCAATAACACCATGGAGACAAAGCAATGACACCATGGAGGCAAAGCAAAGACACCATGGAGACAAAGCAAAGACACCATGGAGACAAAGCAAAGACACCATGGAGGCAAAGCAATAACACCATGGAGACAAAGCAATGACACCATGGAGACAAAGCAATGACACCATGGAGGCAAAGCAATAACACCATGGAGACAAAGCAAAGACACCATGGAGACAAAGCAATGACACCATGGAGACAAAGCAAAGACACCATGGAGACAAAGCAATGACACCATGGAGACAAAGCAAAGACACCATGGAGGCAAAGCAATAACACCATGGAGACAAAGCAATGACACCATGGAGGCAAAGCAAATACACCATGGAGACAAAGCAATGACACCATGGAGACAAAGCAAAGACACCATGGAGGCAAAGCAAAGACACCATGGAGGCAAAGCAAAGACACCATGGAGTCAAAGCAATAACACCATGGAGACAAAGCAATGACACCATGGAGACAAAGCAATGACACCATGGAGGCAAAGCAATAACACCATGGAGACAAAGCAAATACACCATGGAGACAAAGCAATGACACCATGGAGACAAAGCAAAGACACCATGGAGGCAAAGCAATGACACCATGGAGGCAAAGCAAAGACACCATGGAGACAGAGCAATGACACCATGGAGACAAAGCAAAGACACCATGGAGACAAAGCAATGACACCATGGAGGCAAAGCAATAACACCATGGAGACAAAGCAATAACACCATGGAGACAAAGCAAAGACACCATGGAGGCAAAGCAAAGACACCATGGAGGCAAAGCAAAGACACCATGGAGACAAAGCAAAGACACCATGGAGGCAAAGCAAAGACACCATGGAGGCAAAGCAAAGACACCATGGAGGCAAAGCAAAGACACCATGGAGACAAAGCAATAACACCATGGAGGCAAAGCAATAACACCATGGAGGCAAAGCAATGACACCATGGAGGCAAAGCAAAGACACCATGGAGACAAAGCAATGACACCATGGAGACAAAGCAAAGACACCATGGAGACAAAGCAAAGACACCATGGAGACAAAGCAAAGACACCATGGAGACAAAGCAATGACACCATGGAGGCAAAGCAATAACACCATGGAGACAAAGCAATGACACCATGGAGACAAAGCAATGACACCATGGAGGCAAAGCAATAACACCATGGAGACAAAGCAATGACACCATGGAGACAAAGCAATGACACCATGGAGGCAAAGCAATAACACCATGGAGACAAAGCAAATACACCATGGAGACAAAGCAAAGACACCATGGAGACAAAGCAAAGACACCATGGAGGCAAAGCAAAGACACCATGGAGGCAAAGCAATGACACCATGGAGGCAAAGCAAAGACACCATGGAGGCAAAGCAAAGACACCATGGAGACAAAGCAAAGACACCATGGAGGCAAAGCAAAGACACCATGGAGGCAAAGCAAAGACACCATGGAGACAAAGCAATAACACCATGGAAGCAAAGCAATAACACCATGGAGACAAAGCAATGACACCATGGAGGCAAAGCAAAGACACCATGGAGACAAAGCAAAGACACCATGGAGACAAAGCAAAGACACCATGGAGGCAAAGCAATAACACCATGGAGACAAAGCAATGACACCATGGAGACAAAGCAATGACACCATGGAGGCAAAGCAATAACACCATGGAGACAAAGCAAAGACACCATGGAGACAAAGCAATGACACCATGGAGACAAAGCAAAGACACCATGGAGACAAAGCAATGACACCATGGAGACAAAGCAAAGACACCATGGAGGCAAAGCAATAACACCATGGAGACAAAGCAATGACACCATGGAGGCAAAGCAAATACACCATGGAGACAAAGCAAAGACACCATGGAGACAAAGCAAAGACACCATGGAGGCAAAGCAATAACACCATGGAGACAAAGCAATGACACCATGGAGACAAAGCAATGACACCATGGAGGCAAAGCAATAACACCATGGAGACAAAGCAAAGACACCATGGAGACAAAGCAATGACACCATGGAGACAAAGCAAAGACACCATGGAGACAAAGCAATGACACCATGGAGACAAAGCAAAGACACCATGGAGGCAAAGCAAAGACACCATGGAGGCAAAGCAAAGACACCATGGAGTCAAAGCAATAACACCATGGAGACAAAGCAATGACACCATGGAGACAAAGCAATGACACCATGGAGGCAAAGCAATAACACCATGGAGACAAAGCAAATACACCATGGAGACAAAGCAATGACACCATGGAGACAAAGCAAAGACACCATGGAGGCAAAGCAATGACACCATGGAGGCAAAGCAAAGACACCATGGAGACAGAGCAATGACACCATGGAGACAAAGCAAAGACACCATGGAGACAAAGCAATGACACCATGGAGGCAAAGCAATAACACCATGGAGACAAAGCAATAACACCATGGAGACAAAGCAAAGACACCATGGAGGCAAAGCAAAGACACCATGGAGACAAAGCAAAGACACCATGGAGGCAAAGCAAAGACACCATGGAGGCAAAGCAAAGACACCATGGAGGCAAAGCAAAGACACCATGGAGACAAAGCAATGACACCATGGAGGCAAAGCAATAACACCATGGAGGCAAAGCAATGACACCATGGAGGCAAAGCAAAGACACCATGGAGACAAAGCAATGACACCATGGAGACAAAGCAAAGACACCATGGAGACAAAGCAAAGACACCATGGAGACAAAGCAAAGACACCATGGAGACAAAGCAATGACACCATGGAGGCAAAGCAATAACACCATGGAGACAAAGCAATGACACCATGGAGACAAAGCAATGACACCATGGAGGCAAAGCAATAACACCATGGAGACAAAGCAATGACACCATGGAGACAAAGCAATGACACCATGGAGGCAAAGCAATAACACCATGGAGACAAAGCAAATACACCATGGAGACAAAGCAAAGACACCATGGAGACAAAGCAAAGACACCATGGAGGCAAAGCAAAGACACCATGGAGGCAAAGCAATGACACCATGGAGGCAAAGCAAAGACACCATGGAGGCAAAGCAAAGACACCATGGAGACAAAGCAAAGACACCATGGAGGCAAAGCAAAGACACCATGGAGGCAAAGCAAAGACACCATGGAGACAAAGCAATAACACCATGGAGGCAAAGCAATAACACCATGGAGGCAAAGCAATGACACCATGGAGGCAAAGCAAAGACACCATGGAGACAAAGCAATGACACCATGGAGACAAAGCAAAGACACCATGGAGACAAAGCAATGACACCATGGAGGCAAAGCAATAACACCATGGAGACAAAGCAATGACACCATGGAGACAAAGCAATGACACCATGGAGGCAAAGCAATAACACCATGGAGACAAAGCAAATACACCATGGAGACAAAGCAATGACACCATGGAGACAAAGCAAAGACACCATGGAGACAAAGCAATGACACCATGGAGACAAAGCAAAGACACCATGGAGGCAAAGCAAAGACACCATGGAGGCAAAGCAAAGACACCATGGAGTCAAAGCAATAACACCATGGAGACAAAGCAATGACACCATGGAGGCAAAGCAATGACACCATGGAGGCAAAGCAATAACACCATGGAGACAAAGCAATAACACCATGGAGATAAAGCAAATACACCATGGAGACAAAGCAATGACACCATGGAGACAAAGCAAAGACACCATGGAGGCAAGGCAATGACACCATGGAGGCAAAGCAAAGACACCATGGAGGCAAGGCAATGACACCATGGAGGCAAAGCAAAGACACCATGGAGACAAAGCAATGACACCATGGAGACAAAGCAAAGACACCATGGAGGCAAAGCAAAGACACCATGGAGGCAAAGCAAAGACACCATGGAGACAAAGCAAAGACACCATGGAGACAAAGCAAAGACACCATGGAGGCAAAGCAAAGACACCATGGAGGCAAAGCAAAGACACCATGGAGGCAAAGCAATAACACCATGGAGGCAAAGCAATAACACCATGGAGGCAAAGCAATGACACCATGGAGGCAAAGCAATGACACCATGGAGGCAAAGCAAAGACACCATGGAGACAAAGCAATGACACCATGGAGACAAAGCAATGACACCATGGAGGCAAAGCAATAACACCATGGAGACAAAGCAATGACACCATGGAGACAAAGCAAAGACACCATGGAGGCAAAGCAATAACACCATGGAGACAAAGCAATAACACCATGGAGGCAAAGCAATAACACCATGGAGACAAAGCAAAGACACCATGGAGACAAAGCAAAGACACCATGGAGGCAAAGCAAAGACACCATGGAGGCAAAGCAAAGACACCATGGAGGCAAAGGAATGACACCATGGAGGCAAAGCAATGACACCATGGAGACAAAGCAATAACACCATGGAGACAAAGGAATGACACCATGGAGGCAAAGCAAAGACACCATGGAGGCAAAGCAATAACACCATGGAGACAAAGCAAAGACACCATGGAGATAAAGCAATAACACCATGGAGACAAAGCAGAAAAGACTGAAACAAGCCCAAGTTTTGTCTAAATTAAGAGAATCAAAACAAAACTTGGACTTTTCATTCATAATAATTCATAATCATGACTTATCTACTGTTACACATATTGCTTTGTCCATGATATGATATCGTCCGGTCTTATTACACTCAGTCGAAGTATTCGCGTGCCTTTCCTCGACACACGCGCCGAAATGACACTTTGGCATTAGCCGTCTGGCGCCGTCGTCTAAGCCGCAAAAAGTAGAAAATCTGCGTAGCGTAAAAAAAACAAACCCGAGCTGCAGCCGCCGTTAATACAACTGAAAAAATTCTGATTATTTCTCGTCGCCCTGAAACTGAGCTGGGCAAAGCTCCTTTCACCTCCGCTTTTCAACATCTCAGTTCGCTTACGTTTAATTTAATGCTTGGGCGTTCTAATAGTGCAAATCCTATAAAAATGTATGCTACTGTAATTTTGTCCATCAGTAGCTCGGAGGCGCTTAAGCCGCCGCCCGCCGCTTTGTGTTTCTGCTGCAAAAAGAGTCGCTACGAGAGTGTGTTATTCATGAGCTTGTATTAATGTGCACTGTGTAATTTTTCTGGTGGGAGGTTGGTTACGCGCTCGTCTCCATGGCGTCCGTATCGTTGCATTTGACTTGTCTGCATGGTGACGGCCCGTAGACGTCTCAGCCTGGGCGGGCCTTTAGGTCAGTGTGTGTCCCTGGCTCGGAAAAGACTCCAAAGGAAAATGAATCATCAAAATAAATCGTGAAATATAGAAAATGCAAATGTCTGATTGTGGATGTCTCCCAACAGCACATAAAGTATAATATGAAAAGTGTTTTAAAAAGTGTTTGTCTCTTCATCTGCGTCACTTAGAGCCAAGAGCGCCCACTTGTGATTGTCAGTGTGAAAATAGTCCGGAAACTACGGTTGTTGGGTTTTTTTTAGCAGCAAAAAAAAGATGTGCAACTTTTTTTGTTCTGTTTTCTGAGACCCAAAGTCTTTTAAAAGATCGACTTTGTGACAAAATTGCATTCAATTCACTCAGTCCTTTCTCCTCTTCAAAGGCGCCATGTCACAAAAATACAAACCAAATGTAAATGAAAGACACTCTCGTGTTGGTGTCCCGTGGGGTCTTTTGTGTTCTGCTCGGATAAACTTTTAACTTTTAATGTAAACGAAGCAGTTTGTGACAAAAGTAGACCATCTGCGTCTAATTGTCAAGCTTGTGTCAAACGCGAAGCCATAACAAGGATAAAAGAAGAGTTTATTTGTGGAGTACAATCTGTAAACAAGGCAATTCAAAGTGCTTGACACAACAGGAAATGCTCCAAAGGACGTGTGAGAGCGAGGAATAACTTAAGTACATTTAAACACCTACATTTCCTTCCACAGTTTGAAAATCAGGAGACCAGCTTTGACTTATGTAGCTGACTTTATCCCGTGTCCTGCCTCGGGGCCAAATCACAGATGGGTGACTGTTGTGAGTGCTGCTCCCTTTGTCCCCTGAGGGCCCAAAGTGCAGTCTGAATGTGCTCACGTAAACAGGACCCAGCCTCCCTCAGGAGCTTTGTGCTTCCAGAACAAGCCGAGGAGAAAGAAACTAAATGAAGCCACAGAAATCAGCTGAAAATCTAACCCGGGACCTTATGGCTGTAAATGAGTGGGATGTTTATTTATTGTTTATTTATTGTTTACTTATTTGTGTACGCAGCACCCATCAGCTCCTCCTGAGGTCCAGATTCATTGGTTGATTGTGATTAAACAGATGCACAACACATTTTTTTACACTTATTTCATGCATTCTACTTTACAGGGTCGTTTCACTCGCATCCTCAGAAAACACTGCATTACAATTAAAGTACATTAAAGTTAGAGATCTGGAGGTTTCTCTGCTGTTTTTAAATCCATACATCATTTAAGACTCGTTTTGAGCATTTCTGCCTCGCGTCAGGGCCGGTGCTAGACCTCCGGGAGCCGTGCTCAGTGCTGCCCCCTGGCTGCCCGCCTACGACTAACATGATTTAGACGTTTGTAAGAAGTTGAACTACTTTGGCTTTGTGCACACCGCAGTGTCAGCTCCGGTTTGCCACGCCAGCGGGACACAGACACGTTATGTTTCATTCTTTCTTATTCACTGTTTGAAGACGAGGCCACTTTTCATCATCTAAAGACCGTTTCGCTCCTCATGGTTTGATGGACACGTCTGAAGAGTCAAAACTGTTCTCAGCTGTGGCCCTGATCGGTCTGTGTTTGTTTGAAGTGTGTTGCTGCCTCTGCACTGCACTCTGCACCACATCTGTGTTTTAAATTTAAATAGTTTTTTTCTGCAATACATGCCCCATTTGATTCTATATGTTATTTGTCTACAAGTTCCTATGTTTGTGAAGTTTGTTCATCGACAAAGGCAATAACCCTTTTCTGAAAGAGAGAGAGGCGACACTTGAGTCCAAGTTTTAAATGATAAAAACTATAGACTTTAGGCTCCTGGTTTAATTGCAAAAGGGACTGTGCATAACAGTCCAAACTGCCTGGTCGGGCTGGTGCCCCTCGAGCGCCCGGTGCCCCTCGAGCGCCCGGTGCCCCTCGAGCGCCCGGTGACCCTCAATCGCCCGGTGCCCCTCGAGCACCCGATGCCCTCCGCACTGCGTCATGTGCGTAATGAGCGGCACCACTGTATCACGTCCATTACAGCTGTGCTTACATTAGCACGTCGGTTACATTGCTAAATAGCTAGCTTTTTGTATATTTCTATGGTAATGCCCACTGTAACCAGTAGATGGCGTACCAATGCCAAATCCTGATGAGAAAACATATATTGTGGTGTTATTTTAGGTTCTAAAACAGGAGATGCCAAAGTAAAGATACTCCAGAGCACGTTTAACCCTAACCCAAGTAACAATACAAATAATGCTTTTTACCTGATTGTTTTAGACCTAAAAACTTCCAGTGAAACTACTTTACACAAAAATGCATCAAAAGCAGCAGAGAATTCTATTAAAACACTGTTTAGATGCCTAAAACGTTGATAGTGTTTAAACCCTTGTGATGAGCGTTTACATGAGGCGATTTACAAAGCAGCCGCGTTGTCTTTCGGGGAATTACATTTATATTCCTCTAGCATGAATAAAGAATAAAGTCGCACAAACAGCTAAAGGCGTGTACTTTATATGAAGTACAATCGCTGCAATAGCATATCAATAATGCCACAGAGGTAATGACCACAGACACGCCGCTTTCCCTGAAGGAGAAAACAACTTCCACAAAGCATTTTTAATTGACAATCAAATGAGTGAAAGAGGAAACTCGTATCTCTAATGTCAAATGGTTAATAGTCCATGCATTTAGAGTGTAACAGCGATATGGCAATAAAAATATGGACAAACACAAATGCAGACGGCCTGGGTTCTATCTGTGGTGTTTGTTAGTCATAGTCTTCCTCCTTAATTCCTTCTTCTGTACGGTTTAGTAATATTTTATAGGATTGGTGCATTTTTAGGTTTATTTGAGCAAAAATACATCTCCCTGTTCTATTGTGCTCTATGAGTGGCCATAACTTTAAACCTAAATATCTCAGAACTCTATAATTCTAAGGGGACAAACTGACCGATAATAATCATCTTTTGGTTCAATAAATATATGTATAAAAGGGGTTTGAAATAGACAAACTGAACACCTGAGAGATGGATCCGTACAATCTGCTGCCAGTCTGTTCAGCACAAAACTATGAAGAAATTGATATATATATATATATATATATATATATATATATATATATAATTTATTTACTATACATACTGTAAACTACTATACTGTAGTAGAACTGTACTGTGGTTCCTTAAAGTGCCTATGACAGGTTTTTATGATTTTCTAATTTTGACTTCAAGTATTTGTGAAGAAAAGTTGAACAATCTGTAGAAAAATGACAGGAAGTGACATCACACCATTCTAGTCAAAGTTTATGCAGAATTTACACAAAAGAAACAACTTTTTTGACTCTCTAAACATTAAGTGTCTCTCATACATTTTTATTTGTCAAATTAAAATAACCTATGACATTAGATGGGTTTTGGCCCAGTGCTTGCTGGGTAATTCCCTAGTGTGATGTCATCAATTACAAACAGGAAGTGAAATTATAAACCTAAAAAAAAAATATTTTCTGGGATAAAATGAGTGTTTTTTTTTTAGCAGCCTTTAAAATATATTGCTCTTAACTGCTCTCAACTGCATTTTAGTCCAGCGATTGGTCTGACCTGTCTTAGGCCCTTTAATGTTAACGCTCCGAGTGCCTTGAAGGTAGAAAAGAGCAAAACATGTGACCATTTAGAGCTTTAAGACAGAAGTATGTCCGTGAGCGCGACTCTTCACTCTCACGTCGCATTCAGGTACGTGGAAGAAGTGTCTTTGTGTGCACTGGTGCGACTGGGGCTTGAACCACACACACTGTGGTTGGAAGGCAAGTCCAAAATAAATCCAATAAAAACTAAATAGAATCAATTATCTGACCGGTCGACTAACCAAAAAGCAATAAGTGTCAAGAAGAACATGAGCCCCTGAAGTACAATGGAATTCAAATGCAGATGGAAAATGTGATAATTCAACTATCCAGACGTCAGAAGCTTGTAGAAATGTGCTGAACTGCGGAAAAAAAGAATAGACAGTTCAGAAACGAGGCCAATTTCTCGACGACAACCTTTACAGAGGATTTCGTCACCAGCAGCGGGTTGGTGCAAAGGCCTACAAGGACAAGCTGGAGCGGAGGCGTGGTCAGAAACACAGTGTTTCTCGAGTTTTATATATGAATCGTTGGGTTTTTTGGCGTGTTCTTCTTCTTCTTTGGTGTTTTATGGCGGTTGGTATCAAAGTGTTGGATTACCGCCACCTACTGTAGTTGTACGTCTTCCTTTATTTGATCTTCTTCTTCTTCTTCGGTCTTTTCGGCGTGTTGTTTTCATGGTCCGGCTTGAGGTCACATGTTTAGGGACTGGAAAATGTGAAATCGACAGGTTCGGTTCGAGTTCCACGGACACAGACGGCAGGGATGAGGACTTTGTCTGAACCTCCACATGAACGATTAAAGACAAACCAGAAGAAGCTAAATAATGTCACTGTGTTCACCACCGTTGTTTTAGCTTTTATTTTGTTTTCTTTTTTTCCTAATGAAATGTGGATTAAAGTGGAAAAAAATGGTGAAAAACTATTTATGTCTGAAAAATCTGGTTTCATCAGCCTCAAACCTACAGCAGAGACCGTTAAATTATTATTTTATTTATTTTTATATATTTTATTAATACATTTTCCTTAAAACATACAAGAAAAAACACAAGAAACCGAACAAGTCCAGAGAGAACATAAGCGATCAAAATAAACAAAGAAAGAAAGAAGAGATCAAAAGAAAAGAGTCCAGAACAAGTGTCCCTCAAATTTGTCCATTTCTAAATTAAGACTGAATGTTAGTTTGTCTATTTGCCTGATGTCCGTCCCAATGTCAGTCCAGTCCTTGATCGTTGGTGTGGTTTGTCTCAACAGTTTTTTTGTGATGGTCTTTTTTCTTGCTGCCAAAATGTATTGTGTCCACGGCAGGAGTTTTGAGGCCCAAGTTCTAAAGTTCAGAGGGATGGGAATATCAAAAACAGTCTGCAGTGCGTTGTGAACTGGAGAAACTCCTGGTGCCAGTTTCTCCAGCAGTTTGCATTTCCTTGTGAATGATGAGCACTTTGACACGGCGTTATGAAAATGTGACACACTTTTCCAATTAAATTCCCTCCTTAACATGTGATTTTGAGCTCCTCCACTGGGAGGTACACACACTTTCCCACTCTTCATCCGTCAAAACAAAGATGACCTTCTCTTTCTCATTTGCTTTTAATACATTTAGTGGAATGAGACTGAAAAATTCTGATGCCTAAAGAACACGCAAAGCTTTATTCTAACACTTCAGTGCAAAGTTTGGTGGTAAAATGGGACTGTGGGTGACTTTGTAGTACATCATTTGATAATTTGGGGAAAACGATCAAAACCGGCCTTACACCCAGAATTATTGTCATAACTCATTGGCCGTTGGTTTCTCTGGATTTGAAATACTCGTTATTGGCTTTGATCACAAACAAAAAAACATGCTGTCGATCTCTACAAGAGGAGACTGATCGTTTTAGTGCAGTCAAACATTTAAAAACTGTTTTGTTCAAAGCTCTGGCGCAGGTTAAAAGAACAGAACCTATAATTTTTATCCTGATGAAGATAATCAAATGGTATTTTCTGCCTCAAATGTGCCAAAACACGGCCGGAAATGTCATGGTTGAGTTTCAAATACTGGGCAAAAAAAAAGAATGGACTAAAAAGTTAACGGCAACAAAAGGGCAGAAATATCACCAATAGAACCTTGTCTGGAACCTGATTTCTTTACAATATTTTCCATTGTTCTGCCCAGTTGGGAGGTGTGTACCAGTTTCCCTGAGCGTCGATCTGTACAAAATCATAAGCGTATAAATGCAAGATTTCAGCAATACATTCACAGTTTCCTTTTATGCAAGCATAAGATGGTAATTTGACACAGGACACATGATTCGGGGAGTCATTTAGAGTTCTTTTCAGGCATCAATAATCAATGGTGGGAGCTGATGTTAGGATCCAGTGGCTTAAGCTGCGGAGCTGATCGATACAGCGATGAAGCTCAGTGAAGTCTGATTAGTTATTACGGGAAAGCCACTGGACTGTCAAGGCTTTAGCCTAATTATTGTGGGAAGAATTATACACGATTATGGGCACCGTCACTTTGCTTCACACTGTCTAATAGTACATGAGCAGCTTTAGGAACTCAAACTGTCTGAACGATTAAGGTATAAGACATAAAAGCGCGTCACATTTAGGTTTACTGTTCTGTAGCACAGATTGGATGGAAATTCATAGTTTTTAGTTTTTCTGATTATATTGCGACTTGTACATTCCCGTTTATCTCTATATTGTGAAGTTAAGTGGGAAACGTGTCTCAGGTTCGGAGGGCTTTTTTATCACCCCATGTCAAAGTGCATGTTATTCACGGGGAGGGACTGAATATTGGAGAGACCGCCACGATCATGTGTTCTGGGACTGTCCTGTTGGATACAAAACACTGGACAGAGATGAACAAAGATCTGCGTGTCTACAGTCAGGACTAAACATGGGGAATCTGCATTTCAGTTTTATGCAGCTAAAATCTGGAACAGTCTTACTGAAGATGTGAAACAGGCTTCTACTCTGATAATGTTCAAATCTAAGCTAATGAAGGATATTAAATCTATCCTATGCGTGTTCATGCATCGAGGAGAGAAGCACCAGGAATCAGGAAGTTAAAGTAAAAGTATTTATTCCCTGACCAGTACAATTCTAGAGCAGATCTGGGTTCTGGTCCTTCACAGGTCAAACCAAGAACAACGCATTTCCTCAGAAACCCAGTATATCAGACACAGATACATGAATATGCAAATGAAGGTTGATCTGTCTTGTCTTCTTGGAGCCACACCTCCTTGCACTTCCTCCTGTAAGACATAAGACTCATCTCGCCCACGCTGTCTGCTAAGCACAGAACTTTTCCACTGACTCCATTTTGTATAACACAGTATAATGCCGCCATTTTAGGTTTCCAATTGACTGTCCAAATTATGTTTTATGCTGTTTCCTTTTAGCAGTTTAGTTTAATAAATGATTATTCTTTATTCCAGCATAGTTTAATACATTATTATTCTTTACTAAAAACAGTTTTGTTTAGCTGTGCATATGACTGAAAGGATTTTTCTTTGCACTCTTCTCTTTTATGACTTAAATAGTTTTTAATTAGTTAATTTTATTGTATTTCTGTAATTTCTTTGTGATTTTAATGCATTTTTCCTGCGGTGTGAAGCACTTTGAATTGCCTTGTGTATGAAGTGTGCTCTACAAATAAACTTTTCTTGCCTTGCCTTATATCACAGAGCCGCAGCGCGCGGCCGAAACTGCCATGTTATTTTGTGCCGCGGCTCCTGAAACTGCTGCGCTATTTGACCGCGCCGTTTTAGACCGCGCCGGGTTAAGGTTAGGGTTAAGGTTAGGGTTAGGGTTAAGGTTAGGGTTAGGGTTAAGGTTAGGGTTAAGGTTAGGGTTAGGGTTAGGGTTAAGGTTAGGGTTAGCCATGAGGCTATAAGGGAGTGCCGCGGTTCCTGAAACTGCTGGGCCATTTGACCGCGCCGCGGCTGTTCAGCCACGGCCTTTTGACACCACCGTCCCACTATTGGGGCCTTAAAACCCCTGCCATGGACACAATAAATGGATGCCTTTGGGAATGTACTTCTGGAGGCAGGAAAAAGGCCATCACAAAAAAAAGGATGGCACAAACTGCATTGACGTTTAAGGACTGGACCGACATTATAACGACATCCAAACAAAGGAAGAAAATCACATACGGACTGAACTTGGAAATTGACAAATTTTACATAATTTGGACAAACAGGGACTCATATCATGGATCTATTTTGCTTTATCCTTTCTTTTTTATTTGTTTATTTGGAAGCTCTGACCGTTGAGATTCAGTGGTCATTTGTCCTGCTCCGAGCGCCTGCGCACAAACAGAGGAAACGGACAACTTCGATTAAAAAAGCATTTTAAAAACATTATAAAGTGTGCAGGAATCACAAAAATGAAATAATTTGAGTGTTTGAATATTTGCCTTTTTGCAGTAATCATTTCAACAGCTAAAAATGTGTTTAAAAGTCAACTCTAAACGGTTGAAGTCAGTAAGAAAAGCGTTAAAAGTGTCATCTTTTGACATTGAAGGTGCCTCTGAGCGGACTTTCTAAAGCGAGAGACATTTTGGGCCGCGCGGTGCAAAAAGAGCTCAGCATTACTCAAAGCCGCGACCTTGGTGTTTTGCTGGTGGCTGCTTTTTGTGTGTTTACGACCTGTGCATAACGTCCTCCAACAGAGAACAGGCTCCAGACGCTTAAAACTGTAACGGCCGCGTTCACATTTCACGTCCAGCCAGGCGTTCACTCTGAATTACAGCACGGAAACCGAACGGAATGACTCTTACTCTGTGTTCGGACTGTATAAAATGCATAATAGAGAAGAAAAAACATATTTAAGTTGCACTGGAGTACAAATCCAGGACTAAGAACAGACATTTAATTTTGAAATACAATTTAAAATAATAACAGATGAGAGTGGTGAATAGGTGTACGTATGCTAACGCTAACACCTTCAGCTACATGAGGCACAGTAAGAACTGTGGTAAGTGTCTGGTATGTTAACGTAACATATGAACAGTTATTCAGATAACTATAGCATAAAGAACATGCTAACAAGTTTACCAAATATGTCGGTGTAATCCCTCATTCGTCCAGGCGTGTTCCATAGTAGAAAAAGCTTCAGTTGTAGTCATCTGGACTCAGTTTGAAAAAATAGACGTTTCAACTCTCATCCAAGAGTCATTGTCAATAACAGAATTTAGGTCGAGAACTCCGATATTAATACTGTTCTGTGGTAAGACCCGCCCATTGGGAGGAGCCTTCCTGAAGTAGAAAGAGTTGTTTGTTTCAACAGAAACTCCCCCCTTGTATCTACCGAGCTAGACTATTCAGAAACTTAATGGGCTATTAGAATCCTCTTTGTCTTTGTGAGACCCTGGCTCAACCACCCTGAGAACCTGATTAGCATCCGAATGTCCTTGTCCTGGTCCTCTACCTTTCCAGGGGTTCAGTAACCCATTATAAATAACAGGAAGATTAAACCTTAGCCCTCCATTTCTGTTTAAAGAAGGTCTTTCTTTTTTAACAAAAATAGCTTCCTTGACTCCTCTTTCAAACCATCTTTTCTCCCTGCTTAAAACCTTCACCTCACCGTCTTCAAACGAGTGATTAGAGGCTTCAAGATGGAGATGCACGGCACTCTGAGGTCCTGAACTAGTATTTCTTCTGTGCTGATAAAGCCTCTTGTGTAGAGGCTGTTTCGTCTCACCGGTAAAGAACGGTACATAGGTTTGAAAGAGGAGTCAAGGAAGCTATTTTTGTTAAAAAAGAAAGACCTTCTTTAAACAGAAATGGAGGGCTAAGGTTTAATTTTCCTGTTATTTATAATGGGTTACTGAACCCCTGGAAAGGTAGAGGAGGGTCTCACAAAGACAAAGAGGATTCTAATAGCCCATTAAGATTCTGAATAGGCTAGCTCGGTAGATACAAGGGGGGAGTTTCTGTTGAAACAAACAACTCTTTCTACTTCAGGAAGGCTCCGCCCAATGGGTGGGTCTTACCACAGAACAGTATTAATATCGGAGTTCTCGATCTAAATTCTGTTATTGACAATGACTCTTGGATGAGAGTCGAAACGTCTAATTTTTCAAACTGAGTCCAGATGACTACAACTGAAGCTTTTTCTACTAAAGTTTACCAAAGCATCAGTTTTACCCCAAATCATTCTTCTTCCTCTGTGTCACTTCTAAACAACTCCACAAACTCAAGAGGTAGAAGAAGTGCAGATTCTTCTTCTGCGTCGCTTAGAGCCTAGAGCGCCCTCTTGTGGTTGCCAGTTTGAAAATAATGAATAATCTCACATATAAGTTGCTCTGGAGTATATGTCGCACCCCGGCCAAAACTATGTAAAAAGTACGTAAAACATGCAAAGAAAAAGCATATAACGAAATACAATACATTAATATACACTAATGAAACGTTTCTGCTCTGACAAATACAAAAAAAAATCAAAAATACTACAGCAGCAGTAACTCATATTAAGAGTTGAATATCCACCTCCAGTTTTGTACAGTGTTAATATTGTACTTGCAGTTCCAATCAATCAATCAATCAATCAATCCATCGAGCTTTATTCACTTACTTATTCCTGCGTCCAATCCAATTTGCCTCGAAAAACACGTGCGGCGAAAACAATCCAATCGTAAAGTTGCATTAAACGGCGAGTTAAACGGCAAAAAAAAATAAATAAGCAACTCGAATCGTTCAAAATTCGAGTTCAATTTGTATGTAAATCCATCAGTTTCTACAGCGGTCGCGGATAAAGTGACGCGCGAGAAAAGTGCAATCCAACGAGTCCTGATCCCTCGACGAGCTTATTACAATCCGCCGCGTGTCCACGGCGTTCCCCGGAGCAATCACCGCCCAATATTTCCAATGACGGGGAAATGTCACATACATCGTGCCCGGGGAGCGAGCGGGAACGGAACAGGTGAGAGCTTTGTTTAAAATACTGTAATAAACGGGGGGGAAAAGGTCAGATTTATGAAGCTTTTTTTTGTATCCCTTTTGAGCATTCGGATTTGCATTTGAAGATGATTTTTTTTTTTGCCTTGTAGGAAATTCAGTGCCATGAACTTGACATTTTGCTAACAATACCGCTGCTTATGGCCTTTACTGTACGTGTTTTCAAGCAGGCGCGTTCCACTACATGAAAGGAAACCAGGAGCAGCTTTAGTCGAGTGTAAACGGTTGTGTTTAAGTCTTTATTTGAAGAGACGATGTACCGAGACATTAAAGGGCCCATGACAGGTTTTTACCATGTTCTAATTTTTACTTTATTTGGTGTATTTAAATCTGTTGTAAATATAAATTATAGTTTTACACCAATCAAGCAGGTATTTCTGGACAAAACTATGACAAATCTGTAGAAAAATGACAGGAAGTGACATCACACTAGAGACACTCATTCCAGTCAAAGTTTATACAGAATTTACACACAAAAAACTACTTTTTGACTCTCTTAACGTTAATTCAACAAAATAAAGTCACTCTCATACATTGTACAAACTTGTGACATCAATTACAAACAGGAAGTGAAATTATAAAGCTAAAAAAAAGTGCTATTCTGTAATGACATTTTAATCATTCTTAGCAAAATTCCAAATATTCATTTTATCTTAACTACATTTTAGTTCAATGAGTCGTCCGACCTGTAGGAGGCACTCCGAGCTGGTAATGTTCCGCACCCGATTGTAGCTAAATAGCTCATTTCCCTCTGCAGTCCCTGAATAAATAATACAGTGCAAACATTCAAACGTTCATTTCACATTCTGACCCAAATACGCTCACACACATCTCGTTCGACAAGTACTTACATAAGCAGAAGAAGTACACACGACCTCTCGGTTTAGCTTTGCACAGTTAAAATACACTTTAGAATATGTTTGTCACTTCACTCGCCTCGATTTTTCTCGTCTCGTCAGTGCACTTTGGGTCAAATGACATGGAAATAACTTTTCCTCGACTGATCAATGCACAGTGCGAGTCCAGAGGAATGTCTTTAGTCTGTAAGTTTACCAAATTAATCAATATGAGGCGAACTCGTAAGGCGACTCCGAGCATCTGGAAAAGTGCTGTATAACCGCCAGACTTGAAAATAGACAAATTCAACAAACAATGGACAAAATAGAACTCTTACTTTTTGCCATAATATGTGTTAACACCTCATTCCTTTGGATGCTTCCTCATGACCTGCTCATTTTACTTTTTTTTACTTCGAGAGGACCATAGAGACCATAGAGGAATCCGGATAAGTAAAAAATGACATAGCATAGTTTATTAGCTCTTTCTGTTTTGAGCTCTTCACCATTGCCTCTCAATGCTAAACGTCAGACTGCTGTGACATCACCTGCATGAGCTTTACAGGAAAACAAACTACATCATTCAATCAATCAAACATGCTTTATATCGCACTTTACAACAGCAACAACTGAACCGAAGAGCCTGCCGTTAAGTGTTTTCAGATATGGTTATATATTTCTGTATGTAGAGGACAAATTGTAGAGGACAAATTGTAGAGGACAAATTGCGCGTAGGTTTGGATGAGCAACTTTGACAAGAATGAATATCACAGTATTTTTGTCAAGATTATCTGTCAAGAAATGATATTTTCATAATGTATCGAGAACGTGCTCGAATGTGCCTGTAAGAGTCTTCAGGTTCGAGAATCGCACAAAAATGTGGATGGAATATAAAATTAACAGAAGAGAATGTTACTTTATACCCCTTATTTACAAGGATATTTCTGTCAAATTTGTTCAAAACACCCGCCGTCACATTTACTTCAGGCACGTTTTTTTCAGAAAGTCCTTCTTTTGCCTCCGAGCGTGAAAAACCCTCAAAAACACAGATCTGCAGTGCCGTTTTCAAGTCTCTGCTCTGACCTGCCCTCAAATCCCAATCGTTACAACTGCGCGGCTGCATTAGCACGTCAGACGAAAGCTAGCATTTCTTTCTCTCTCCTATGCAATTCCCTCTGCAGCCAAAAGATGGAGCAAAAAGTGTATTCCTAGCGTGGGAAAAGCCAGCGTTACGTAAAGTAGTTGGTGGTACTCAAGAGGCTGTTTAAAGACCAATAACAACACGAATAATATGTAACACGTGCCCTTTAAAATTGCAAACAACAAAACTATAGCTTCAAAAAGAACAGTTTGAAAGTTGGGCAGTAGCACGCTGTGGGACCTTTCCAGCAGATTTCACACACATCCTTTGCTCACTTTGCTCCCACTCCAGAACTGCTGCTGTTGCCGCTGCGCTTGATCCCGCCAAGTCTCTAAACTCACTTTTGTTTCTCTCAAAGCCATTGTTTTTCCTGCTGAGCTCTGTGTTTTCCCGCGCAAACGCAGGGTCCAGGATCTGGCCCGTCCTCGGATGACACGGGGGGGGGGGGCGCGCAGGACGGCGTGGAGACTGCGCGAAAGACTCGATGTTCTCATCTACCTTCGGCTTTTGGCTTAATGAGCGGAAAGTGTGCAAACGCCATCTGTGTCCGTTTGTCACATCTGGGCCCGTGCGGAGTGCGGCACAAAGCGACCCAAACGCACGGCAAAAATAATGATGGACGTAAGTTCAGTGTTTAGGTGGGCGGATCTATCGCTATTGTTCTTGAATTAGAATAAATAAAGTCTATAAAAAACGAATCATCCGTTTTGTGTGTTTCATTTTGCAGTCCATTGACTTCACAAGCAATCATTTCACTACATTTATGGGCACGTTTTAGGCCAGTGTTTCAAAAACTGTGGTACGTACGCTTCCTCTGGTGATACGCCTCTTTAGTTCTAGTGTTATTCATCCGTCCGTCCGTCTGTCTGTATGTATTTATTTGGCAGGGACAATGCAGTTTAGAAGGGCTAATTTTTAACTCCCGTCCCTGGTCGAACTTTTCTACACTAACAACCGAACACAAAAGAAGACACATATTATGCTAAATTGCCTTTTTCTTCTAAGCTTTTAACCATTTTCTAACATTGTTCCCTCATCAAAAACATACCTTAAGCATTTAGCTTCATTCACACTAGTTTGATGAATCCTGGTTAGAAAGTCCTCTTCCCTCCGAGCGTCAGAAACATTCCGTTCTGAATCTCCTCCATAACTGACGTTTTCTCGCCCTGTGACGCGGCTCTGAGAATCGTCTGCTGTTTTTAACCCCATAAATCATCTTCAGACTCCTTCTGTGACTTTCTCCCGTCTAATCACGATCAGTACAACTGTGTGCTGAGACCCGGATCTATGTGTATCCAATTAAAAGTCAGGAGACTGAGGATACGAGTGGAAGTGTGAAGGGTAGGCACAGAAAACAAATACCAACAGAAAAAAAAAAATAACCTGCACTAACACCAGGCGAGATTAGTTTCAAAAAACAAGACAAAACCAGCGATCACTGACCAGTGTGGGAAAAACAACAGCGAGCGCTCCAATGGCCATGACCTGGCGTTCTTGGACTGGCACACTGAGCTGTTTAGACTTTAGACAAGGATTGGAGTAAACCAAATGATCATTTATCTGAACAGGATTATTAGTGGCTACACGGCTGCAACTGCTCCTACCCGAGGACCCGACGCCGGAAGCAGAGGAGGGGCGTGGCAAAAGGACGCAACCCTGGCAGCACTGCACATATATATTCTTACATAAAATGTGAATTATTTCTAACTAACGCTTACTTTAAAGCGTGAGTACGAGTTATGAGAAAAGACCACCATGCAGATGCAGCAGGGCCATCTGCTCTGGAATATAATGTCTGCATTTCTCATATTCTTGCGTAGTTCTTAATGAAAACTACTGTTGCAACGGTGTGTTCCTGCATGCCATCAACTCAATTTAGAATTACTCAGAAAGCCGGATCATTTGTAATCGTTCTCTACGTGTGGTTTTATTTGCAGGACCGAAAGTCTAACATTGTACTTCATAATCGTATCAAACTGTCAAATATGTTAGGCCTGGTTCAGTAGCAAATTAGTGAAGTCATTTGTTAAGCTGATGTGTGTTGTCACTAGTACGTCGATGAGAAGTACTTACAGTGGCACAATGCAGTAGAAGTACTTACAGTGGCACGATGCAGTAGAAGTACTTACAGTCGCACAATGCAGTAGAAGTACTTACAGTGGCACGATACAGTAGAAGTACTTACAGTCGCACAATGCAGTAGAAGTACTTACAGTGGCACAATGCAGTAGAAGTACTTACAGTGGCACGATGCAGTAGAAGTACTTACAGTCGCACAATGCAGTAGAAGTACTTACAGTGGCACAATGCAGTAGAAGTACTTACAGTCGCACAATGCAGCGTTGTCACCAAGACAAGTTCCTATGTTTGTGAATTTTGTTAATTGACAATGGCAATAAACCCTCTTTCTGATTGTGATTGTGATTGTGGTTCTGATTGTGATTCTGGTTCTGGTTCTGGTTCTGGTTCTGGTTCTGGTTCTGGTTCTGATTCTGATTCTGATTCTGATTCTGATCCCGCCCCCGCCCCCGCCGCAGCCTCAGTTTCCCCGGAGTCGATTCATTCGCTCACAGAGAATCGTCATGGAGCTGCAGCAGAGGGAGTCTTTTAATCAAACCTCTGCTCCGCGCGGCCGACTCATGTGCAGCCACGCGAGTTTGTTTACCCGGAGCCGCAGCTGCCAGAGGCCAGAACGCACTCCCCTCTCTGCTTTCCACCCATCGCTCGCTCTCGTCCTCCACCTCTCCCCCTCTCACCCTCTGCCCCTTTCGTTCTCTCAATCCAAAACAGATCTCGAACAGAAATCGAGCTGAACACATTTGGAACATTGTGTATTTGCAATTCTTCTGACAAATATTGCAACTCGATTTAAGATGCAGTTCTTCAAATCGAGCTTCAGTTCAATTCACTTGTGGAAGACGGTGCCTGAAGACATACGAGTCTTTCCCGTGTTCTTTTCTTTAGCTTGTGCAGAGTTTTGTGATCACTGAATTTGTCTTTGCAAGCTCATTTTCTGATGTGTGATTTGTGTATTCACATTAAGGCCTTCATTACATCCTTGTCAAATAAATAAAATATAAAAAACTCCCAAATGTGTTTTAAGAACGTGTTTGTTTACCACGAAACTCGGCACTGTCAGTGATGGTTTTTGCATTGAAACAAACGGCTTCTTCTGCAATGATCCAACTTTATCAGTTTCAGAGATTGTGGATTTGTTTTGCGTGGATTTGTTTTCAAGGGCAGAAGAAAACAACTCCTGCCTGATTTGCTCGTTGTCGCGGCCGTATGTGAGGTGAAATGGCGTGTGCCCAGCGGACGTAAGGAGATTGGGGTCGGCGCCTTTTCTGAGCAGCAGTTGTACCAGCAAAAGGTTCTGTTGGTCCACAGCAAGATGTAGTGCCCCTCGACCGGAGTGACAAAGACTCAGAGAAGAGGATTTCTGCAACTAAATGAACTGTAGCGTGTCGAGGCGCTCGTTAATTAAGCTACAAATGTACTTCTGCATTGATTTGTTTTCTTTTTTGAGGAAATCTCTCATCATCTCATAACGACTCAAAATCGTTATCAAGACTGTGATTTGGTGATTGTGTTATTCATCACAGATGCTTCTGCCTGATCGATGGTTTGCGATAATCATAAAGTGTAGTTGAGCCAGTGTATTACTCTGCTGTCTGTACGAAAACTTCACATTAGTCAAAGTACATGTTTTTTATCAAGATCACATCACTTTAATGCACTCTGTCATCCAACAGATCAGTGTGTGGATGCAAAACAATTTTCTCCAGCTGAACTCAGACAAGACTGAAATATTCGTTTTTGGCCCACAGAAACAAAAAGAAAGTGTTAGCCGTCAGAGTCTCGTTCTAAAACCTACATTTCAAGTTTGAAATCTGGGGGTAAGAATGGACTCTGACTTGAACTTTAACAGCCACATCAAATCAATAACATCAGCAGCTTTTTACCATCTAAAAACATTGCCAAAATTAAAAATATAGTGTCCCATTCAGACGGCCTGCTCACTGGCCTCTCCAAACGAGTTGTAAAACAGCTGCAGAACATCCAGAACGCTGCTGCTCGGGTCCTGACTAGAACCAGGAAGTACCATCACATTAGTCCTGTTCTCAGGTCTCTGCACTGGCTCCTGTGGTTCAGAGAATAGACTTTAAAGCAGCTCTGCTTGTGTACAAGTCTCTCCATGGCCTAGCACCAAAGTACATCTCAGACATGTTAGTGCCATATGAACCATCTCGGACTCTGAGGACCTCAGGGACCGGCCTCCTTCTGGTGCCCAGAGTTAGGACTAAACATGGGCCGGCCTCCTGCTGGTGCCAGAGTCAGGACTAAACATGGACCGGCCTCCTGCTGGTGCCAGATTCAGGACTACACATGGACCGGCCTCCTGCTGGTGCCAGAGTCAAGACAAATTATGGACCGGCCTCCTGCTGGTGCCAGAGTCAGGACTAAACATGGACCGGCCTCCTGTTGGTGCCAGAGTCAGGACTAAACAGGGACCGGCCTCCTGCTGGTGCGAGAGTCAGGACTAAACAGGGACCGGCCTCCTGCTGGTGTCAGAGTCAAGACTAAACATGGACCGGCCTCCTGCTGGTGTCAGAGTCAGGACTAAACATGGACCGGCCTCCTGCTGGTGTCAGAGTCAGGACTAAACATGGACCAGCCTCCTGCTGGTGCCAGAGTCAAGACTAAACATGGACCGGCCTCCTGCTGGTGTCAGAGTCAGGACTAAACATGGACCAGCCTCCTGCTGGTGCCAGAGTCAAGACAAATTATGGACCGGCCTCCTGCTGGTGCCAGAGTCAGGACTAAACATGGACCGGCCTCCTGTTGGTGCCAGAGTCAGGACTAAACAGGGACCGGCCTCCTGCTGGTGCAAGAGTCAGGACTAAACATGGACCGGCCTCCTGCTGGTGCCAGAGTCAGGACTAAACATGGACCGGCCTCCTGCTGGTGCCAGAGTCATGACTAAACATGGACCGGCCTCCTGCTGGTGCCAGAGTCAGGACTAAACATGGACCGGCCTCCTGCTGGTGCCAGAGTCAGGACTAAACATGGACCGGCCTCCTGCTGGTGCCAGAGTCAGGACTAAACATGGACCGGCCTCCTGCTGGTGTCAGAGTCAGGACTAAACATGGACCGGCCTCCTGCTGGTGCCAGAGTCATGACTAAACATGGACTGGCCTCCTGCTGGTGCCAGAGTCAGGACTAAACATGGGCCGGCCTCTGCTGGTGCCAGAGTCAGGACTAAACATGGACCGGCCTCCTGCTGGTGTCAGAGTCAGGACTAAACATGGACCGGCCTCCTGCTGGTGCCAGAGTCATGACTAAACATGGACTGGCCTCCTGCTGGTGCCAGAGTCAGGACTAAACATGGGCCGGCCTCTGCTGGTGCCAGAGTCAGGACTAAACATGGACCGGCCTCCTGCTGGTGCCAGAGTCAGGAATAAACATGGACCGGCCTCCTGCTGGTGTCAGAGTCAGGACTAAACATGGACCGGCCTCCTGCTGGTGTCAGAGTCAGGACTAAACATGGACCGGCCTCCTGCTGGTGTCAGAGTCAGGACTAAACATGGACCGGCCTCCTGCTGGTGTCAGAGTCAGGACTAAACATGGACCGGCCTCCTGCTGGTGTCAGAGTCAGGACTAAACATGGACCGGCCTCCTGCTGGTGTCAGAGTCAGGACTAAACATGGACCGGCCTCCTGCTGGTGTCAGAGTCAGGACTAAACATGGACCGGCCTCCTGCTGGTGCCAGAGTCAGGACTAAACATGGACCGGCCTCCTGCTGGTGCCAGAGTCAGGACTAAACATGGACCGGCCTCCTGCTGGTGCCAGAGTCAGGACTAAACATGGACCGGCCTCCTGCTGGTGCCAGAGTCAGGACTAAACATGGACCGGCCTCCTGCTGGTGTCAGAGTCAGGACTAAACATGGACCGGCCTCCTGCTGGTGCCAGAGTCAGGACTAAACATGAGGAATCTGCTTTTCAGTTTTTTGCAGCTAAAATCTGGAACAGTCCTGAAGATGTGAGACAGGCTTCTACTCTGACAATGTCTCTCTTTTTTTGTCTTGAACTGTTTTGTGATTTCCTTCATATATTTGTGATTTAAATGTTTTTTTTTCCTGTTGTGAAGCACTTTGAATTGCCTTGTGTATGAAATGTGCTCTACAAATAAACTTAAACTTACAAATAATCAATATCTATGAATGTTATATTTACAGGGTTTTATAATTAAGTGTATATCTCACAAACATCTCTCGTTACACATGAGGGTCGCCATGTTTAATCAGATCAGATTTTAAGATATAAGTTGTTATTGTTATTTACGGCTTCATTTAACGACTTTGATGGCATTTATACACCAGATGCCCTTTCTGCTGCTATGGCCCCTTTAACATGACTGAAATGGACTAAAGGAGGTGAATTACATTATGTATTTGGACAAGATTTGATACTGATTCTTCTTGGTGGAAGAAAAACACTTACAGACTACACCAACATCACAGAGGTGATTAGAGTTCATTTATTCTGAGCTTGCAGCAGACTCCAGAGCGAAACATTTCCACTTTTCAAGCCCCGGACAAAAGCCAGAGCATCAGTGAGACAATGTCCCAGAGGAGAGCAGGTCAAAGAGCTCACGGGGCTCGACCTCAGCAATAACAGTGAAGACCGTTATGGGAGCGGACTGGGACCTCTTCGCCCGGACCGAGGGGGTGTATTTAAGGCTTAACACTGAGGTGAACCTGTCCCACGGGAGAGCACAGAAGAACCACAGCTGCACAAAGACATCAGGGGCTCTACGGCTCAGCTCCAGAGTCAGGAAACAGCCGACATCAGAGAAAGGCTGATGTCAATCGGCCGATATGTCAGATCTGGGTTTGGAAAGATTACCGTTGCATCTGCGTTATAAGAACATCCACACTAACGCAGGCGGAAACCATCTGGTCAGTTCAATATTTAAATGTTCAGTTTAAATTCGAAAAAACATATTCATTTATTTTAAATATTCTGAAAGCTAAATATGAATGAGTTTTGTTCTGAGTAAAAACGTTGAAGCGTTCCATCAGATTTTGTTGGGTTACATGTTCTGAAGGGTTCCATTCCAGCACCAGTTACGCCGGTGTAATGACAGGAGGGGCCACCAGATGGCGCTTCATTGTCTTTGCCGTGAAAGTTGGTTGATGGCCTAGCTTCATCTGCGGTACACTTTGAACAAGAAACAAAGAGAAGATGGAATCGTTTGGGCTTTGACCCTTTCATTTGGACTATGGGATTTATTTTCAGATCGGAGCAGTGTAATGTTGTTGGGGGTGTGGGGGTGTGGGGGGAGGGTCGAAAGTCGGCAGTAAGACCCTGGTTGAGCGTATCCTGGTAAATGTCTTGAATAATGCGCGACATTTAACCCGACTCGCCCCGAGTGTCGGTCAATGGGTGTAAAGTGCTTTGAGTTCCTCGAAGGTAGAAAAACGCTATATAAATGTGACCATTTCCTTTATTTATTTTATTTTAAACCCACGTGTTTTCTCGGGTTCGGAGGAGAGAGGACTAAACAGATCTCATCGAACAAGCGTGAACGAAGCTAACGCAACTGCAGGTATGTTTTCGTCACAGTGTTATAACGGTAAACGCTGAGTCAACCGTGCATTACACACACCATCGTTTCACCAGCTCTCCATGTGGGGGTCTCTAGAGCTCCAGGGGGATGACATCTGAACCAGTATGGGGTCAAATTAAGGCTCAAGTTACAACAACAACCACCACCACCACCACCACCACCATGTAAAAGGACTTCAATTCAAGACATTACATACATACATACTGTATTTTCCGGACTATAAGTCGCACCTTTTTTCATAGTTTAGGCCGGGGTACGGCTTATACTTCAGAGTGACTATGTGATATTATTCGTTATTTCCACACTGGCAACCACAAGAGGGCGCTCAAGGCTCTAAGCGACGCAGAAGAAGAATCTGCACTTCTTCTACCTCCGGAGTTTGTGGAGTTGTTTAGAAGTGACAGAGGAAGAAGAATTCAATGGATTTAGTGATTTGGGATAAAACTGATGCTTTGGTAAACTTGTTAGCATGTTCTTTATGCTATAGTTATCTGAATAACTGTTCATATGTTACGTTAACATACCAGACACTTACCACAGTTCTGTCTGTGCCTCATGTAGCTGAAGGTTTTAGCGTTAGCATACGTACACCTATTCACCATGTTCTCTCATCTGTTATTATTTTAAATTGCATTTCAAGATGAAATGTCTGTTCTTGGTCTTGGATTTTATCAAACACATTTCCCCAAAAAATGCGACTTATACTCCGGAAAATACGGTAAATCTTTTGCAACAAACCAAAGCATAATTTCTTCCCTTCAACTGTGATGGATCTTTCGGTTCAAAACAGATTTTTTAAAAGTGTTAAGGAGGATCTTGAAGTGTCTCTCACTGAATCATAAGCATTGTCTGTAATCAGAATCCGTCTGGAAGGAGGACAATTAACGTTTTTTTTCTCTTCTTTTTTTCTCGTCGGCGTCCCCCCAGGGTTCTCTCAACGGGCCGAATTAGAGAACGGGTTCGCAAAAAGATTGATGAGTTCAATGTTTTCCAAATGAGCGGCCTTATACACATAATTACAGCTCGGGAACGAATGGATCATCGCGATACAGGCCCGGGCGAAGGCTAAGCTAATTGCTCATCAAACGTCCCCGTGCTGCAGTGTCAGCTCCAAAACCGCCGGTATCCGTCCTTAAAGAGGGGGGCCAGGGGGAGGGGCCGCTCAGATTAATGCGATCCATCTTCCTTTTGTCGCCGGTCATTATTTTAAATTCAATCTAATCCCACTTATCTCCGCCCGCTCTTCAGACCTGACAGCGGCGCGCTTCTGCCGGCCGGAGATGAGCGTTTACTCCAGCACGGTTTTATTATCCATTTTTCATTTGGAAACATCGACGTTGTAATTAAGATGTTTATATTTTAAAAAATGTACTTTTCCGATGGAGGGCCCGGCACATGCTCGTCTCTATAGAGATATAATTGCTTTGCAGGGGGATGTTTCACAAGATGGCACCAATCTTTGTGTAGCATGTATTTCCGTTGCTAGCAGGAGTTAGAATAGTCTATGTTTGTGCCAGGATCACAAGTCTGTGGTTTGGCTGCTGGAGCTGCTGTGATAATGTGGTGATGGGACCATATGTTTTAGTGAGAGAAATAAGCAAAGTATTTACAACAACAGAAATAACACCATCCATATATACAGACTGCAGTATTGATACACTTTTGAAAGAGGAAAGTGCACTTTGAGCTGGGTTTGAGTTCTATGAGTTGCAACAAAAATGTCCAAGAGAAAGTATTTTCAAAAGTCATTGTTAATAGAGAGCATTGTATAACAAGCATAAATTACAAGCATAAATACAGTTGGACAGGCTAAATACTGTAAAAGGCATTTGCAATAATCATTAAGTCACAGTAAAAGACACAAACAACAGTTAACCCGTCTATGCTAATGCTAACGCTAGCTTAGCTTGCTAGCATCACAATTCGTCTCAGTCAACACTCACCAAATCCTCAGAACTGTCAAACACAACGACAGCAATGGAGTCCCCACGGACTCGTAATTAGCTCTAAAAGTGAGTAATGTCAGATTCTAATACAACTGAGAAAACAAGACAGGATCGTGGTTGTGTAGATCAAAATAATTTATTTCCTACAATTACAAAACTAACAGATTAAAGAACGCAAGTCCTGTCCCTCAGAAGTTCTCACCGGTCTGCCCCAACGGTCTGGGTGTTGCTGTCTCTCACACAAAGGATATGAATATTCATAAAAAGGTGGACCTCACTCGGCACCAGACTGTACCTTCCACGGACATCCATATAGTCATGACATCCTTATGGTCATGACATCCATATAGTCATGACATCCTTATGGTCATGACATCCTTATGGTCATGACATCCATATAGTCATGACATCCTTATAGTCATGACATCCTTATGGTCATGACATCCATATAGTCATGACATCCTTATGGTCATGACATCCATATAGTCATGACATCCATATAGTCATGACATCCATATTGTCATGACATCCATATGGTCATGACATCCATATTGTCATGACATCCATATGGTCATGACATCCTTATGGTCATGACATCCATATAGTCATGACATCCTTATGGTCATGACATCCTTATAGTCATGACATCCTTATGGTCATGACATCCATATAGTCATGACATCCTTATGGTCATGACATCCATATAGTCATGACATCCTTATGGTCATGACATCCATATAGTCATGACATCCTTATGGTCATGACATCCATATAGTCATGACATCCTTATAGTCATGACATCCTTATGGTCATGACATCCATATAGTCATGACATCCTTATGGTCATGACATCCTTATGGTCATGACATCCATATAGTCATGACATCCTTATAGTCATGACATCCATATAGTCATGACATCCTTATGGTCATGACATCCATATAGTCATGACATCCTTATGGTCATGACATCCATATAGTCATGACATCCTTATGGTCATGACATCCTTATGGTCATGACATCCTTATGGTCATGACATCCTTATGGTCATGACATCTTTATGGTCATGAGATAAGACCCTGAGAGACAGACAGAGGAGTTGGCTGAGGGAAGCAGACAACAGCAAGAATGTATTTGCAGTGTGTGCGTGTGCGTGTGTCCAGTATGCATAACAATGAAAGGTTTATTAATACATTACAATATTAAATGTTTATTCATTACAACAGTAATACAATTACTTACAGCGCATAACATTAAGTAAAAGAGCAACAAAAGACTGCGCGCTCCCATTGGTCAAGCACGGTCACGTGACCAGTTTGCGTGAGAAACGTAAGTGATGTAATTGTGGGTGTGGTTGCAAACATTGAGGGCATGGAATAAACAAATCTATATTCCATATATATTAATATTAAAGCATTGTTAAAGGAGCTTTGTTTAATACAGATGATTTTCAACCAGGGTTACAACTACAATGAGTAACTGATTAACCGGAACTAACCAATAAATCACAAATTTAAATTCTAAATTCGACGACAGACATGCAGAAAGTCTTACTCTCCTGCACTTAGTATAGTAGAAAATGTCTCAAAGGTTGTAATCTGGACAGTGTTTTAGAAATGCATACAATTAGACTGCCGTACAGAAGTCATTTTCAATCTGAAGGTACTGCTCTGAGCTGGATTAGTCCTTCCAGACCTTTGTCTAGCACCTTCACCATGACCTTGCTCCAGCAGAAGATGAACATCATGGCTGTGGACCCCCTCCTTTGAAAAATAAAAGTTTAAAATGACAGGAAGTAGAGCTGAATCCCTCTGTGATGTCATCAAGGTGCGACGAGCCATTGTAAACTCAGAGAAAGTTTACACTGACACACTTTGCTGACAGTTTCAACCATCGTTCGACAAAATGAAGGTGATGAATGGTATTATTGCTTGTCAAGTCATAACCGTTGTCGTTTATTTGGATTTTTTTAAGTTTGGTTTCTAGGTAACAGTTGTGGAATTACCTCTACCCTTGTCATATTTGCTGCCCATGTCCAAGCAGGAAGTATGAAAATGGTGGCAAATAGGCAAAAAATTTAGAAAAATCTGAAACATGAAAAACCTGTCATATGGAAAGTATTCTTCACAGACTTTGGCACACACAGACTTTCCTCACTGACCAACAGCATTGGCACACACAGACTTTCCTCACTGACCGACAGCATTGGCACACACAGACTTTCCTCACTGACCAACAGCATTGGCACACACAGACTTTCCTCACTGACCGACAGCATTGGCACACACAGACTTTCCTCACTGACCGACAGCATTGGCACACACAGACTTTCCTCACTGACCAACAGCATTGGCACACACAGACTTTCCTCACTGACCGACAGCATTGGCACACACAGACTTTCCTCACTGACCGACAGCATTGGCACACACAGACTTTCCTCACTTCAGTTGAACAACAAATTGAACTGGTCGCAAATCACGAACAGGGTCAGAATAGGAGGCATTTCCTAAGGAGACTGACCTCCTTTACTGTCTGCTCCATACCTCTCAAATACCAGAAATAAAGGTTCAGTTGTAGTCATCTGCGAATCTTTTTCTACAATGGAACACTCCTGGACGAATGAGGGATTACACCGACACCAGTAATAAAGCACAATATTGACTGTCACGACCCCAGGAGGTGCAGTGCTCTTTTTGACCCTTTTGTGGCGGGAGGAGTTTTGTTGCCAGGCGCCTCTGAAGCTCATGCTCACGCTGCCCTCTCAGCATGCCACTCGCCACACCTCTGTGTGCACCATCCCTTCATTTATTTTCTCTTTCTTTTCTTTTGTTCTCCACTACACATCACTCTACAACAAGAGTCACTAATAAACTTTCACCTTTCCACAAGCCGAGGTCCTGAATTTCACAGTGTTTCTGACACTTTTATATAATAATATATAGTATATATTATTATATAAAAGTGTCATTCTTAAGCACCATTATATTTGTTTTGTATTATAACATACGTAGAGAATATTATAATAAGCCTAGTTATTTTTCACAATTGACCAATTCAATGTATTTTATTTCAAATAGTCTAATGATGGTTTTAAAATAAATGTACATGTTTTACTGCTCATTCAAATGACATAAGACGACACAGAATTCTGTCTGATTGCCATTACATGAAGAAAGAAATGGTTGGTCGGCACTTTCTTATTTAGTCATGATTGATCTCCCGTGATGTAAAAGCTTTCTCAGGCCGTCCTCTGATCTGATTTCTTAAAGCCCAGTCACTAACACACGGGGACTTCTGCTGAGGGGCTTATTCTGTTCATTCCAAAGTCAGAGGTTCGGTCAGAGGTCAGAGGTTCGGCTCCACACAGGACGGCAGTTGGACTCTACAATATCACCACACGCCCTGATCTTACTCTCACACAAACTCTCTGCCTTCGCCTGACGTTCTTGGATCGTCCCGACGTCCACGGAACAGGCTAGCTTCGGTTTTACATTTCCTCAAGTTTGGATATCACGTTATTACCGTGGCCTCAAGAGTCGAGCCGTGACAATTGCTTTTAGGGACGCACATATGCTCTTGGATATGGATGGATACCTTAATTTCCCCAGCGCGCCGAGCCATCACGGTCAGCATGAAGAGAAGGACGTTTTGTCAGCGGTCACAGCTCACTAACTCATATTTAGTGGACTGATCTGGTGCATAATGACATGAGTAATTTGAATACATTTTCCGCCTATGGAACAGGGGGGTAATAATTATTCGGTGGGTTCACAGGGCAGTGGAAACAGCTGCACGGAGCCTATTAGGATGATGGAGGAGTCTAGGTGATGTATGGAGAGAGTACATTTATGCGGCGCGTCTCCTCTTACTGCAAACATTGACACGTTAGACAACTGGAATTCAGAACATCTAAAAAGGCCTTTACTTTGGTATCTCACGTTTTAGAACTTAAATTGACGTTTGCATTGAAAACCAAACTTCCCATCACGCAGGCGTTTCTTCGTCAGGATTTGGTGTTAGCACTTCACCTACTGGCAGCATAGAGAATTACCATGGGAAATAAACAAATGCTAGCTTAACTTATCTCAACATGCTAATGTATACACCAGAGATGTAACAATAACCGGAATATTGTGATATCGTGTCGTTAAAATTCTGACAGTGATATCGTGGGATTCACAACATATTAATTGATGTTCCTTTTTTTACATTTGTTGTTTTGTTGAAGCAAAAGCTAAAAAAATAATAATAATAATAATAAACTACATAGACCATGATCCTTTGCTGCATTTCAGTCCTGACGACACAAAGAAATAAGGACTTTTATCTCCTAATTGTCAAGGTCTTTTTGAAATAAATCGTGCCTCTCCACGATACCGCAATAAATATCGTACAATACAATATAGTGCCGTGACATTTGCATACTGTTACATCCCTAGTAAACATGCAATGATTTATGGACTTAAACAGCTTAGAAGATCTCGTTTATTCTACCAACGACGTCACAAATCTGGAAAATTGTAACCTTGGTATCGGAGAGAAACAACCCCGTAAACAAGATTAATGGAGCTTGATACAGAATACAGAATATGTTTATTTATTTATTGTTAACTAGATTACAAAAATACGTAATTCAGGTCATTTATAAATTGATGTTTTGATTGATTGATTTTTGCCATCCAGCACAAATGTATGTTTCTGATTTCACACTCCCATGTCTCCAATATCGATCATAAAACGATAACCATCTACCGACATCTTGATCTGCTGCAGTCGATCAGGCCTGCATTTACCGCCTCACCTTGGATTTCCAGCACTGAGCCCGAGGTGTCACTTTCCCTGGGATGCGGTCGCGACGCTCGGCTACTTCAAATCCCAGTAAATGGGTGGCAAATCCCCTTTTCCCGGACCTTATCAGATATCTGTCCTGCAAACCTTTCAGTGCACGCAGCTTGCATGGCGTCAGACAGCAGGGGCCCCTGGGCTTAGAGCTGATGTCCACACGTCTCAGAGGAATACGTGACAGTAAAGGAAGGCGCCATATTCCTTAGATTTCCTCCGGGATCTCTGCATGATGGGCTGCGGTGAGAAATGCATTCTATTTAGGGATCCAGATATTAAAAAGTCATATGTGTTTGGCACATTAGAAAAGGATCTTATTCAAGGCACTGAGGACATTGACATCCCACTCAATACTGTGCCTCAAAACGTCTGCCATGGACGCAATAAATTGGTATAACTTTGGAACGTGCTTTTGGCTGCAGGACAAAAGGCCATCACAAAGAACTGGATGACACAAACCACACCCACGATCAAAGACGGGACAGACATAGTAACAGACATTAAACCAATGAAAAAATTACATTTGGTCTTAATCTGAACATGGGCAAATTTGGTAAACGTTGAACTCTCTAAATGGGACTTCAATGTTGACCAGGATGTGCCGTAGCTTGTTTGTATGTCTTTTGTTTTCCCCTTTATCCTTTACTCCCACTCTCTGGGCCGAGTTCTATGTTCTTTTTTGTTTTTGACAGTATACTCAGGCAGTCAGTACAGTACTCAGAACAGTAACTAAAACTCCGGAGAACAGAACAAACAGAAAACTAATCGGTTTTGAGGACATCAGGACGGATCCAGGAAGCTCAGATGTTTGTGTGTGTACGGTAGGGGGTATATATATATATATATATATATATATATATATATATATATATATATATATATATATATATATATATATGGAACTGAGTGTTTTCTGAGGCTTAGAGCAGGAGCAGAGAAGACAAACTTGTAAACAGGATTAATTAAACAAGTGTGAATGAAACTAAATAAATATAACTCAAGGTTGTTTTTGACGACAGAACAATGTTATAACAAGGTTAAAAGCTAAAAAAGATTGAAATGGTAAAAGGAATTAGATTTAGCTATAATACTTACCGTATATCTATGTGCAAGAGTAAAGTAGGAAACTAAAAATGATAACTTTAATGGGTTTACAATTCCAGTACTTGCCAGTCAGCACCACGGACAGCGCTTCTGAAAATTCCTAGCCAAACTACAGTATAAGCTGCTGGAACATAATCCTCTCTGAGGGGGAATTCTGAACCACATTACATGGAGCGAGGCAGCAGTGACACCACACTGGGGCCTAGTAAAGTGTCATCTCTCTGTGTATTTTTTTATTTGTCAAACACCTTAATACTTAATACTTCAGAAATGAGCTGAAGAAGGGAATTTATAAATTGCTTTAACCAATTTTGATGTTGGTTGCTGTTTATAGCCTTTTTAGCGAAAATAGCACAGACATTTTTTATTGAATATCATTGATGGTGCAGGGCTAATTTTACAGTTAAAACAAGGTTAATAACTTACATATCTTCTTATCAATATGTATTCATGGTTTCAGGAACATCATTAATTATACATTAGTCTTAAATAGCTTTTCTCCCGTCATTTAAAGTGGCTTTACAAGTTTGTGCATTATTCCATTATTCACTCTGTTGTAGTAAATGTAGCCACAGCAGCCCTGGGGCAGACTGTCTGCAATTAGGAGGTTGTACTTTTACAATGTAAATCAGTATGGATGTACACTTTTATTACTATGTATGTATGTATATATGTATGTATGCACCAAGTTAGTTAACCTTTAAGGGACAAAAATGAAATGGTGGAAAGGGTAGAAAGGATAGAAGAAGGGTTTAAAATGTTTTATTAAATAAACACACAATTAAAGACAAAATACATACTGTAATTGCATTGCAATTTTCCAATAATATATTACTTAAAACGTCAGTATTTGCAGTGTTTTAAATGTTCATTTAGAGGGAATTTCAAGCCTTCATTCAAGTACAAAACTAAGGATGATAACTTGAATGGGTATGTAATACCAACACTTAACAGTCAGCACCATGGACAGCACTTCTGAAAATATGTAGCTAAATTACATTACAAACTGCTGGAACAAAATCTTCTTTCTGAAGGGGAAATTCTGAACCAAATTCAGGTTTGTAGATGAGTGAACAAACCACTGAACCAACTCTTCCACCAATCACAAACGAGGCCCACCCTGTTCAGCCCCTGAGAACAGACATTCTCAATTTAGCATCGCCGCCTATGACTTGTCATGTTATAAACATTATTTTGAGGACATCAGCCCTTCAAAAAATATATGTATGGAATCATGGAATTGGCAACATTCTAATTTCCAACAGATAAAGTGAGAACACTTGTAGCTATAGCAACTGCATCACATTCATTACATCAAAAACGTACCCCGACTTAGTTTAATCAAAGAAAGGACGAGAGGGTTCCTTATATTGAGAGTACAAACGCAGACCGAAAAAGGATAATCCCCTCCACCTGATGTATGAAACACGAGCTTAAAAAGTCTTACAACATGTCTGCTGAAATCCCATCTCTTCCCTGTTCGCCGTCGTCTACGCCTGTTCCTTTCTGTGGGCTTTGACAGCGACAGAAACAAGGACAAAACACCCGGCGCAGATAGAAGTTTCACCGTTGGCCACTTTTCTCACCTGCGCGCTTCAAAAGGTTGCTTGCTGGCTGCGGTTAACCTCCTGGACGCCTCTTGATGCCGGGCTTCGGTGTCTGCTGCCTCAGAGCTTATCAGGCTTTCCCAGATGGCGATGGGAGAGCATGGAAGGCGCAGTGAAATAGAAGAGGAGAGAGCGGCGCAGGGCGGAGGTGAGCTTGCTGAGATGAAGCGCACACTACACTCAGGGTCAAATGAATAATGGAGGTTTGCTAACATCCTGTGCTCCTGTTTTCATCCCTGTTCTGGAGATTTATACAGCAGTTTACGGGAGGAAAAAACATCTCATACCAAAGTGGTGTAACTTTGAGGTGAGAAAGAATATATTTCCAATGTTTTTAAAGGTTATTTTTCCATACTTTCCTGCCGCTGTTGTCGAACACCGGTTGAGAGAGGGTGACAGCGCCATCTACAGTCCGACACTATCCCAGGAGTGAGTAAAAAGGCCCCCTCGTCCCTGTTTATAGTCCTATGGGCTGGTTTGTTCGTTCTCCTCGTCATGTCTGCTTTGTTGCTTGAAAGACATCTGCAGCCATCAGCCATCTGCAGTTCGACATCTTTAGGACAGCATTAGTAAATATATTATTTTTATCATGGTGTTTCACAGTAAAAAAAATATTAACAGAAATGTACTGCAAAATAGTGAGCATGATCGTAAAAGAGCCTTCACATCTTTTATCTGTTGGTACTTTAGTTTATGATTTATAATCCAAAAATGTATTTCAATTTGCAGGACAAGTTTGAAGGACAGGCTTCTGTTTCCATAGATGTGTCACCATCAAACTTGTTTCCACAGATCGCTCAAGAGGATTTTAGGATCACAAAATGTGTTTCATCTTGTGGTTATACAATTATTTCAAGGGCTGTTACATGAGTGGCCAGATGGATGAATAATGGTGCCCCGTCCTGTTGTCTCACCTGCCCCGCCCTGTGTCTCACCTGCCCCGCCCTGTGTCTCACCTGCCCCGCCCTGCTCTGTTATGATAGGCTTAGCCTACTTGTTTTAGACTTGGCCCTCCTCCACCCCAACACCTCCTTTACAGAGTTTATTTTGCCTTCATGTTTTATTTTCACCAGCATCAGTGTCTCTAGGCTCCGAGGGAAGATTCCAATTATATCCTGCTCTGCACCACCTGCACCTCCTGCACCTTCTGCACCTCCTGCACCTCCTTCACCTTCTGCACCTCCTGCACCTTCTGCACCTCCTGCACCTTCTGCACCTCCTGCACCACCTGCACCACCTGCACCTCCTGCACCACCTGCACCTCCTGCACCTTCTGCACCTCCTGCACCTTCTGCACCTCCTTCACCTTCTGCACCTCCTGCACCTTCTGCACCTCCTGCACCACCTGCACCTCCTGCACCTTCTGCACCTCCTGCACCACCTGCACCTCCTTCACCTTCTGCACCTCCTGCACCTTCTGCACCTCCTGCACCTTCTGCACCTCCTTCACCTTCTGCACCTCCTGCACCTTCTGCACCTCCTGCACCACCTGCACCTCCTGCACCTTCTGCACCTCCTGCACCTTCTACACCACCTGCACCTTCTGCACCACCTGCACCTTCTGCACCTCCTTCACCTTCTGCACCTCCTGCACCTTCTGCACCTCCTGCACCACCTGCACCTCCTGCACCTTCTGCACCTCCTGCACCTCCTGCACCTCCTGCACCTTCTGCACCTCCTGCACCTCCTGCACCTCCTGCACCTTCTGCACCTCCTGCACCTTCTGCACCACCTGCACCTTCATACGTCATAAGGCGCTGGTACAGCTGGCAGCCCGGTGTAAACGCTCTCTCTTCTTTCTCACACTTATTGTGCTTTATCTCCTATATTTTGTAAATATAGTTAGTATATTTTTTCTATTTTACTGTACGATAGGGACACGCGCTGGAATAGTTTTTTAATTCAACTGTTTTTGACTTTTTTCGGCTGGATTTGAGCGTTTTTCGTTGCGTTCGTTGTGTTGTTGTGACGTGAGCTAGCTCCGAGCGAGCCCACCAGCCCCCCTCCCCCCCGCGCCCTCCGGCCGCGCTAAAGTACGGCGTGTCGTCGGTACACGTTTATATACACGTTTATATGAAAGAGGAACTTCACGAGCGATCGGGACACGCACTGGAATCGCTTTAATTCAACTTGTTTTGACTTTATTCGGCTGGATTGAGTGTTTTCGTCGTGTCGTTGCGATGTGTCTTGGCTCTGAGTCCCCCGGCTCCGGCCCCGCCCCCCGGCTCCGGCCCCGCCCCCGGCCCCGCCCCCCGGCCGGCGCCGTACCGCGTTTCCACAAAGGAGGAACTCATGAAACTGCGGAGAACAATCGTCTTACCCGGAGATTGTCACGTTATCCCGTCGCAATACTGACCTAACCTAATACTGATGTGCAATTCTGTCGTATGTGCAATTGCTGTTGGAATTCATGTGCAATCTATGTGCTGTCGTGACACATATTCATGTGCAATTACTGTCGTGATCACATGCAATGGTATTTATTTATTTATTTGTCTATGGGAGTTTTTATTTATTTATAGGAGATCTTCTAGTGAAAGTGTTTTTCAGACTTCCTATAAGTGTTCTGTTCTTCTGTATCTACCTCTGTATCTACCTGCGTTGCACCAATGAAATTTCCCCATGTGGGACAATAAAGGAATATCTTATCTTACCTTCTGCACCTCCTGCACCTTCTGCACCACCTGCACCTCCTGCACCTTCTGCACCTCCTGCACCTTCTGCACCACCTGCACCTTCTGCACCTCCTGCACCTTCTGCACCTCCTTCACCTTCTGCACCTCCTGCACCTTCTGCACCTCCTGCACCACCTGCACCTCCTGCACCACCCGCACCTTCTGCACCACCTGCACCTTCTGCACCTTCTGCACCACCTGCACTTCCTGCACCTTCTGCACCTCCTGCACCTTCTGCACCTTCTGCACCTTCTGCACCTCCTGCACCACCTGCACCTTCTGCACCTCCTGCACCACCTGTACCTCCTGCACCATCTGTACTCCTGCACCTCCTGCACAACCTGTACCTCCTGCACCCCCGCACCACCTGTACCTTCTGCACCTCCTGCACCACCTGCACCTCCTGCACCTCCTGCACCTTCTGCACCTCCTGCACCTCCTGCACCTCCTGCACCACCTGCACCACCTGTACCTCCTGCACCTTCTGCACCTTCTGCACCTCCTGCACCTCCTGCACCTCCTGCACCACCTGCACCACCTGTACCTCCTGCACCTTCTGCACCTTCTGCACCTCCTGCACCACCTTCACCGCCTGCACCTCCTGCACCACCTGCACCTCCTGCACCTCCTGCATTGTTCATTGTTCTATGTATAAATCTGAGCTGGGGGAAGATGAGTATGTATCATCAAGTTCTTCCTCTCTTTCCCTTTTTTCCTTTCATGGCTTACATAGACATAAATTGCACTCTAATGTATGCTTTTAGAGCGCCCCATAACACACATAAACACAATGCTAAAAGAATATCAGCTGTTGCTGTTGTTTTCGCTCACATATGTGACATAAACATGGTGCTTAAGAATGCATATATGTATGAGTGAGGGCTAATTGACTATAATGTCATGTTATAAGCGTGTGGATGTTATTGACAGTAAGGTCCCAGAAGACCACTCATCCTTCTGTCAAGCAGCAGCCAGGGACCAGCCATTATCATCTCTTTACGGATCAGGCTTCCACATAATCCTGATATGTCCTCGCGCCTCGGCTCGATAGAGAAAAGATAGTGAGATATTGTGTGTGTGTTTGTGGAGGTAGAAACCAGAGATTGAGTTTTTAATTTCCTGGAGCATCTTGACAGACAGTCCTTATCCACCTGGAGGCATCGCCACAACATGCACCTTTAAACACACATTCAGCTCTGTGACTATGTGACGCCTCGACAAACTCAAGGATTATATTTACTATGAGGATGAGCCTACTTAGAATAGCCATGTATTTTCATGTAATTTGATGCATTTCTCACACAAGTTAAGAGCAGTATTAACACATGCAGCAATTCACAATTACAAAAACAATATATATATATATGTTTTTTTTTTTTTACTTAACAAAACGAGATATGAATCTTTGTCACAAGATCATTCTCGTGGAACTGATCTTGTGTCTCTTTGGTCTCGATCCTTTCCTTGCATCATGAGTCATTTTTCTAGACCAAGGCAAAGAATGAAACAATCATGTAGCCAAGGTCAATTAGCCACAAGCTAAACTCATGTTCAGGACATGGACAGTGAACCCTGGTGTTTTATCACGCACAGATCCGACCAATGGAAGGGGCCAATGCTTTCTACTTATTTGATGTTAAAGAAGAATCTCAACATTAATCCAAACAACTTTATAAAGACAATTCCACTGACTTCCAGGTAAAAACGGTGGCTCTGATTCCCTTACATTACATCACTGTGACTGTCATTTGGAGAGCAAAGACGACAACAGCAGCAACAAGTGTCTTTCTTTTCATCTCTGCCAAAATGTAACCTTGTCAGCATGATGGATTCTCACACTCTTGAGAATCCATCTGGTTAGGCTCTGGCTGTTGTGTTTGATTGTGATAGGGCCAAATCCACCAGCGGAGCGGAACTGGACCAATCACAAACCAGCATTGAGGTTTTTGGTGGAGCCAAAGGTGAAGCGGCAGAAACGCTCAAACGAACCAAGACAAACACGGTGACACCAACAATATTTTTGAAGAAATATGGACTATAGTGTGTTTTTTACATACACAAGGGCTCTTGGATATGCTTTACCCGCAACTAAATTACACAACATTTTATTTTTCTGCAGGTTGCCAAAAAAAATTAAATCTTCGACCAAAGTACAGAGCAACGTTGTCTGTAAAATTGGGATTGTCAGAGCAATGGCGTCTTAAATGCAGAAGAATAAAGATTATTCAAACATACATGACTCACAACTTGTAAATGAGAAGGGTAACAACCATAATGTAGCATGTCAGGGTTTGTTTTACAAGAATATAAGAATGTATGTCAACTGTTAAAACCAAATTGGAGCAACAACGCCACCAGGGGGGGCAGGGGTGTCCATCACCCAACCAGAGGCGGAAGTAAGAGAAGCAGGGAAAGAAGAAGGGGAAGAGGGGTGTTTTCATGCTGAGCGGAGCGACACCTGCTGGCCAGTGTGGTTTCTTAAGGGTGTTGTTCGAGGTGGTTGGGCAGCAGAGGAATAACTCGCTTGACACTTGCTTCTGTATTTTAAAGAGTGTTTATTCACAGAAAGCAGCAGCATCAATACAACAGACAAGTCGACATTAGCCTGGGAGCTCCAGTGTGGTCAGATCGGGAGTGCTCCATGATTCTAGTGTTACATTAGACTTTATACTTTTCCATCACAAAGGCAGAAACCCCCCTTGGACTGCACTTTGACCTCTATACGCTTACCAGATGTCAGAAATTGTCCGTACATAGCCGTTCCTATGCGAGGCCCCATCATGCCCCAAATGGACATCCCGGCAGCGCCTTTTCAAAGTTTATCTTAAATAGGGACTGTCAGAATACTAGTACAGAAAACACATTCCTTTAGGCCAGACACCTCACCAGTTTGTTTAAAATGCATCCACACAGTCACAATAAGACAGGTAAACGTTTGTCTCATTTCATGGACACGAGACTGTAAACGTGGAGCTGTAACCACGACCTAATGTTACAATCAGTCAAATAATATACTTTGTCCCTGTGTGGTAGACGCCACTGTCCCGCCCTCTCGCCGCGAGGTGGGGGAGGAGTCAGGCCCAAGGTCACGATAACAGTTTTTTTCGTTATTGTCATCAGATTTAATAGAGTTTTTTCAGAACAATATCAATGCAGAAAAAACTTAAGCAAATGTGAAAGGTAAAATAACGTTTTCTTTATGAAATGTAATTTGTGTCTGTCTTGAATCACTTTTTAATGTATCTATTTCTCTCAGTGAGTCTCATAAAGAAAATCACAAGAGAATACGACTTATACAAGCTCTCAAAGTGTCTCCTCAAGCACAGACCTGAGGGGACATGTTTTTGGCTCCTGGTTTTCCAATATTTTTTCCTTCCAGTTCAAACCAGGCCAAACACTGCTTAGTTTATGAGCTCAGCACTGGGCATTTGTGAGGTGGTTTGGGCTTTAGAAAACTTTTCTTTTGTGTATTCTGTGTTCAGCCACGATCTGGAGTTTAGGAAGCAGCCACATTCTCGTTTGAGTCCAGGAGAAGGCCGTTTTCATGATGCACGAATCTGTTCCACTCCAGCAGAGCCCGAGCTCAGGAGGACGAGCACGAGCGGCCTTCATCACAGTTGCTGTTACATGCTTCAGAGAGGGAGAGAGAAGAGCCAGAGCGTCCAAACCAAGCGGCGAGCACGAACACTTACAAATGACTCTGGACATGCTGCAGGTCTGCCATCTTCATGCTCACGGGATTGCCTTTCTTTATTATTATTATTATTACAGTGGATTTATATAGCACTTCAAGGCACTCAAAGCAGGTTACTAGGCAATGTGGGGGAAGTGTCTTGCCTAAGGACACAACAACATTCCCTCTAGAACCCCCGTTGCCGCCTGGTAGTCCAGCAGGCTGACAAGATCAGGCATTGGAAAATAGGTATGGCCACCCTTTAATTAGTAAAATATTTGGTTAATTTCCAAGTGCCCAAACCAGACTCCACAGTAATAGTGATAATGTTCTTTATTCATTTTCCAATACTTGTTCCCGTTAGGGGTCGTTTATGACCGGAGCCTAAGGCGGGGCACCTGGGCAGGGCACCTGGGCCAGCAGGTTGCAGCGATATCTGATCGCATCAGGCCAATCGCTCCTAAAAATGCTGTCGCTGCTAATGCTACCGCTAATAAAAAATAATTGCCCTTCTTTTCCGAGACTCAGCCTGGCCAGACAAGACAACATGCTGCTTTACAAAGATGTGCATCTCTTCTATTCTGACAGGTGTGATTGACAGGCATATCAACCAATCAGATTAACATCAACATCCGCTCAGCTTGAGTCAAAACCTTATGATAAAATTGTGAAAGAAATAACTCATGCAGTCATGAGTTATTATAAGTCATGCAGATTCCTCCAAATTTTGAGATTTACCTGCTCAAAACTGAAATTGGATGATTGGTTGATGCACTGAGGACAATAGTCACTGGGCACTCTGGACACTGGAGGACAGGCTCGCCACACATTAACTTGACTTGGTGCAGTTCTTCTGACCTTTCTGAAGTAGAGACAGAAGACATCCACACGCCATGTACAGTGTATTATCCGTGTATTCAAGTGATGACCTCCCCGGCTGCGCACTGACACATCCAGAGCATGTTCTGTGTTCATTATTTCTGAGAAACCTCAGGGTGCTGCTGACATAGGCCGCATTATGACATCCATCTGCCGAAGAATACATCACACTTCCTGGTCTGACAGTTTTGACTACATGGGTTTTCTTTTCACTCCTTCACTTCCTCCTGGGTCTTCTTCATTGATCTCCACAGACATAAAACAGAGCTAACATGAATCATGAATGCAGCAGACAGCAGCAGAGAGACAGAAAACAGTGAGTCTGCTTCGGATCTGCTTTGAATAGAAACATTGTGATTATGGAGCATGAAGCAGGGCACAGATGTCATCGCCACAGTGACACGAGCAACAGGAACGAAAAGAGAAAACCTCTTTTATAGGTTTTGGTCAGTTTTCAGAATTATCTTGTTGAGAGCCGTGGCATGATATGAAGAAAAGTTATTTTTTTTCAGTAATTATAGTACCGCTGTTGATGATAAATATAAACATTAAATTTAAAACCTAAGATTAAAACAAAACTTGGCTGAAATAGGACCAAACAGCAGATTAAAAAGTCAAAACACATCAATACCAGGGGACTTTCCTCAGAAGTACTTCAACATTATTAAAACTAACTTATTAAAAGAAAACTTCCTAAAAGAGAAGCAGGAGCTGTGGTGGCTCTGTACGTCTGCGTTGATGGAGCTAACGACTCTGCAGGGCTCAGATAGGAAGGACATGGGCCTCTCAGGCTGAAGTGTTGGGTCTTTTCCTTCTGAGGCACGAGCGATGGTCATGAAGAGATGGTCATGAAGAGATTGCCTTGATGAGATGGTCTTGAAGAGATGGTCATGAAGAGATTGCCTTGATGAGATGGTCTTGAAGAGATGGTCATGAAGAGATTGCCTTGATGAGATGGTCTTGAAGAGATGGTCATGAAGAGATTGCCTTGATGAGATGGTCTTGAAGAGATGGTCATGAAGAGATTGCCTTGATGAGATGGTCTTGAAGAGATGGTCTTGAAGAGATGGTCATGAAGAGATGGCCTTGATTAGATGGTCTTGAAGAGATGGCCTTGAAGAGATGGTCTTGAAGAGATGGTCTGAAGCAATGGTCATGAAGAGATGGTCATGAAGAGCTGGCCATGGAGAGATGGTCATGAAGAGATGGTCATGGAGAGATGGTCATGAAGAGCTGGCCTTGAAGAGATGGTCATAGAGAGATGGTCATGAAGAGATGGCCATGGAGAGATGGTCATGAAGAGATGGTCTTGAAGAGATGGTCATGGAGAGATGTTCTTGAAGAGATGGCCATGAAGAGATGGTCTTGAAGAGATGGTCATGGAGAGATGTTCTTGAAGAGATGGCCATGAAGAGATGGTCTTGAAGAGATGGTCTGAAGCAATGGTCATGAAGAGATGGTCATGAAGAGATGGTCATGGAGAGATGGTCATGAAGAGCTGGCCTTGAAGAGATGGTCATAGAGAGATGGTCATGAAGAGATGGTCATGGAGAGATGTTCTTGAAGAGATGGCCATGAAGAGATGGTCTTGAAGAGATGGTCATGGAGAGATGTTCTTGAAGAGATGGCCATGAAGAGATGGTCTTGAAGAGATGGTCATGAAGAGATGGTCATGAAGAGATGGTCTTGAAGAGATGGTCATGAAGAGATGGTCTTGAAGAGATGTTCTTGAAGAGATGGCCATGAAGAGATGATCATGAAGAGATGGTTTTGAAGGCGGATGGTTATCACTGATTAAGGCTGAGTAAAATTAGTTGGCTTGAAATTGCAAAGAGGGTCCTTTACTTGAGTTTCCGAGTTACAGTTTAAAGTGAAAATCACGTTTAAAAACTAAATGATCTTCTGTGGGTTTTGTCCTCTCTAGAATGTCTTTGTCTCCTCGCTAGATGTAACTGACCACTGACCTGGGGGCGGGTCGACGCCTTGAATAATAATGTAATTGGCGTGAAGCTTCAACCAATCAGACACATGCTAGCATGTGAGTCAGCTGACGGAGGCGGCGTCTAGATATGGGATTTCCAGTAACATGCTGGCATCGTTTGAACCTTAACACGAGTTAAAACGTTCACGGGTCATAGAACAGTTAAATGAACATGCAGAACATTGACATTAACACTGTGCACTGTAAACTAATCAAGTCTTCATTCAGATGATTGTCTATTAAAACATTCTAGTCTTTCAGCTGAGTTTTAAGCTTTCGTCTGGGGAGAGAAAATGGCTCTTGAGAGTTCATGTTAATCCAGTTAACATTTGAAAGCAGTCATTTTAGGAAAAGTGTATTCCAATTTTCAAAGCATCTGCTTGTGGCAGAGACATCATAAATCACTGAAGGTTTGTGGACCTCCAAAAAGGGGACGGTGAGCTTTCTAGTAACGAAAAGTCCATCATTCCTCGGTTGCTTAAACAGCCATTTGTAAAGTAAAAACAAGAGTATGAAAAGCTACTATGAAGAGGCTGCTGTTTTGTAGTCAAGGATCCATTTATATTAAACTGTTTACTATTGGCACTATGTAAAATATTAATGTCATAGTTGCATTCTTAAAAACCATGTAAAAGCATTATGACTTCTTTAACATTTTGAATTCAAGCCATGTTGAATCCTTTTTTGTGGCGCATACATCACTGCAAACAAATGTATAACTAGTCAGGGGGAAACACAAAAACTGTGCCAAGCTGTGTACCAAATGTGCAGCAGATTGCTATAAATTCACAAACATAAATTGGAGCGATTATTCTGCTGCCGTCTGACTCACAGCTCACGCGTGGCAAAGTGAACACAGACTTCAGACAGCAAAATGTTCTGTAAAAGTACGGGATTAAAACTTTTCTGGCATATGTTTCCTTCTAGTTTTTCTCTTTCTTTAAACCGTACATGACAGGTTTTTGTGTTCTCCTAATTACCTTTTATTTGTTGGGATAGAACCTGTGCGAGATAGATAGTTGTTGAAGAGGCTGAGCGGCTCCTGTACTTGATCTGATGCGTAATGTGGTTTAAGGTGACGTTTAAAACACTTTGATCAGTTGTAATTGTGCACACGTTGAGCAGAAGAAGAAGAAGTAACACCCAAAAGCATTCGGTCAGAAAATACTCACTACCCACTACACTACAGTCCCCCTTAACTTCTTACCTGAGCCGGAGCGCACACATAGTTCCCAGCATGCATTACCCAGGCGCACATGACCCATGCCCACCCAGGCCAAGATTACAATGGCAACCAACTCAAAGACTCAAAAATAGCCTAATATGGCTCCTATAGCTTTGTTAGGGACAGATTTTGCCAGCGCATGATTGGACTAAAGACAACGCTCATTTGCTCATTTTATTCTTTAAATTTGATGCTCGTTTGATTGTTCTCCCCATCCAGGACGCATCGACTTCTGAGGCCCTGCTCTGAATGCCTGGTATGAACCATGGACGCTCTTTGTGCAGCAAGTATACTGTTTGCATGTAAACGGTGATCCTACAGTTGGCCTGCTCTGTCTCCACTCTCTCTCCGGCTCTGTGGAGTTTAGCCACAGTTCAAACCGACAGATCAGGGGCCACCGTTTTGACTCCACAGACGGATTCAATTAACCACAAGGAGCAAAACGGCACTTTTGCTTTAGGCACGTCCTATTTCCTAATTACTCCTTGAACGTGGCGTCACTGGCGTCCTCGTGTGTGAGGAGGAAATGGAGTGCGTTTGAAATATTTCAGTTCCAAATTACATACATAAACCTGTAGGTACACATCAGGCCAGGCCTATTGTATATATTATATTATAAATGTATCTATATTATAATGTAAAGGCTGTGCAGATTACAAAGCTCCTTGTGACTTTTTGTGCAGGAAGAAAACTACCACGAACACCAGAAACATTTCAGTCTTCTTTTTGGACACTTGAGAGTTAGTCAGGATCCATCAGTCCATCAGATAAGGCACTGACAGGGCACTGACAGGGCACTGACAGGGCACTGACAGGGTACTGATAGGAGACTGACAGGGTACTGATAGGAGACTGAAAGGGCACTGATAGGAGACTGAAAGGGCACTGACAGGGCACTGATAGGAGACTTAAAGGGCACTGATAGGAGACTGAAAGGGCACTGACAGGGCACTGATAGGAGACTTAAAGGGCACTGATAGAGCACTGATAGGAGACTTAAAGGGCACTGATAGGAGACTGAAAGGGCACTTAAAGGGCACTGATAGGAGACTTAAAGGGCACTGACAGGGCACTGATAGGAGACTGAAAGGGCACTGACAGGGCACTGATAGGAGACTTAAAGGGCACTGATAGGGCACTGATAGGAGACTGAAAGGGCACTGACAGGGCACTGATAGGAGACTGAAAGGGCACTTATAGGAGACTGAAAGGGCACTGACAGGGCACTGATAGGAGACTGAAAGGGCACTTAAAGGGCACTGATAGGAGACTTAAAGGGCACTTAAAGGGCACTGATAGGAGACTTAAAGGGCACTGACAGGGCACTGATAGGAGACTGAAAGGGCACTTAAAGGGCACTGATAGGAGACTTAAAGGGCACTGATAGGAGACTGAAAGGGCACTGACAGGGCACTGATAGGAGACTGAAAGGGCACTTAAAGGGCACTGATAGGAGACTTAAAGGGCACTGATAGGGCACTGATAGGAGACTTAAAGGGCACTGATAGGGCACTGATAGGAGACTTAAAGGGCACTGATAGGAGACTGAAAGGACACTGACAGGGCACTGATAGGAGACTGAAAGGGCACTTAAAGGGCACTGATTGGAGACTTAAAGGGCACTGATAGGGCACTGATAGGAGACTTAAAGGGCACTGATAGGGCACTGATAGGGCACTGATGCCTGCGCGCTATTGGCCCGTATTATGAAACATGGTTCCCGGTGCCTTAAAAATACATAGCTCCACTTCTGGCTCCCTTCCTTCCTTATGGGGACTTAGCCGAGTCTCCCTGGTTCTGTGTAGGTTTTCCTCTGGCTGCTTTAGTTTCCAGGTCTCCCCTCTGGCACCAGGATTCCCCTCAACAAGAGGCTCTGAAGCTCAGTGGGACTATCCTGGTTAAATAAAGGTCATTAATCTGATTTCTTTAATGATTGTTCACACCTGTGCAGATTTTGAATAGGGAAATTGCTCAAAAAAAGACAAATTAAAGTGGCAGAGACAACGACAAGAGTTAAACTGATTGTACTTTTCCAAATGTCTCATATAATACACTAATTAAATGACAAATGCCACCAGCCGTTTTCAGATTCCTCTTCATTAAAAACACACCAAAAAGTCAGATCTAATTATTGGGTTATTCGACAATTGTAGTTATAACTTTCACTGACCATATAAATGTTCCCAATTACTCGATTTGCAGGTTCAAGCACGAGCTAGTGTGGCTCAAAAGTGATGATTTAAACCAGTAAAAGTGAAGACACTACCTTTTAAAAATACCTCTACAACTGCATGTTTATGATGATTATGATGATTCTTTTTAATGGAATTAATTAAAATAAAAGATTTACAAAGAAAACAAACATGAATTGGCATTTCTGAGATTGTGATCATTTTCAGTTCACAATGTTGGACCAGTAGCTTGACCTAAAACACCGACTTTGAGTGACATATGAGGGTTTGAACTATTTGTCAGCGAGACCTCGAGGCTCTGAAAAGAACTATGTATTCCCACTGGGACGGTCCGTCTGACAGAAATAGTCAAAATGTCCCAAATCCTGGAGACAAAAGCGATGTTGATGAACGGTCCTCGTCCTCAGTCACAGAGTCATGTCCTCCAGCCTCAGCACGGATTCAACATTTCGGCCGTTTCGTAGATCTTGAGATGAAAGAAAAGGATCTGAAAATAGCGCGTAATGTTATTGATGTCGACCGGAAACATTGTCGTGTGCGTTTGTGTGAACATCCGAGAACATTTAGACTAAACTAGGACTAAATCTGGTCCAAACTGAGCTCAAATCAGGACCAAGCCAGGACAATTGTGAATGCAGCGTAGACTTTACTATTTTGGAAATCTTTCTGATCAAAGTAAATTCGTAAAGAACACGCTGAGAGAGACAGCTTTACAATGACGTAAGTGAAACATCTTTTTCAAGTGAAATCTCAGGAGACACGAGTGGAAAGCTCTGAGCAAGAGTCAGTTTTCTCTCTGTGAAATAAACACGGAACAGAACGTGAAACTTGTTCGAGACGAGAGCACGGCAGAGATCTGTGGATAATCATGATTCACTTCATGTTTCCCATTGTGTATTCTTGTGTATTCTTGTATATTCTTGTGTATTCTTGTGTATTACTGTGTATTCTTGTGCATTATTGTGCATTATTTGTGTAATATGGTGTATTATTGTGCATTTGTGTGCATTATTCGTGTATAATTGTGTAATATGGTGTATTACTGCCGTTTTCCAGCAGTGATTCAGGGACAAAACCAGGACTAAACCTCGACCGTGAACTAGACAACTGTGTATAATTCGCTGAGATTTTGTCCTATTCCAGGCTGCTTTGTGACTATAAGTTGCACAGTTTTTCATAGTTGTGTCTGGGGTGCGACTTATACTCCAGAGCGACTTATATGTGATATTATCCGTTCTTTTTACACGGGCAACCGCATTTCACATGTTGGATTAAGCGACGCAGAAGAAGAATCTGCACTTCCTCTACCTCTGGAGTTTGTGGAGTTGTTTAGAAGTGACACAGAGCAAGAAGAATTCAATTGATCTAGTGATTTGGGGTAAAACTGATGCTTTGGTAAACTTGTTAGCATGTTCTTTATGCTATAGTTATCTGAATAACTGTTCATATGTTACGTTAACATACCAGACACTTACCACAGTTCTGTCTGTGCGTCATGTAGCTGAAGGTGTTAGCGTTAGCATACGTACACCTATTCACCATGTTCTCTCATCTGTTATTATTTTAAAGTGCATTTAAAGATAAAATGTCTGTTCTTGGTCTTGGATTTGATCAAATAAATTTTCCCCAAAATGTGACTTATACTCCAGTGCCACTTATATATGTTTTTGTTCTTCTCTATTATGCATTTATGGCTTGGTGCAACTTATAGTCCGGAAAATACGGTACTTCAAATCGAATCGCAGATTTCAGGTATCGACTTTGGCCTGGTGGACGCGGGACATTTTCAGGAAGATTAGACTTTTCGGGGAGATTTCGAGGCCGCTGCTATTGTTGCGTGTGCGTTGTCGGCGTGTCGTATCATTTCGCAGATGCAGCAAAAGGGACGATAATTCAACGAAACGGTCTCATCCACGTTCTTTTTTGCATTATTTTCTGCAAATTTACAACACCCACTGCACACCGCGACGCCACCGATCCAATTCGGCTCGTTCTTTACAAAACTAAAGAGTGAGTAAAGGGCAGAAATGTGTGTCGATGTTTTCATGAACACTCAGCGAGGATCGGTGAAGCAGCTGCGGATAAGCTACGGTAAACACAACGTTACTTTGTGTGTAGACTATTGCCAGCTTTCTGTGAAAAACAGTTTTCTAGTTGATTTCTAGTTTACAAAATAAGCACAGTTTTGGCTTGAAACAAGAAGTGCAACGCTATGATAGTTTTAAATGGCTGACACTGGATGTGCTAGTTTCGTTAGCTTCGTTAGCTCACAACATTTAGCTTCCAGTGTCTCTCCTCTGCAGGTTTGTTTTATGTTCGCGTTTGGGGATCTTGAAATGTTACGCTCCTCATGTCTGTATTTGGCACTTTTTATGTCACATTTTAAACTCCTGTGTGTATAAGATCCATTCTGAAATCCTCTCGCGCCCACCTCCCACTTTTAGAACCACTCACCTAAATAATTGCCGCCCTCGCGATTGCCTGATTGCAACCGTTCATAGTTCCGTTGCGACTTGCCGCCCTCCTTGACGCTAACCGCCCACACAACGACGCCGCCTGCTCTCACAGATGGAGTTGTCATTCAGTTGAATCTCGGCCGATAGCATCTCGTCTGGGTTTGTTATCGGCGCTAGCAGCAGAACGCTTCAGAGACCGGACCAAAAGCACCAGATTCACACTGAACGCCGTAGAGCCACAGAGAGGGGGGGAAAACGAGCCCACTGTCCAAGCTACCACTCCCACTACTTCCTCTTAATGGACGCTTCCTGGAGTCGATTACGGATAAACGTTTTCAATCTTGTTCCCAATTGATTTCGCCTTATTTTGTCACAAAGAGGAAAATAAACCTAAACCCTATGTTAAATCCGTCTCTCACAAAGCATAACAGAGGCTCGTAGAATCTCGTCAGTTCCTCAAATTGCAATTCAGTTTCATATGGTTATCGCCCGCCCCTATGCAAAGTCTACAGAAACACTTTTGTTTTTATATATTCATTAGAATTCATACAAATTCAGATTGAAATCTCGGTTGCTGAATTTTAAGATCCCCGATTATGTCCACCCACATTTTACAACTGATAATCTGCCATCTGTCTACAACCGAACCAATCAAAGCGCCAATCAACTGATCAACAGAGCACGTTCCAGCTGTGAGGAGGAGGTTACCACAGCTGTGAGCAGGAGGTTACCACAGCTGTGAGTCTGTGAGGAGGAGGTTACCACAGCTGTGAGCAGGAGGTTACCACAGCTGTGAGCAGGAGGTTACCACAGCTGTGAGGAGGAGTTTACCACAGCTGTGAGCAGGAGGTTACCACAGCTGTGAGTCTGTGAGGAGGAGGTTACCACAGCTGTGAGCAGGAGGTTACCACAGCTGTGAGCAGGAGGTTACCACAGCTGTGAGCAGGAGGTTACCACAGCTGTGAGGAGGAGTTTACCACAGCTGTGAGCAGGAGGTTACCACAGCTGTGAGGAGGAGTTTACCACAGCTGTGAGCAGGAGGTTACCACAGCTGTGAGGAGGAGTTTACCACAGCTGTGAGCAGGAGGTTACCACAGCTGTGAGGAGGAGGTTACCACAGCTGTGAGGAGGAGTTTACCACAGCTGTGAGGAGGAGGTTACCACAGCTGTGAGCAGGAGGTTACCACAGCTGTGAGGAGGAGGTTACCACAGCTGTGAGTCTGTGAGGAGGAGGTTACCACAGTTGTGAGGAGGAGGTTACCACAGCTGTGAGCAGGAGGTTACCACAGCTGTGAGCAGGAGGTTACCACAGCTGTGAGGAGGAGGTTACCACAGCTGTGAGCAGGAGTTTACCACAGCTGTGAGCAGGAGGTTACCACAGCTGTGAGTCTGTGTGGAGGAGGTTACCACAGCTGTGAGCAGGAGGTTACCACAGCTGTGAGCAGGAGGTTACCACAGCTGTGAGTCTGTGAGGAGGAGGTTACCACAGTTGTGAGGAGGAGGTTACCACAGCTGTGAGTCTGTGAGGAGGAGGTTACCACAGCTGTGAGCAGGAGGTTACCACAGCTGTGAGCAGGAGGTTACCACAGTTGTGAGGAGGAGGTTACCACAGCTGTGAGGAGGAGTTTACCACCGCTGTGAGGAGGAGGTTACCACAGCTGTGAGCAGGAGGTTACCACAGCTGTGAGCAGGAGGTTACCACAGTTGTGAGTCTGTGAGGAGGAGGTTACCACAGCTGTGAGCAGGAGGTTACCACAGCTGTGAGCAGGAGGTTACCACAGTTGTGAGTCTGTGAGGAGGAGGTTACCACAGCTGTGAGTCTGAGGAGGAGGTTACCACAGCTGTGAGCAGGAGGTTACCACAGTTGTGAGGAGGAGGTTACCACAGCTGTGAGCAGGAGGTTACCACAGCTGTGAGCAGGAGGTTACCACAGCTGTGAGCAGGAGGTTACCACAGCTGTGAGGAGGAGGTTACCACAGCTGTGAGCAGGAGTTTACCACAGCTGTGAGGAGGAGGTTACCACAGCTGTGAGGAGGAGGTTACCACAGCTGTGAGCAGGAGGTTACCACAGTTGTGAGTCTGTGAGGAGGAGGTTACCACAGCTGCGAGCAGGAGGTTACCACAGCTGTGAGCAGGAGGTTACCACAGCTGTGAGTCTGTGAGGAGGAGGTTACCACAGTTGTGAGGAGGAGGTTACCACAGCTGTGAGCAGGAGGTTACCACAGCTGTGAGCAGGAGTTTACCACAGCTGTGAGGAGGAGGTTACCACAGCTGTGAGCAGGAGGTTACCACAGTTGTGAGGAGGAGGTTACCACAGCTGTGAGGAGGAGTTTACCACAGCTGTGAGGAGGAGGTTACCACAGCTGTGAGCAGGAGGTTACCACAGCTGTGAGCAGGAGGTTACCACAGCTGTGAGCAGGAGGTTACCACAGTTGTGAGGAGGAGGTTACCACAGCTGTGAGCAGGAGGTTACCACAGCTGTGAGCAGGAGGTTACCACAGTTGTGAGGAGGAGGTTACCACAGCTGTGAGCAGGAGGTTACCACAGCTGTGAGCAGGAGGTTACCACAGTTGTGAGGAGGAGGTTACCACAGCTGTGATGAGGAGGTTACCACAGCTGTGAGCAGGAGGTTACCACAGTTGTGAGGAGGAGGTTACCACAGCTGTGTGGAGGAGGTTACCACAGCTGTGAGCAGGAGGTTACCACAGTTGTGAGGAGGAGGTTACCACAGTTGTGAGGAGGAGGTTACCACAGCTGTGAGCAGGAGGTTACCACAGCTGTGAGGAGGAGGTTACCACAGCTGTGAGCAGGAGGTTACCACAGTTGTGAGGAGGAGGTTACCACAGCTGTGAGCAGGAGGTTACCACAGCTGTGAGCAGGAGGTTACCACAGCTGTGAGCAGGAGGTTACCACAGCTGTGAGGAGGAGGTTACCACAGCTGTGAGCAGGAGTTTACCACAGCTGTGAGGAGGAGGTTACCACAGCTGTGAGGAGGAGGTTACCACAGCTGTGAGCAGGAGGTTACCACAGTTGTGAGTCTGTGAGGAGGAGGTTACCACAGCTGCGAGCAGGAGGTTACCACAGCTGTGAGCAGGAGGTTACCACAGCTGTGAGTCTGTGAGGAGGAGGTTACCACAGTTGTGAGGAGGAGGTTACCACAGCTGTGAGCAGGAGGTTACCACAGCTGTGAGCAGGAGTTTACCACAGCTGTGAGGAGGAGGTTACCACAGCTGTGAGCAGGAGGTTACCACAGTTGTGAGGAGGAGGTTACCACAGCTGTGAGGAGGAGTTTACCACAGCTGTGAGGAGGAGGTTACCACAGCTGTGAGCAGGAGGTTACCACAGCTGTGAGCAGGAGGTTACCACAGCTGTGAGCAGGAGGTTACCACAGTTGTGAGGAGGAGGTTACCACAGCTGTGAGCAGGAGGTTACCACAGCTGTGAGCAGGAGGTTACCACAGTTGTGAGGAGGAGGTTACCACAGCTGTGAGCAGGAGGTTACCACAGCTGTGAGCAGGAGGTTACCACAGTTGTGAGGAGGAGGTTACCACAGCTGTGATGAGGAGGTTACCACAGCTGTGAGCAGGAGGTTACCACAGTTGTGAGGAGGAGGTTACCACAGCTGTGTGGAGGAGGTTACCACAGCTGTGAGCAGGAGGTTACCACAGTTGTGAGGAGGAGGTTACCACAGTTGTGAGGAGGAGGTTACCACAGCTGTGAGCAGGAGGTTACCACAGCTGTGAGTCTGTGAGGAGGAGGTTACAACAGCTGTGAGCAGGAGGTTACCACAGCTGTGAGCAGGAGGTTACCACAGCTGTGTGGAGGAGGTTACCACAGCTGTGAGCAGGAGGTTACCACAGCTGTGAGTCTGTGAGGAGGAGGTTACAACAGCTGTGAGCAGGAGGTTACCACAGCTGTGAGTCTGTGAGGAGGAGGTTACCACAGCTGTGAGCAGGAGGTTACCACAGTTGTGAGGAGGAGGTTACCACAGTTGTGAGGAGGAGGTTACCACAGCTGTGATGAGGAGGTTACCACAGCTGTGTGGAGGAGGTTACCACAGCTGTGAGCAGGAGGTTACCACAGCTGTGAGTCTGTGAGGAGGAGGTTACAACAGCTGTGAGCAGGAGGTTACCGCAGCTGTGAGCAGGAGGTTACCACAGCTGTGAGCAGGAGGTTACCACAGCTGTGAGTCTGTGAGGAGGAGGTTACAACAGCTGTGAGCAGGAGGTTACCACAGCTGTGAGCAGGAGGTTACCACAGCTGTGAGCAGGAGGTTACCACAGCTGTGAGTCTGTGAGGAGGAGGTTACAACAGCTGTGAGCAGGAGGTTACCACAGCTGTGAGCAGGAGGTTACCACAGCTGTGAGCAGGAGGTTACCACAGCTGTGAGTCTGTGAGGAGGAGGTTACAACAGCTGTGAGCAGGAGGTTACCACAGCTGTGAGTCTGTGAGGAGGAGGTTACAACAGCTGTGAGCAGGAGGTTACCACAGCACAGGATTTGACGTAGAAGGTGTGGGGGGAAAAGCACCAGTCAAACAATGCAAACTCTTGCCGTCTTATGTCAGAGATACTTTACTCTTAACATTGTCAGACTGAACTGGATCAGACTGGGATATCCACGATTGCAATGTCTTAGGGTTCATGTCTCCAGGTCCCGGGTCTTGTACTCAACTTTCGGGCTGCTTACATTTATTCTACAACAGGAGGTATAAGTAGGTACAATAAGGAAACCACCTGAAACTGGGACATCAGATAACAAAGGCACAGAGATGGGCCATATGTGACTCGCCGTCCTAAAAACCGTCGGCCCTGACGAAACGGAGAAAAAGACAAATTAAGTTTTTTTTTTTTCAAATGTGTGATTTTCGTTTTTTTGCAGAATGTGCGAGTTGAAATTATGAATGAGCCCCTCTGTGCTTCAGATAACACTATTGGTTGTCTTAAAAGTATACATTAAGCTGTTAAAAATGGGTAGTTTTCGGGTCTTTTTCCAGTACTCCGCTCGGGGGCGTTACCTATTTCCAGCAGCGCAATGTTGTTATTTTTCGACCAATCAGCTGGAAGCACATGGCTACTTATTCAGCCACTTATTCAGCAGCAGCTACGTGTTCTCCTCTGAGACATTTCATTAATTTCTTCAGAGCTTATGATTCTACCACTACTACAGCCACCAAATGCCTAAGACGGAAGTGCCCCCGGTCCTCATGGCGTTTGTTCCTGCGCTAGCCGCTGAATTTGGCTTGTTGTTGTTCCGACCGGAGCCGGGCGGAGCTAAGCTAACTGTTCAGCGCTGACATCTGCAGCAGTGGACCCCTGCATTGCATTGCAACGGAACTGAGGTACTTTTACTCTAAAGGGTTGCTTTAATGTTGTGTTTTATGGTGGTTTGGTGTTAGTTTTCGTGATTTTCGTCACTTTTGCCTCGGGCACGGTGGCTGCCCACGAGTCCAAAGGTTCACTAGTCCGAAAATTCAGAAATTTTAAGGTTCACAAGTCCGAAGGTTCGCTAGTCCGAAGGTGTGAGTCCAGGCAGCGGGCTCTCCTCGCCTCCCTTTGCCCTACACACTGGCTTTTAAGACTTTTCTAGTGTTAATGCACTTTTTATGATTAAACTCACGTATTTTCCACAACCGACTTGGTCTGTGCATAGCCTGAGCTCCTTATCGTATTATTAATGAATTAATTAACTCTGGGATTAAACTGTTTTCCAGTGGCTGCGGTGCTGTCAAATAGCCCAGCAGTTTCAGGAGCCGCGGCACGAAATAGCATAGCAGTTTTGGCCGCGCACCGCTGCAAAATAGACACATCGGTCTTCAAAAGCTGAATTTCCTTTTCGGATCGGATCACGCATATTTCTATACTTATGATCAAATGAAGACATAAAGCGGAGGATTCGGGATGTTCCCTTGTTATTTTTAGATACACAGTACAACTTGCGGTGCCTCCTGTGAGCAGCTGGTGCACAAAACGTGACGAGCCCCAGTGCGTGTCTTCGTGCCTCGTGCGCATTTTACAGACTGACTACATCCCAATGCCGTCTGCACCTTCTCTTTAGCCTATGAGGAACTTTCGGACTAGCGAACCTTCGGACAGGTGAACCTTCGGACCAGTGAACCTTCGGACCAGTGAATCTTCGGCCAGTGAACCTTCGGCCAGTGAACCTTCGGACCAGTGAACCTTCGGACCAGTGAACCTTCGGACCAGTGAACCTTCGGACTCGTGAACCTTCGGACTCGTGGGGGGTAACCTCGGGCACCGGAGCAGATGGAGCTAAGCTAAGCTAAAACGCTGCTTCAGTGCACTGCTGTGAGATCTAGCAGTGTTATTGACCATAAAAATCATTAGACAGAGACATCATTAGATAGCTTTGAATTACACTTTCAGAAATAACTAAAAATGTCACATATGCCAATAAATGAATATCTCTAAATGTTTTTGAAGCCACAATTTTTATTTAATTGATTTGATTGATTACATGAATTAAATGTATTAATTTATTTTTATGTACACATTGTATTTAAAAGGTCAAACAAAGTCCTCTGGCAGTTCGCCGTCTGCATTTGATTATTAGAGTTTTAGTCTCCGCAAGGCAAGAAGTGCGCTGTTAGCATGTTGTTGTTAGCGTTACCATGACAGCAAAACCCTAGCGTTGTGAAAATGGCTTATAAACACACTGCGGTCAATAATTGTAACAGTCAGAAGGCGTTTGTACAGTGAGCTACACGTGTGGACGGCTGCAAAGGGTTTCAACTGAACATACGTAAACAACAATATGAATAGTTCTGTTTTTCAGCTTTTAAAGACAGTAAAAAGAAAATGTTTTGTTTCAGCAATCCTGGTTATTTGTCGTGATTGATGAAAACATTTAAAATTGTCCTAGTCCTAGATTCTACATTCACGTTTAACAGTAACACTGATTTATCTTGACATTTACATTGTTTTTGCCTGTTTTTTTAGGTCAAACTGTTGAAGAGTTTGTGGAGCCTCGGGGTCCTCGTGCGTGGAATGTGGTCCTCAGCTGCTTGGGGGGGGGGAGATGTCATTTGCCCCGCTGTCGGATGTGCGAGCGGGGCCGCGGCGTTGAGAGGAGTCCCTGAAGCAGATGGAGGAGAGATGGTAAGAAAGAGCCCATTAGCCACGGCTCCTCGTTAGTGCCCGGGCTTTACGTACACCTGACTGGACCCGGACCCCGAGGCTGCAGCGCCCGAAACACTCTGAGAATATTAAATATGCTGTTTACAGGAGGCAAACCACGCAAAAGTCCATTCAAAGACCATTCAAAGACCATTTTAAGACCATTTTAAGTCCATTTTAAGTCCATTCAAAGACCATTCAAAGTCAATTTAAAGACCATTTTAGGACCTTTTAAGACCATTTTAAGTCCATTTTAAGTCCATTTAAAGACCATTCAAAGTCAATTTAAAGACCATTTTAAGTCCATTTTAAGAAAATTTTAAGACCATTTTAAGACAATTTTAAGACCATTTTAAGTCCATTTTAAGACCTCTTTAAGTCCATTTTAAGACCATTTCTAAGACCATTTAAGTCCATTTTGAGACCATTTTAAGACCATTTTACATCCATTTAAAGACCATTTTAAGTGAAATCTCAGGAGACACAAGTGGAGAGCTCTGAGCAAGAGTCAGTTTTCTCTCTGTGAAATAAACACGGAACAGAACATGAAACTTGTACGAGACGAGAGCACGGCAGAGATCTGTGGATAATCATGATTCACTTCATGTTTCCCATTGTGTATTCTTGTGTATTATTGTGTATTTTTGTGCATTATTGTGTTTTATTGTGTATTATTGTGCATTATTGTGTTTAATTCTGTATTACTGTGCATCATTGTGCATTATTCGTGTATTTTTGTGTATAATTGTGTAATATGGTATATGTATTATTCGTGTATAATTGTGTAATATGTGTATTATTGTGTATTATTCGTGTATAATTGTGTAATATGGTATATTATTGTGCATGATTTGTGTATAATTGTGTAATATGGTGTATTATTGTGTATTTTTATGTAATATGGTATATTATTGTGCATTTGTGTGTATTATTCGTGTCATCACAGCCAGGGTAAGTAACACGTTTCTCCACAAATTTAACAGCAAGTGTATAAAAAAAGAAAGTCCCTCTTATTGTTTTATATTTATTTAACAAACCAGCTCCACGAATAGTTTTGTGATGAGACGTTACTTTAGTTTAACAAGGACGTTGTATTGGTTAAATCCACGCAGTAAACTTTGACTTAAGAGTTAGAGGGCGAAACGAATCATACGATTTTCCCGCCAAAACATCGAGTCTTGTCTTCTCCGGCACCTCCACCTTCTTCTTGTGGTGTTTTTTGGCGGGTGGTGCATTACCGCCACCGTCAGGAGCTGGAGTCGGTTCTTTGTTCGTTATTTGCAGTGATCTCCAAAGTGTAAAAGTGCTCCCAGTCCTTAGTTCCTCTTCACGTCCCTGAGCCGATCCCTCCGGAACAATCTAAATTCTTCCGTCACATCATCCATATCCAAAAATGTCCTGTGCGGAGTCTTTCCGGCTAAAAGATGCCCAAGTCGTGCCTGATGGAAAATGGGCCTCGATGAGAAAATTACAGCCGAAATTCAAAATCTTTCATATGTCTGCCCAATATATCGGGCGATCTCTAGCATGTGGCACCACCCGCGTGTCTCCCTGGAGCTTTAGTTAGAGTTAGTCTGACGTTATAGTCCTCCTTTGGGTTATTTACTATTTTATACCAACTTATCCAGGGTTTAGTCCAATTTTTCGACCTGGTTTAGCATTAATTTAAAGCCGATATAGTCCAGGTGTGGATCTTTATCATTTCTACATTTTAACATGGTATTAACATAAATTCGGATGGTTTAGTAGAATATTTTTGTTAATATTGCCATCTCTCTCTTCCTTTTGCACACATATTTAGACTGATCCCTGCTTCGGCCGCAGCACCAGATTGAACCGGTCACGCACATCGAGCCGCAACAAATAATCTTTATGAATAAGTGAGAGAGCGACATCTGCAATTACGACGTGGCGCTTCTCGCTCGCCTCGCTGCAGACTCAAACGACTTCAGCTCAAATGAACGACTCCGTGTTATCGAGGAGGTTTTCATAAACAGTCGTAGGAGTAACAAGATGAGGAAGTATGAAGCGTCAGCTAATCTACTCAAGTGTTCACTGTGCAGAGGAAGAAAAACATTGCTTGATTTAAACGTTGGGGAACAAAGAGTAAATTAGAAGAAAATGTTTAATCAAGTATTTTATAGGGAAAATATGACTATAATTCCATTGTTATTGGTCTTAGTTTGGCGTCTCATGTTTTAGATCTCTGCCCATTTCCAACACTCCAAACTGTGTGATTTCCCCTCCCAACCAGTAGATGGCGCCACCACTCAACAGTTTGGTCCACTCACGCGTTCTCATGGTAAATCTGGGTGCAGCACACAGCTTTACTGATCGTGACAAGATAACAGAAAAGCACAGAGTGAGTGTGGAGATGATTTATGGACTTAAAAACAGCAGAGAAACGCCAGAGCCTAATCAGAGCCACGCCAGGGCCACATTAGGGCCACGCCAGGGCCAAGGCCACGCCAGAACAATGTTAGAACAAGATTAAAAGCTGAAAAAAGTACGTTAGTCAATTACAGGCACTCACTAGTCTTACCGTGAGTTAGCTCGCCTTTCCACAGATCTGACCTTGACTTGGCCTCATGACGTCCCCTGCTTGTCTTCATGAGTCTTTGTCCCCAGCGCCATGACGACATCATACGGACCCACACATCTTGAGTGATGTCACAAGCTGCTGAAGCTACGAAAACTGCATTGAAAGTGACAGCGACCGATAGGGGTTAGGGTAAGTGTGAATATGGACCAAATTATTGTCATACATTTATATGCATGACAATAATTTGGTCGTGATTCCATATCATCCACAGTTTGATAATATTTCTGTCCAATAAAGCCAACCGGGCAAAATAACAACAATTTCTTCATTAAATGTGGGATATATAAAGGTTAAACACCGAAGAGCAGGGTGTCATAACAAAGTGTGAATGACCCTATTGTTCAAAGTGTCCCCGACAGAAACATCATCATCATCATTATCATCGTCATCGGGACTTTGCAGAGAGAGAGAGAGTGTGTTTTGTTCGGGTTATTTTCTCTTTTCCTGTGTTTGCGTTTTTGCCATCTCCAGCGGAGCGTGACATAAAGGATGAGGGACATTGGGGACTTTTAATACGTTCCCGGCGAAAAAAAAGGTGAGACTAAATTAAGGTGGCACCTCTCCGAGCAAAAGGATGGCATTACAATGTGCGGACGCGACAGCCGTGGAGGATTAGCTCCGGCGTTACACTGGAACCAGACAATTCACCGACGCTCCTTCAGGAAGAATTAAAGCGGAGAGGAAAACACCGCGGCGCTGCTCAAGATGTGTCGGCACTCGACTGTGGAATAAAGACGTTTTATTATTTTAGCGTTTGGGGACAAGGCACTTCAGCCGCATTATCCGGTCATGGACGCGGCGTGCGAGCGACTGGCGGCGGTCTCAGGGGTCGCCGGCAGAGTTTGGCAGGCTCACTTTTGTCAGTCTGCCAGCTAATCCGCTTCATGAAGTGAACGATGACTAAAGTCGGGCTGCATTCGACCCAAAAGACATTCAATTTGCATCGATTGGTCGACGTGAAGGGAGCGGAGAGGAAAGTCCATAATCCAACCAAAAATCAACACGACTTTGCATACAGAAAGGTTTACAGAGACACTGCACATTTACATATGGATGAAAGGAGAATGAATGGTTCTTTTGGGCTTTCGGGAAGATCCGCGCACTGGATTGTGGGATGCCTCCAGAGCGCCTTCAATAGCGAGGACCGCGACCCCGGAAACAATGCAAAGTGTTTATTGGCAGGCGAAAAACATGAACACGAATGTACAGAAATGGATGCCGTTTTGGGGCTTCCGGCGATGAGGGCTGTAGGGGCCTCGATACCCCCATCTAGGACATAAAGTAGAGTTAGAACCATTAAAAAGAGTGTGGGAGGGAGAGGCAAGACGCCATGAACACAGGTGTGGATGATCTGGATGCTTAAATAGTGTAGCCGCAAGAAGGGGGGTGAAAGGGGCGTGGTCCTGCTCCCGAACTTAAGACAACAAACGTATCTTCGTTTAGTGCTGGTTAGGAACCTCCTGAGGTTCTTGCGCTAAAGAAGCTGTGAAAGGAGCAAAATGTCTCCTTTCCTTACGCCCTCCTGACTTCACTGATCATTTGGGACGGTCCATCGTGGCCGACGACGACGCACGTCCAGGTTGATGATAAGGAAAGGGCTTATTTTGCCAATTTGGATAAAGCTTCTCTCCCTGAGCATGTTCATTCCATGGATCTGTTACATGATCTGCAAAGGGCATTTTCAGCGTCGTGAGCTGAACTGGTGGCGAAAAAATTCTCCACCGTCCAGAAGGCATTTGTCTCATTGAGCGCACTGTAAAAAAAAACCTGCTCACGCTCGGCTGACCGGGACCCACAGCTTGAACAACAATGTAACAAGCGATTTCTGTCTTTTTTTCCCGATGGTGAACTTTTCCAGTTAAAAAATCCTTTAAGTTTCGAGTCGCATGGTACGCGGGCTCGCACTCCTCGTAGCAGGGTGTGTCGCACTAATTAAGGTCCCGGGGAAACATGTAACAAGATGGAACCATGGAGAGGAATAACACAGATGGTTTATTCAAAAAAGATGAGAATAATGCCTTGTCACGGATCAATAATACATGCATAATGTTGGTAGTTTTTATTTCAAAATGTGAAAAAAAAATACTTTTTCGCTAATTTGATATGTACGTCTACTAATTGCACAGGCCTTTTCCAATTATGCAAAGCCATTTCTTTATGATTGTACTATTTCAAACTAAGCTATCCTCCAAAAAAAGGAAACTGCACCAAACTTAACACACTGCACATGTCGAAATGACCTTAAAATGAGTGCGTTCACAAGCGCATTAACTAAACAAACGTGAACATGATCAGAGCAAATGAAAAACAACAACTTGGGTTAGGGTTAGCACACAATCGCGCCCGACGAGAGCCGACTACGGTCTTTGCGAAGGAAGAAATAAAACACCTTGATTTCCCATGTAAATGTTATGCATAGCTGTAAAAATCCACCTGATAGTGACAAAGAAGGGGAAAATGAGAGGAAATGTGAACGTCCCATAAATATGCATTAACACTTTGGAGCATTATTCACCGTTTTATCTAAATGCAAAACTGTCGAAACTCCGAGGCTCATATTGTTCAGCTTATGATTTCCACGGAGAAATTCGTGTTTGTCAGGATGAAAACGACGCGTGATGTACAGAAGGAGCAGCGCTAGATTCAGTTTACCAGATATATTCCCGTCTCCGTCGAAAACGTTCAGCATTTTTGTCGTTGAGGCGCAGCGAAGCGGCTCGTCACTCAGATGCAGAGCCCCCCGGTGGACGTGAGGCATATAACCTTCTTTGAGGAAAGCGTCATGATTTAAAACGCTCCGAGAGACATTTTGAGTTTTGTCAGATTTGTCAGATTCTCAAATTCCTGTGACATTTTGAGGGTTGAGATGCGCAGGCTTTGTGTCGTTTTTCATTTCACGGGCGCGACGGGAATTCAGGAAGCTGGACTAAATCGACGATGACGAACAGTTGCGGCTACAAATTCTTTAAAAATCAAGTCTTTTGGATTTAATTATAATTTTGTATTAGAGGAGCCCACTATGATGACAACACGAACAAGGCAGTTTACGTCGCCCGGATCGGCGTCACCGGGGCCCCATCCTGGAGCCAGGCTTGGGATGGGTGCTCCATGGCGAGCGCCTGGTGGCCGGGTCTTACCCCACGGGGCCCGGCCGGGCACAGCCCGAAAGAGCGACGTGGGGCCGCCCTCCCGTGGGCCCACCACCCGCAGGAGGATCCATAAGGGGCCGGTGCAGAGAGATCTGGGCGGCAGTCGACGGCAGGGGCCTCGGCGACCAGATCTCCAGACACAGAGACTAACTCTGGGGACATGGAATGTCACCTCGCTGGGGGGGAAAGAGCCTGAGCTTGTGCGGGAGGTTGAGCGATACCGACTAGATATAGTCGGCCTCACCTCCACGCACCGTTTGGGCTCTGGAACCCATCTCCTCGAGAGGGGCTGGACGCTCCACTTCTCTGGTGTTGCCCGCGGGGAGAGGCGGCGGGCTGGTGTGGGCTTGCTGATAGCCCCTCAGCTCAGCCGCCACGTGTTAGAGTTTACCCCGGTGAACGAGAGGGTCACGTCCCTCCGCCTTCGGGTGGGGGACAGGTCTCTCACTGTTGTGGCGGCCTACGGGCCGAACAGCAGTGCAGAGTACCCGGCCTTCTTGGAGTCCTTGGGAGGGGTACTGGACAGTGCACCGACCGGGGACTCCGTTGTTCTACTGGGGGACTTCAACGCCCACGTGGGCAATGACAGTGACACCTGGAGAGGGGTGATCGGGAAGAACGGCTTCCCCGATCTGAACCCGAGCGGTGTTCAGTTATTGGACTTCTGTGCTAGCCACGGATTGTCCATAACGAACACCATGTTCAAGCACAAGGGTGTTCATCAGTGCACATGGCACCAGGACACCCTAGGCCGGAGGTCAATGATCGACTTTGTTGTCGTGTCATCAGACCTCCGGCCGCGTGTCTTGGACACTCGGGTGAAGAGAGGGGCAGAGTTGTCAACCGATCACCACCTGGTGGTGAGTTGGATCCGCTGGCGGAGGAGGAAGCCGGACAGACTTGGCAGACCCAAGCGCATTGTGAGGGTCTGTTGGGAACGTCTTGTGGAGCCCTCTGTCAGTAGGGTATTCAACTCGCACCTCCGGGAGAGCTTCTCCCATGTCCCGGGGGAGGCTGGGGACATTGAGTCCGAGTGGACCATGCTCTCCGCCTCCATTGTTGATGCGGCTGCTCGGAGCTGTGGTCGCAAGGTCTCCGGTGCCTGTCGTGGCGGCAACCCCCGAACCCGGTGGTGGACACCGGAAGTAAGGGATGCCGTCAGACTGAAGAAGGAGGCCTATCAGGCCACTCTGGCTTGTAGGTCTCCGGAGGTCATCGACGGGTATCGGCAGGCCAAGCGAGCCGCGGCTCGTGCTGTCGCTGAGGCAAAAACCCGGGCCTGGGAGGAGTTCGGGGAGGCCATGGAGGAGGACTATCGGTCGGCACCAAAGAAATTCTGGCAAACCGTCCGGCGCCTCAGGAGGGGGAAGCAGTGTCTCACCAACACCGTTTACGGTGCGGGTGGAGGCCTGCTGACCTCGACTGGGGATGTCGTCGGACGCTGGAAGGAATACTTTGAGGATCTCCTTAATCCCTCAGTCACGTCTTCCGAAGAGGAAGTAGAGACCGGGGACTCGGAGGCTGGCTCATCCATCACCCAAGCTGAAGTCACTGAGGTTGTTCGCAAACTCCTCGGTGGCAGGGCTCCGGGGGTGGATGAGATCCGCCCTGAGTACCTAAAGTATCTGGATGTTGTAGGACTGTCTTGGTTGACACGTCTCTGCAACATCGCGTGGCGGTCGGGGACCGTGCCTCTGGACTGGCAGACCGGGGTGGTGGTCCCTCTGTTCAAGAAGGGGGACCGGAGGGTGTGTTCCAACTACAGAGGGATCACACTCCTCAGCCTCCCAGGTAAGGTCTATTCCAAGGAACTGGAGAGGAGAATCCGACCGATAGTCGAACCTCGGATTCAGGAGGAGCAGAGTGGTTTTCGTCCCGGTCGTGGAACACTGGACCAGCTCTATACCCTCCATCGGGTGCTCGAGGGTTCATGGGAGTTTGCCCAACCAGTCCAAATGTGCTTTGTGGATCTGGAGAAGGCTTTCGACCGTGTCCCTCGGGGTGTCCTTTGGGGGGTGCTCCGGGAGTACGGGATCCGGGGCCCTTTGCTCAGGGCTGTCCGGTCCCTGTATGACCGGAGCAGGAGCTGTGTTCGCATTGCCGGCAGTAAGTCAGACCTGTTCCCAGTGCATGTTGGACTCCGCCAGGGCTGCCCTTTGTCACCGGTTCTGTTCATAATTTTTATGGACAGAATTTCTAGGCACAGTCAGGGGTCGGAGGGTGTCCGGTTTGGGGACCACAGGATCTCATCTCTGCTGTTTGCAGACGATGTTGTCCTGATGGCTCCATCAAACCCGGACCTGCAACATGCACTGGGACGGTTTGCAGCCGAGTGTGAAGCGGCTGGGATGAGAATCAGCACCTCCAAATCCGAGGCCATGGTTCTCGACCGGAAAAAGGTGGCTTGCCCTCTCCGGGTGGGTGGGGTGTCCTTGCCCCAAGTGGAGGAGTTCAAGTATCTCGGGGTCTTGTTCACGAGTGAGGGAAGGATGGAGCGTGAGATCGACAGGCGGATCGGTGCAGCGGCTGCAGTGATGCAGTCGCTGCATCGGACTGTTGTGGTGAAGAGGGAGCTGAGCCGAAAGGCAAAGCTCTCTATTTACCGGTCGGTCTACGTTCCTACCCTCACCTATGGTCATGAGCTTTGGGTAGTGACCGAAAGAACAAGATCGCGGATACAAGCGGTCGAAATGAGTTTCCTCCGCCGTGTGGCTGGGCGCTCCCTTAGAGATAAGGTGAGGAGCTCGGCCACACGGGGGGAGCTCGGAGTAGAGCCGCTGCTCCTCCACGTCGAGAGGAGCCAGCTGAGGTGGCTCGGGCATCTGTTCCGGATGCCTCCTGGGCGCCTCCCTCGGGAGGTGTTTCAGGCATGTCCCACCGGGAAGAGGCCCCGGGGAAGACCCAGGACACGCTGGAGAGACTATGTCTCTCGGCTGGCCTGGGAACGCCTCGGGATCCCCCCGGAGGAGTTAGAGGAAGTGTCTGGAGAGAAGGAAGTCTGGGAGTCCCTGCTCAGACTGCTGCCCCCGCGACCCGGCCCCGGATAAAGCGGCAGAAGATGGATGGATGGATGGATAGAGGAGGAAGATGCAAGACGAAAACATTTATAATATTTCAATCATTGTTTATTTTTTTAGATGCTCAAGATAAAAAAGAAAATACTAACAATTAAAATGATGAATAGAACCATCTGGAATAATCTCCCAAACAATGGAATAAACTAATATTTCTGCACTTCACACGCACATTTCAACTTTTTTTTTTTTTTTTAAATATTGTCCACCCATATATTTTTTCAATTCTGTAAAACAACAATCCCAAAAGAGTATCTACTGCCACATCATGAAGTAAATATACTAAAGAAAACAAAGAAATAAAGAAACAAACGTGACACTAAAAGGAGAACATATTAAGCATTAACATTGGCAGAGTGGATCCTGGACTACCTCACAGACCGACCCCAGTTTGTGAGAGAACTGTGTGTCTGACACTCGGACCTGCAGTGTGGGGGCGCCCCAGGGCACTGTCCTCGCGCCCTTTCTCTTCACCCTCTACACTGCAGACTTCAGACACAACACGGACAGCTGTGTCCTGCAGAAGTTCTCTGACGACTCTGCCATCATCGGATTCATCACAGACGACGATGATGTGGAGTACTGGGGACTGGCGCAGGACTTTGTGGACTGGTGTCAGCGGAACCACCTCCTCATCAACGCGGGGAAGACCAAGGAGATGGTGGTGGACTTCCGCAGACGCCACTCGACTGCCCCCTCACCAGTGAACATCCAGGGACGGGACATTGAGAGAGTGGACTCATACAAGTACCTGGGTGTTCATCTGAACCACAAACTGGACTGGACTCATAACACAGACGCACTGTACAGGAAGAGCCAGAGTCGGCTCTACCTCCTGAGGAGACTCAGGTCTTTTGGAGTGACAGGGCCACTCCTGAAGACCTTCTATGACTCTGTGGTGGCATCAGCTCCTGTAGGTGTGGCCTGCCGGAGCAGCAGCATCACAGAGAGGGAGAGGAAGAGACTGGACAAAGCCATCAAGAAGTCCAGCTCCGTCCTGGGCTGTGCTCTGGACTCGGTGCAGGAGGTGGGGGACAGAAGGGTCCTGGCTAGATTCACATCTATGCTGGACCATGAGTCTCACCCCCTGCAGGACACTCTGTCCGCTCTGGAGAGCAGCTTCAGTGAGAGACTGATCCACCCTCGCTGTGTGAAGGAAAGGTTTCGCAGGTCTTTCCTTCTGCTGCTGTCAGACTTTATAACAAACACTGTTAGTCCTGAACACTCGCAATACTGACCTAACCATGAGCAATTCCGTCATATGTGTAATTACTGTGAAATTCATCTGCAATCTATGTGCCGTCGTGAAACATATTCATGTGCAATTACTGTCGTGATCACATGCAATGGTATTTATGTATTTATTTATTTTTATCTTTATTATTTTTTCCCCTCAATCCCTTGTTGGGTTTTGTCTATGGGAGTTTCTGTTTATAGGAGATCTTCTACTGAAAGTGTTTGAAATGTCTGAAATCTGTTCTTTTCTTCTGTATCTACCTCTGTATCTTCCTGCGTTGCACCAATGAAATTTCCCCATGTGGGACAATAAAGGAATATCTTATCTTATTAATATTAAATGTTGTTCCTTGAGCTATAATATTCCACAGTATAAATCCTCCATCTGCATGTGGAATGTTCCAGAGTGTTGTTTTGACGTTCTCGTTCCCTCCTCCAGTACAGTTAGTTTAAACTTTTGATTCATATAATATTATTTAACTGTTGGTCCTGTTTAGTGACCAATATTTATTACATTTATTATCTATTTCTATCTGAGTTTTGCTGATGTTTTTCTCACTCGGACGCCAGAGTCATGTGACCCGCGGCGAGGAGACATCGCTCTGCTGAACCGAGCAGGACCGTGGTGTGAAGGAGCGGGTGAGTGCGGTTTCAATGGCACGTCACATATTGATGACATCACAGAGGGATTCCGTAAAGAACTTGGCTCTACTTCCTGACACTTTTCAAAATGTCCTCGGAAACTGCCAATTCACAAATAACACCATGTACAATACTGACTTATCATGTGCAATACTGACATATTCATGTGCATATAACTGCTGTAAATAAGAGTGTTTACTTTGCCACTATTATTATTATCATTTTGTCTTACGTTATTTTAATTTTAATTTTATTTTATTATTATTTTTTCTCTCTATTCCTTATTAAGAATATGAGCGGTTCAGTCTATAAGAGTTTTTCTATTAAGGGTGTTTTTTTAAAGCTTTCTTTAAGTTACCTGTTCTTTTCTTCTGTACCTACTTGCGTTGCAACACCGAAATGTTCCAATTGTGTGGACAAATAAAGGCTCATCTTATCTTATCTTATGTAAAACTATGATAAATACTTGACCACGTGTGCCGTCTCACCAAACTAAGTCATAATTTGAAAAACAAGAGAACCTGGAGTATAGACTTTAAAGGTCTGTGACACTTTTGTCGTGCCGGTTCGTTATAAAAACATGCTCTCGTTGGGTTCATTATGTCCGTGTTTGAGTTATTTATGTGGGTTTCCTCCTTCACTTGACCCGACTTTCATACGATTCACAAGGTTATCTCTGGAATGTGTTCGGAAAGACAACGAGGAAGGACTTTCCGCAGAGTTTGAGCCAATTACAGCCAAATCGACACGTTTCAATTACAAAAACACGTGTACGATCGCAGCTACAGTTTTCACCCTCGCTCGAGTTAACAAACAAGTCTGAAAATATGGATTCTGACAAGTTGTAACACAGGATAATGTCACGCGCAGGACCACAGATTTATACAAACGACAAATACAAACCGTCAACATGTCATTTGTCTGCCATTTCTATTACACGTTTATCTCAATTTGAAGCTGAAACGATACTTGCTTCATCGCCACGGCAGCAGAACCTCCATCCACCTCAGCCTCTTCACGGTGGCTCAGGTGGTCGACGGTTCAAGCCCCGCCCTGACTGTGGTTGCACTCTAACACTGTATGAATTTAGTGTGCAAACAACAACAACAAAACATTTAGCCACAAACTCAAAAGCTAAAAACTTTCCGCATGGGAGCGTAAAATGGAAAAGTCCTGGATACTTCACTTCCCGCCTTGTACTTCCTCCCGGTGCCGCTCTTCCCATGAAAGTGCGAGACTAATTGGATTCCCGACCTGAAAGAAGTGCTTGATATTCAGTAAATCCGGTGGAAATGTCGGCCTGTAATGAGGATCTTTTATGTCCCGGGGTCCGACCAGGCCTTTTCAAAAAGAGAGATCTCCTTCAGAAATGACGGGGAAGTATCGTCGACGGCTCCCGCGTCCCCCCTGGGGTCACGTCGAGCAGGAAATCTGAACCCGTGTTTCAGCTTGATTAATGCCAAATTCACCTCTTGAAAGACATTTTCCGCCGGTGAAAACGCGGCGCCGCCCGATCCGCTCTCACGACTTCAAACGAAGCCGGATGTGTCGCGAGCGTCCGTGAGAAGGTTTATGACACCTGTAGGGTTAGTAACTTAGTTAGTTAGTAACTTTTGTGCTCGTCTCCATGGAGATCTAAGTGTCTATTCTGCACGTTTGTAGTTACAGGTGTTCCGTCTTCTGTGTTACCGTGAGTACAGAGCTCCGCGGATCAGGAGTCTAATCGATAGAATGTGCGTACGATCGCAAATGTTACAAACGTGACTTTCCGTGTGGAGCGTTTGACCTATAAAAAGGTCCAAAAACGCAGAGGTTTGCACGTCGAGGCCTTTGTGAAAGCCAGAGAGATGAGGACACTTTTTGAAGTTTGCGTTTTGTCCGTACGTACGCTTTAAGTAAGAATTCCACATAGAGTTTTATATAAGTGAGACCCCAGATGTCTTATCTATAAAGTAAATGTACAAACATGTTCATGTCTTTCTACATTAAAGGGCCCATGACAGGTTTTTACGATGTTCTAATTTGACTTTGTTTGGTGTAGTTCAACCTGTTGTACATATAAATGATAGTTTTACGCCAATCGAGCAGGTATTTGTGGAGAAAACTGTGAAAAATCTCATTCCAGTCAAAGTTTAGGTAGAATTTACACAAAGAAACAACTTTGACGCTCTAAACATTAATTCAACAAAATAAAGTTACTCTCATATATTTTTATTTGTCAGAAATTAAAGTTTATAATTTTACTTCCTGTTTGTGATTGATGACATCACACTTGGAAATTACCCAGAAAACACTGGGCCAAAACTCATCTAATGTCACAAGTCTGTATAATATATGTGTGATGTCACTTCCTGTCATTTTCCTACAGATTTTTCAATGTTTTCTCCACAAATACGTGCTCGATTGGTGTAAAACTATAATGTATAAGTACAACAGCTATAAATACACCAAATAAAGTAAAAAATAGAAAATTGTAAGAAACTGTAACCCTTCGCCACCTGTTTTATTGTTCATTTACATTTTATTTTAGTGTTTTTTGACTATGCCATTGGCGGTTTGCCGCTAAAAATGACCAGTCTTCCCAAAGTTTCTAGCCAAGCCTTTAATAAACCTGGTCAGTTCTGCTGACTACGGCCTGTAATCACTTATATTCTTATTTACTTTGAGATTTAAACGCAATTAATCTGTGAAGCACCAACTCCGAGTTCATTTGTGCTCTATAAATATATAGCCATAATTATATTGTTGAATCAATTAGCGCGCATCCATTTTCTCCAGCATTATAAGCTCACAAGCATCATTACTACAATACAATATATGACACCCGCACTGTACGTAAACCTCGTACTCGAAAACATATGACTCAAGCGGGTCGATGCCAACGTCTCCGATCGATGGAAATCAACCTTGCATCTGCTCCGTCTTTACGTCCATCTTTTCTTTTACCCAAATGTATAACCCTGCGCCGAGAATCACTCTTAACCCGGTTGCTAGCTACTGCACGGACACGTATCGGACCATTGCCACCGATCGAAAGATGCGGCTCTCAGATACTCGTTTTGGAGGTAAGTCGCCCGGTGCTTATTTCAACCAATCGACTGTGGCATTGATTGGTTGTGAAGCGACTCGGAAAGGAGAGAGTCGAGCCGGGAGTGGAAAATGTATTTATTTATCTTTAGGCTAGGCAAAATAATATGTCTGTTTGCCATAACCCGACCGACCCGCTATGAAACTAGCCGACTGGGAAAAAAATATCAGCATTTTGTTGAAAAAACGTCAAAATCTTTTATTTTTCAATTATTTCACCGACCGGACTTTCCTGAACCGCCATGTTGAATATTTTTATCACGCTGATAAACCTGTGTTTCATCCCTAAGAACTGATAACGCATCGCGCAACACATGTGCATCATCATTATCAGTCCTCCACATGCGTCTGTAACAAGACAGCGCGCGCGTAGGAGTCGTGATGTTGTTTAAGTCAAGTTGGTTTGCCTCTGTCGGCGCCACTAAAGTCTCCATAGGACATGTGTTTCTCTGTCAGGGTGTGAAATTTGACTTACGCAAATGCATTCTGGGATTGAAACACGCCCAGCAGCGTCATCACAACAAACATGGCGGCGCCCGTGTCCCCCGCATGTTGCCCCCGCTCGCCTTAGCTACCAAAATAAAGGATAGCGGCGTACAAAAGGTCGATTAAAATATCTTAAAATCGTGAGATTTAGTCTCCCGATCGGGTTGATAGAGACGTTTTCGTCATTGACTGTTATAACCTGACCCCTGGTGGTCATTCCGAGTCAAAAAATTGCAAAATTTGAATCTTTTTTTTTTCCCTTCAAAGTGAAAAAAATAAGAATTTACTTACCGTCCGACCCACTTAAAAAATGTTGACTTGGGTTACAGCAAACAGACAATTTATCTGGGGTAGCCTAATTAGGCCCGAGCGCCACAAGCTGGCGAGAGGCCTATTAATCACGTAAGGCCGTGCGAAGCACGGCTGCGAAAGTGCGCACGTAGTGCGCACGAAATCGAGCGCGAAGCGCTCGCCCACTTCTAAACACTCACTAACGCACTCCTTCACTCATGCACGCCTCGTGCATACTAATTAGTAGTAGGAAAATGGAACATTACCGTTGTAAACGGGCGAAGCCCGTGCAAAAGTGCGCACTAAACGAGCACTTTACATTGGGGTCGTCATCTCCTTATAAAGCACTCATTTGCACTAAGTAGCTCACGAATACGTTCCCCATATCTTACATGTTCCGTGCATGGTTTATAAATTATTACTGTATAGAGGGCCAAAAACACAAAGTGGGCGGAGCCCACTCAAAATTAACGAAATTACCCGTCAGTGACCAGGGACCCACACCATGAGGCTCGCGCTTTCCGAAAATGAATAGTTTATGATATTTGAAAAATGGGAAACATTGTTTTCGCATCAGAAAATTCTGATTCTTTCTTCTTTCTTTCTTTCTTTCTTTCTTCTCGGGACCAACCCCCCTATTTTTCACCCAGTGAACATTGACGAAAAGTCACAAAAATTTGCACACCTCTAAAAATCGTGCCTCTCTACATTCTGGCTATTTCCCTTTTCTAAAATAAAAAAAATTGGAGCGTCAGCGCCCCCAAATGTACCAAAAATGCATTGAGAGATAGGAAATGACCCAAAAAAAATCTGATCGTAGAATCGTGAAATTTGGCGCAGAGGTAGATGGTGACAAGAGAAGTAAAAAATATTATTACGGCAACGCCGTCCACCCAACCAAATGTCGGCCATATTGGTTCAAAAATGGCTAAGCATGACTCGGGAGTTTTTCCAAACGTCGTACTTTTACGAACTCCTCCCAGGGCGTTGGCTCTAAAAAGCTGAAATTTGGTGAAAATGCTACTGAGGAGTGGGACATCAAAAGTTATTCAAATTACATTGATACCTGTCACGGTCTCTGTGCGGCGAAGCCGCAAACTGTAGCTAGAATTTCAGAAATCTCCCAAATTTAACATTTCTGCCGTTTGCGCAGATAAAGTCCGAATTGCGTCAAATTAGAATCAGTTGTTAAACTCTTTGCGCTAAACCTACTTGAAGTGAAATAAATTAATTTGGCACCACAGCGCCCCCTACAGATTTTATATGGCGGTTAAATGTTTAGTTTTGCGAAATTTTATGAAATTTGACACACAATTCAATTTTGGCATCCCCATTAAAAAAGTCAATGAGACCCATGTCATAATTGTTATGGTTTTGCCGTAGCGATGACCAAAACCTCCCATGTTATTCCAATGGGGAAATCGCCAGAACATGTTTACACTTTAGACTTTCACAAACTCCTCTTAGGGCGTTAGCCCTATTAACCTGAAATTTGGTGAGACTCATCTTCAGGGGTGGACCGTCAAAAGTTATTCACATTTTTATTCAAAGAGTCACGGTGTCTGTGCGGCAAAGCCGCACATTTTGCCAAGAATTCAAAATAAAATAGCTTTTTGATGGTAAAACAAAGGGGAGAAGATGTGACAACGTCACAGATTCAGCAGTAGGCGTAATAAAAGGACAATTGGGGCGCGTTAGCGCCCCCTCCTCTTGCGGCGTGGCGGCGGTGTGGCGGCGGCGTGGCGAGGGCCGATCATTGCCGCTTGCGGCTATATTCTTAACTTATTTTAATGATCCTGCAGCATGTGGAGTCTCTGAGAACAAACGCTCTGCTAAATCAAATGACAACATACTATTTCCAATGTTTGAATGTGGATTGTTGGTACTGGGCCGTGGTCCTTGGGCGTGGCAGCGTCAAAGTGCACGGTGGGTCTTGCATTTATTTAATTACTGGTGTTTAATTGCTGAAAAAGGCCTTGAAAAACAATGCATTCTTACTGTGCGTGGGCCTCTCTGTCCAAAGATCTGACCGGTAACTTTCCCGGCGGCACCCAGAATACTGAAGACCTGCCATAGAACGTATTATAACATGTTCAGTTACTTGGTCCAATCAGAGTTCTATATTCTGAATACTTAGAATACTTTTATGTTGTATTATATTAGTGTGATGAAAAATGACATTAAAACAGCTTTTTGTTTCTATTTCAGCTTTGTTCTGCGTTTATTTACAGGATAAAAGAACCTTTATCACAAATTAGTGTCGCGGCTTAAGTTATTTGGACACAAAGTAGACGCGAGAGAATCCGATAAGTAATTGAAACTCTTAATTAGCTCAAAATCATAAAGTGCTGTAGCGGCCGACTGCAAAAATCACCTCGAACCGATGGAACAACCTGGCACCCAATGACTGCAGACCAGGGTCTAAGGAGGCGGGGCTTGATTGTAGATCAGCAACAGATGAGTAGCTCCGGAAAAGTCCGCCCCGCGCACAAACAGAAAAGGGGAGGAGCCGAACAGCCAGGGTCACAGTAGAGGGCATGGCAATTAGAGAAGAACAAATGGCACATGTTCTCACTAGAAGAGCTGCTTTTCCTATTTTTCTCATTAATTCAGTAAATTTTGAAGACTAAATTGTGTCCCAAATAGAGCTGCACGATTTGGGGAAAATATCTACCATATTTTCCGGATAATAAGTTTCACCTTTTTTCATAGTTTTGGCCAGGGTGCAATTTATACTCAAGAGCAATTTATGTGACATTATTTGTTATTTTCACATGACAACCACAAGAGGGCGCTCTAGGCTCTAAGCAATGCAGAAGAAGAATCTGCTCTTCCTCTACCTCTGGAGTTTGTGGAGTTGTTTAGAAGTGACACAGAGGAAGAAGAATTCAATGGATTTAGTGATTTGGGGTAAAACTGATGCTTTGGTAAACTTGTTAGCATGTTCTTTATGCTATAGTTATCTGAATAACTGTTCATATGTTACGTTAACATACCAGACACTTACCACAGTTCTGTCTGTGCCTCATGTAGCTGAAGGTGTTAGCGTTAGCATACGTACACCTATTCATCATGTTCTCTAATCTGTTATTATTTTACACTGCATTTCAAGATTTTCAGACCAGAACTGCCAACGCAATTTGATTTGCAATTTATCATTTACAGGATTCTGTTCAAACGCAATTTGAAAAAAAAGTATTTCAGAGCGTGTTTGTGGGGACATAAACTATAGTTGGCCATTTTTATGCGGAATTAGACCAGATATTGTGTCGATTTGCTAATTGCGTCCGTTCAAATTGTGATTTCGATTCAATGACAATTAATCTTATGTTCCTCACCTGTTACTTAGTTACTTAAAAAGTGCATTCTGGGTGTATTCAGTTATTAACACATGACAGCATAGAATATATAAAGCACATGTAATTAGCAAAGTCACTTATATTCATGTTCACAGATGCCAATTATGAGCAAGACCAACTATGTAGAGGCCAATTAACGAGAGAAGAACACACACAGTTCAGTCGCTCAAAGTCTCACTGTCAATTAACGGCTCCTTTTGGAATGATAATCCCTTGATTTATGCATTAGTAAAAGTTGGTTGATAAAGTTAAAGTGACGTATGACGTCACTTTAAACGTTGAAAAATCATTAGAAAATGACATAAGTGACTTTTTTTAGCAAAATTCCAAATATATTAATCTCAGCTGCATTTTAGTTTAATAACTTCTCCGACCTGTAGGGGGCACTTTTTTTTACTGTTCCTGGTGAGGAGACAAAATAAATAAACATTTGGCTGCACCATTCATTTGTATTTAAAGGAATGTTCTTTTTGAGGAGACAAGAGAAGTAGTGGAGTTTGTAGCAAAGCTGTAACATCTCCATGGAAACGACATTGCACATTCTACTCCAAAAGTACTGCAAATAAGTGCACTTCACCGTCACAGAAACGTGTCCCAATTCTATTCTACTCACTGATACAAGTACAAGCTCTCACTCCAAACTCCACACTGCCCCCTACAGGAAAGACACACTGCAAAAAGGAAACCTAGAACCAACCTCTGCCTAGAATGTTCCGCAACATGGCATCAAACGTATTCAGTTACACGTGTTTTTCTGACAAATCTATACCTGAAACAACATGAGCTGCTTGTGGAGACAAATACAGCAGATCGTCCCACACAAAATGTAATAAATCAATTTTTTAAAATTGCGATTTACGTTTTAAAAATAATATAAAAAAGAAGTGCAGTTTGCTCCTAGTTCTCACAAACATTTTAGCACACCATTATACGCATTTATGATTTGATTTAAATTATTATTTTTGGCCACTAATGCTGCAAATTAAACTACATCAAGAATCACAAAAATAATGTTAATGAACGCTTTCCTTCAGCATGATTAATCATCGCCATCATTTAATTCCACATAATATCTTTTTTTACTTGAATTGAAACCATTGGAAGTATATATTAAATTAAAATGATTGGTGAAAAGTGACGGGAAAGACGATTAAGAGAGACAATCGGACAAAAAGCGCCGTGACGAATCTTAGCGTTTCTTTGGACTCAGAGACAGTTATTTAATACAGACGTGTTTCATTAAGCAGAAGATGGATGTAAAAGAGTCAAGAACAAACATTGTAGTCTAGAAGGTTCCATTTCAATGACCAGGAAGGATACTTAAAGTGCCCCCCAGGTCTAAAACGCAGTTATGATAAAAAAATATTTTGAATTTTGTTAAAACATTTAAAAAATGTTATCACAAAATAGCATAGTTTATAATTTCACTTCCTGTTTGTAATCGATGACATCACACTTTGAAATTACCCAGCAAACACTCATCTAAAAATAAAAACCTCATCTAATATCATCTTTTCAAAGAGTCAAAAAAGTTGTTTCTTTGTGTAAATTCTGCATAAACTTTGATTGGAATGAGTGTCCCTGGTGTGATGTCACTTCCTGTCATTTTCTGCAGATTTTTCAACGTTTTCTCCACAAATACCGACATTAGAACATTGTACAAACCTGTCATGGGGACTTTAAAAGCAGGAACAGTGCGGTCGGGCCCCAAGGAAGACACAAAATGGATTCAAACTCGTTTTGAGAAAGATGATTTTGTGTTGATGTGATGGGAGAGTTATTTGTTTGCTCACCTGTTGTACTTTCAACTACATGAGTTCTTTATGGTCAGATTGATGTTGATGGCATCACATTATTTTAAGTTATCATCATCATTATGATCATTTTATTCACTGGCATTTCACCCGGCAGGAGAACTGTGTTGTCCTCTAAGATATACAAAATATTAAAAGACTTTCAATTCATTTTTATTTGGTTTGTACGAATTTATTTATTTTTTAAAAAATATATTTTGTAACATGTTTTTTTTTTATTTATTTTTTATATGGACATAGTATTTACATTGGACGAACCAGATGCAATGTTTTAAGTATTATAGCAGAATATGCTAATTTTCAACACCTGTCCATAGGGCCAATTTAGAGTTGCCAACACATCATGTCTTTGGATGGTGAGGGGAAGCCGGAGAACCCGGGCTTGTTTTGTGGTCTGTGCTTTGGAGACTTTGTGTTGGTAAAATGTGCATCACAAATAAAGTTGGATTGGATTATCTTTTATCCTTTCATATAACCCTGAAGACCACAGCTTGTTTTTATAACTTTTTTGTTGTTGTTGAAATATTAATATTAGCTGTGTGCAGAAGATCCAGCTGTATTCATCAGTATTTTCAAACACTTTTATTTTCATGGGAGTTTTTATTTCATTATTATTTTATTTATTTATTATTTTATATATAAGTTGGTTCAGGCATCATTGTAGTTGTTTGTTATTTATTTGTTTATTTATTTAATTTGATATTTACCGGTGTAAGTCATCATGTGACCACGGGCGTAGCCCCGGAAGTATAAATAGAGACCGGGAGAGAGATAGAGGGAGAGAAGCCGTGAAACAGAACGGTAAAAGAAAAGACTGGCTAGAGAAAAGAAAAAGACAAGCGTCTGCCAGAAAACCACTTAACTACCAATGGTCACATATTGGCGAACACGGTGTCACGGTGTCAAATCTACAATTAAACCTCACTGGACACAAACATCAGTATGGAGCGTGTTGTCCTTCTTTTAGACCAAGAAAACCACGGTAGTTACAGTGAAAACGTGTGTGGCTGTGACTGCGCTTCCCTTCGCATCCTGACGGCGGCGCCAGAGTCCATGATCTTCGCCTTACAACAAGCTACAACGTCTGTCGTCTGGGGAGCAATTAAAACTCGACGTCAGGTGCAACTGGGAATGTCGGACTCAACCACGGGTGAATAAAGTAAGATAAAGGACACAATAAATGCAAAATGACATCTCAAGACAATAAGTCCTCTTCAAGTGAGAGTGAAGAGGAAGTTGAGTCTCAAGCACAAACTGAAACAAATGCTAAAGAGGAAGAAAGTTTTCCAGAACAAGACAAAGTTGAATCAAAAATAAGGAAATCTTCCCGTAAAAGACGTTTAACTCCAAAAGCGCTGGAGCTAAAGGAGCAAGAACTAGTTCGTAAAGTAAAAAAGTTCATTGCAGTGTATGAAAAATGGAAAACAAGAATAAAAGACATTCAAACAATATTAAAAGAAGAATGCGCTGAAAAGGATTTGTACAATAAAGTTTGACAGTGAACTAACAGGACTATATGATAACATTAGAAAACTGTCAGCTCCAAGTCAAGAAATAAGAAGGAAAATGGATGCATGCACAGCTGTTACCATTGATTTAATGCGCTTAATGAGAGACAGACTGATTGAAGAAGCTGGAGAGTTTGATGCGGTGGCAGTGAAGGCAAAATTACGTGCACTTTTGGACAATGATTATGCGAGATCTATATTTGGGTCTACAGCCACCAGAGCTTCTTCACGTAACTGTCGTTCAGAACATCCCTCAGAAACTCTTAGTATCTCATTAAAGAGAGCAGAAGTAGCTGCAGAGTTAGCTGTAAAGCAAGCTGAAAATGACATGGAAGAGGCTATTGAGGTGCAACGTCAAGAACTTAGAAAACTTGAAAAACAGAAAGAGATTATGGGAATGCAGGCCAAGTTGAGAGTGTATACTGATGAAGAGATGAAAGTGATAGATGAGAGATGTAGTTCTGTACATAGCAAAGGCAGTGCTAAGCTATTATCTCATGCTAAACGTGTAGAGCCAGCAATGCAGAGTGAATCATTTGTTAAGGCTTTTCATGAGTCAGTTGCTCTCACTAGACTTCCTGCTCCAGAGCCCACTGTGTTTTCAGGTGACCCTCTTAAGTTCATAGAATGGAGCACAAGTTTCAAAGCGCTCATAGAACGACGGTGCTCAAATCCTGCGGACAGGTTATTTTATCTGCAAAGGTACATAGCAGGAGAGGCTAAATCTACTTTAGGAGGCACGTTCTATAGAAAGGATGAGGAGGCATATCAACAGGCGTGGGAGAGGCTGAATGATAGATATGGGCATTCATTTGTAGTGCAGCGTGCATTTAGAGAGAAGCTTAACAAATGGCCAAAGATAAATGAAAAGGAATATGTTAAGCTAAGAGAGTTTAGTGACTTTCTGCACACATGTTGTCATGCCATGCCCCACATAAAAGGTCTACAAGTGCTCAATGACTCTGAGGAAAACCAGAAGTTGCTGACAAAACTCCCAGATTGGATCACGTCAAGGTGGAATCGTTATGTCACTGAGGCACTAGACAAAAGTAAGGACTACCCGAGCTTTCAAGAGTATTCGTCCTTTATCTCTAAAGAGGCTCGCATTGCGTGCAACCCAGTGTCGTCCTTGTATGCCCTAAAACCACATGTAGACAGCCAAATCAGAGAAACCAGAGGCACAAAGGGAAATACCTTTGTCACTAATGTAAAGTCAGCGGAGCAAGTAAAATCCAAAGGCTCAAAAGATAGAGACTTTCTACTGCAAAACTCAAGCAAATGTATGTGCTGTGGAGAGGACCACATCATACATAAGTGCCAAAAGCTTAGAGAAATGTCCATAGACGACAAGAAAAAGTGCATATTTGAAAACAAACTGTGTTTTGCGTGTTTGAGAAAGGGGCACATTTCCAAAGACTGTAAAAACAGAGCAACATGTGGCATATGCAAAAAGAGCCACCCAACTCCACTGCATGAGGACCGCGCCTCAGCAGATAAGTCCCCTTCCAAGAACATAGTAAATCAAGCCACCACCTCACTCTCGTGCTCGGTGGGAGATTATGAGCATTGCAGCACATCAATGATTGTTCCTGTGTGGATCTCATCTGTTAATGCTCCCGACAGTGAAACTTTGGTGTACGCTTTATTGGACACTCAAAGTACTCACACCTTCGTTGATCAGGAAGTGTGTGAAAATCTGCAGGTAGCTACAGAGACAGTTAGACTAAAGCTTGCCACTATGGTCAAAAGAGACGCTATAGTGAAAAGTCAAAGAGTACGAGGACTTAAGATTAGAGGGTTCTACTCAGACACTAAGTTTGAGTTACCCCCAGCTTACAGCAGAGACTTTATTCCGCTTGAGCGTGCTCATATCCCTACTCGTCAAACAGCCAGTAAATGGAGACACCTTGCAGACTTAGCTCAAAAGATGCCCCCTTTAATGGACTGTGCTGTTGGACTCTTGATAGGGTATGATTGTTCCAGAGCCCTAGCCCCCAGAGAGGTCATCGTTGGTGGTGAAAGGGAGCCTTATGCTATTAGGAGCGATCTAGGTTGGAGCATTGTAGGGGGCAGGGCACCTAAGCTTGTAAACGCTAGCGATGTAACTGGTTTGTGTCATAGAGTGTCTGTTAAAAAGGTTTCTCCGGTGGCCCCTTCAGCCATTATTAATACACTGGAGTCAGATTTTGCGGACACCAAACCAAATGATAGAGACGTTGTTGCAGAACAAAGCACACCCCCAGAGCTCATGGTGGGAGATCCTGAAATAAAAACAATACAAGTGCTAAAAACTGAGTCAGCACAGCAAAGTGACATAAAGGAGCACTTGGCAAGATTCTCAAAATGGACGACGGCAGTCAGTGTCATTGCTCGCATCAAACGGATGGCAAAGAGAATTAAGACGACAGACCCTCCAAATGTGGAGGAAAGACAACAAGCGGTGTTAACACTAGTCAAACTTGCACAGAAGGATGTGTTTGACAAGGTCATTAACAAATTGACTCAATCACAGAAGTTGCCCTGCAACCACAGACTCTTTGAACTTGATCCATTCCTACAGGACGGCGTAATGAGAGTAGGAGGAAGGCTAAGAAAGGCTTCCACACGTTTTGAATTGAGACATCCTGTTGTCCTTCCAAAAGACTGTGATGTTACCCGTCTCATTATTGCACATTATCATAACAAGACCCAACATCAAGGCAGAGGACAAACATTGAATGAGATAAGAGCAAACGGTTACTGGATTGTGGGTGGAAGTAAAGCAGTAGCTCAGTACATCAGACAGTGCGTGTGGTGTAGGAGAGCTCGTGCACCACCTGAACAACAAAGAATGGCAGATCTACCCTTCGACCGCATCGACCCTTCGCCACCGTTCACTTATTGTGGCATGGACTGTTTTGGACCCTTTAATACCAAACAAGGTCGTAAAGTGTACAAGCGGTATGGTCTTCTGTTTACATGTTTAAGTAGTAGAGCAATTCATATTGAAATGTTAGATGATATGACAACCGATGCGTTTATTAATGCTTTAAGATGCGTTATAGCTATTCGTGGACCTGTGCAACAGATCAGGTCAGACCAAGGAACAAATTTCACAGGAGCTAAACGTGAACTAGAAAAAGCTTTAAGTGAAATGGACAATGAGAGAGTGAAATCCTATCTGGCAGAAAAGCACTGTGACTTTGTTATGAATGCACCAAGTTCATGTCATGCAGGAGGTGCCTGGGAGCGTCAGATTAGGACGGTAAGGAGCGTGCTGTGTAAAGTTCTTGATCAAAGTGTTGATAGATTGGATGATGCATCCTTAAAAACTTTTCTTTAGGAAGCGATGTGTATTGTGAACAGCCACCCACTTACAGTGAACAGCCACCCACTTACAGTGGACAGCATCAGTGATCCCAAAGGTTTAGAGCCCATAACACCAAATCACTTAATCACTATGAAAGGTTCCATTCCATTTCCCCCACCCGGTAATTTTGTACAGGAGATTTGTATGCAAAAAAATGCTGGAGAAGAGTTCAGTTCCTGTCAGAGCAGTTTTGGAACAGGTGGAGGAAAGAGTATCTTGCTAACATCACTCTGAGATTGTGTTGGCATTCGCCTAAGCGCAACATGAGGATTGGTGATATTGTGATAGTTAAAGATGAGAACACCCCTCGTAATGAATGGACACTTGCTAAAGTTATTGGGGTACATGAGAGTGATGATGGACTAGTGAGAAAAGTGACATTACAAGTAGGGGACAGGAAACTGGGAAAAAGGGTAAACGCTGACATAAGCTATCTGTTGTAGAAAGACCTATTCAAAAGTTGGTTGTTCTTGTAGAAAATAGTTGAAGTTTATACATGTTATTGATTATACATGTTTAAAAAAAAATGTTTTGTTTCTTGGAAATTACCTTGATGTACATAGAGTGTATAATGTAACAGTTTAATTGTTATCCAAGGTAATTTGGTGGGAGTGTAGCTGACGCTATTTGTCAGTATTTTCAAACACTTTTATTTTCATGGGAGTTTTTATTTCATTATTATTTTTATGTCTCGCCAAGTTGGTTCAGGCATCATTGTAGTTGTTTATTTATTTGTTTATTTATTTAATTTGATATTTACCGGTGTAAGTCATCATGTGACCACGGGCGTAGCCCCGGAAGTATAAATAGAGACCGGGAGAGAGATAGAGGGAGAGAAGCCGTGAAACAGAACGGTAAAAGAAAAGACTGGCTAGAGAAAAGAAAAAGACAAGCGTCTGCCAGAAAACCACTTAACTACCAATGGTCACATGTTGGCGAACACGGTGTCATGGTGTCACGGTGTCAAATCTACAATTAAACCTGACTGGACACAAACATCAGTATGGAGCGTGATGTCCTTTTTTTAGACCAAGAAAACCACGGTAGTTACACAAGGTTTTAGCAAGCAATATTTTCCCCCTTCACTCAAATTTCCACTGTTATATTATGAGAAGCTGATCTACTTGAAGGATTTGTACGTTAAAAAAAACATAGGCGAAGAGGAGGATGTTTGTTTGGCTTAAGCTGATTGGTCGAGGTGAAAACAGCACAATTACGATGGTATTAATTTCACATTTCTTCCAGACTTCATATTTGAATCGCGGGGCATAAGTGGAACACGGACCCCCTTCCTCATGCGGAGAGGGCAATCGAGTCATAAACATCACATATTAATTGTTCTCGACTGCTTACGGAGATTCTTTGGGCAGACGATCAAATCAGGCCCGACGCCTCAGTGCAAAATCAATAGATCGTCAATATCCGGGCTCGGGACGTTTGATCGATGCAGCTGCTTCTCGCGCACAGATAAATGGACGCTCGGACGCTCCGCTCATCGGTTTTTGTACAAGTCAAAGAGGACGGAGAATCTAGACCCGTTTAAGGGACATTATCGCCACCGTTTTAGATGAATCTTTTTGTCCAAACCCACTATTTAAAGGAATTTTAAAAAAACATGCAAATTTAATAATAAACTTTCATTGTTGAGTAGGATTCTGCCTGGACTTTTGTACTTCCCCAAATCAAATTTTTGTGAAATTGGTTTCAGCTTTTTAAGAGGAATTGTCCAAATTAGTGTAAATCAGACCATCCTCCAGCACCAGCTTTACTCATGTATTTAACAAATCTAAGGTTCATTTTGATTCTGATATTCTGCTGTGCTGAACTTAAATAAGATATATAAGGCCAAAACTCCAGAGTCATCTTTACAAAGAGTCCAGACGTGTGTTTAATCTGAATTAGAGCTCGCATTTTAGAAAATATAGTCCCACATGGTACGAGGGTAATACAGCATCGGTATTATTTCTATTATTTCAATTGTGCATTATTTACGTTAGCAATGCATAAATTACCATCACAATCGAAAAGGAACATAAAAACATACACAAAAAACACACAAGATGGTTCTGAATACTTTTTGTTTTACGCTTACATACTCTGTTTTACATTTACAACATGTCACACTTCAATGAGTCTTTTTATTAATTAATTAATGTTTTTTTATCTTTATCTTTTCTATTAACCTGTTACCACCCACCTATTTTCGCCCTGTGCACAATGGTTGGACATACCCAAATGGCATTGCTTATTAAAAGAGGATCTTATGTTCCACATGCAAGTGTGATGCATAATTAGAAAGCTTAGGCCTTCTAGTTTCTGCAGATGTGCACATTAACACTGTCAGGGCTTCAGAACTTACACTACAGAGGCCCAAACATAAACAAAACATCCTTTTTTAGTCTCGCCTGAATATTGTCAATTTGTAATGGTCCTGAGCATGACATATTTCATTGTGTGCATATGCTGTTCACTGTACATGATGTTTATCTTGTTGACAACAACTGTGTAAAGTTTCAGAGCTCTAGGAACAGGCATTTTGGTGCTGTTGACCTTTTTGTATCAAAAAGTATATTCGGAACAAGTGATCCAAATATGTGCCAACTGTGCCAAACTGTTTTATTACAATTTTAGCTCCTCTATGATCATAAAACATACATTTTGATGTTTTGTAGGCCACTAATAGCAATTATAACCGCTAAAAAAAAAATATGTGAAAATGTGTAAATATGAGTTTACCCATGAATTTCCCATATAGAGGTAAAAAAAAAAAAAAAAAATTATAATATTTTTATTTTATTTTTGTATTGGTATAATAATACATACATCTCACAAAATGCACGTCCAAAAGGCTAATAAAATCAGAAAACGTTATGCGCAAAATCCTGCCGAGAAATCTGGCTCTTTACAGCCTTCCCGGAGCCTTACGCACGTGAACAGGGAGAATTCTGTGTAAATAAACCCTTTGTCCCGCCTATCAGGAAAAAGGTCTCCTGACTGGCTAGAATAATATGTCACTCAAAGTCTCCTGCGTGCCTGCTAGCAGAAGCTAAGGGCTAAAAACAAAGATGGACGCGCGCTTCGGAAGCGCCGAATTTTTTTCCTCCGGAGGCTGTAGCAAACAAACCCGGTGACAGAAAAATTCGTGGATGGTCTCATTCTGTAGGAAACAGTCTAAGGAAGAGATCGATGTCAAACACTATCGTATAAGTCAAACAGGTCATTTGTTATGGACGGAGAAATGCGGCGGACAAGCGCATTCTCGTCCGGTGAGAAACGAAGAAAAGTTTGTTTACTTGACAATATCTCGAAATCGGATAACTTCAGGAAAAATACAAGTGGATATTGTTTTTCAATGATTCCTTACGGACAGACTGAGTACAAGGATGTACAGAATTAAAGCCGTTTCGTCCGTCATAAACAGCAAACAGGTAGGACATGCGTTTGTAAAAGTTGAGACTTTCTCACAAACTATTGGCAATTGCTTCTTGGGGCATATTATTCAATGTAAATCAATGACATATTCGTTTTGTTGAGAAAATAAGCTTTAAAATGATGTATGGCTTGCTGGTATTGACCACGGAAATAAAAGTGATGATGTAAGAGAATATTTGAGATATAGAAAATGTTCGCCGGCGGACAGGTGGGTGGTAACAGGTTAAGAGTGTGTTTTGAAACTTCCTATAATCTGTCCTTTCCTCCTGTTCTACTGCGTTATAAGAACGAAATTTCCCCTTGTGTGGATATTAAAGGATTATCTTATTTAATTTATTTAATTTATTTATTTTATTTACACCGCAGTACACAGCAGCACACAGCAGTACATCGCAGTATATCGCTGTACGTCGCAGTACACCGTAACCCACTCAAAATACGGGCTGTAAACACTCAATTACAGATGCTTTTATTGCTATTGCTAACCTGCTAACCAGGAGCGAACCGTGCACCAGAAAAGTTACACAGTGCCCCTTTCTATAATGTAGGCCATATATAGCTATACATTGTGTGAATTCACATTATTTTAACCCCACGCTGGTCCTTTTCGTGACAGTGTGTCGGACAGGCTCATGCGGCGGCAGCGGTAATGAGAATGTGAAATGCATTTATGCGCCGACACACATTACGGTGGTGTTCTGTGAGGGTCGGTCATCAGGCACCCACAGCAAGACTTCATTTCAAACACAATTCAGTCTCCACAGTGGGGCCACAGCATTAATATACATGTTCCATACGGGGAGCGTTCACCTACAGGAAGAGTTTGTTCTGTGCTCCGTAAAGTGGTGTGGATCTCACTTCTGGGTTTTTGTCAGCGTTTAGGGAAATGTGTCCTCTGCATTTTTAATTATTCCAGCGTAAAACAAAAGCGGCTGCATTAAGAGGGTTTGTAAAAATGTTGATGTGTGAAAAAGATCAAGCTTGAGAAGAACAACAACAGGGAAGGGTCTGTGGACAACATGGAAGACGGATCGAACCAAGACTGAACCAAGATCGAACCAAGACAGAACTAGGATCAAACTGAGACCGGACCAGGATTGAACCAAGACGGAACCAGTATCGAATTGAGACGGAACCAGGGTCGAACCAGGATCAAACCAGGATCAAACCAAGACTGAACCAGGATCGAACCAAAATGGAATTAGGATCGAACCAAGACTGAACCAGGATTGAACCAAGACGGAATCGGGATCGAATAAAGAGGGAAATGGGATCGAACCAGGATCAACCCAAGACTGAACCAGGATCGAAACAAGACTGAACCAGGACTGACTTAACCAAGTCCAAACCAAGACTGAACCAGGGGGAAACCAGAGCTTAGCCAGGACTGAACACTGATAGATATGTTCCAGACGACTGCGATCCTTTATTGAAATATATATTTGCAAAAAAGAATGTCTAAAAGTAAAAAACAAATGGATTTACTTTTCCAATAAACTCAAACCTCTCGCTCTCTGTCATCCTCACCACATAAGTTTGTGCCTGTTCCTCTGACTTCCATTTCTATTAGCATCCTCCCCCTCCTCCCGCTCACCCCCCGCCCTCCCTCCGCCCGCCCGGACCCCCACTGACAGCTGGATTACTCTGTTTCAATGCAGAGCCAGAAGAGCCAGTGCCAGAGTAAATCATGTTTTGTATCGTCTCCGGCTGTGGGACTGAAGATGGCCGACGAGAGAGAGGGAGAGAAGAGGAGAGGAGAGGAGAAGAAGAAGGAAAGAGAGAGAACGAGAGTCTGAGAGGAAGAGAACAGAGGTGAGAGAAAGAGAGAGAACAGGTGAGAGAGGGAGTGAGAGAACAGAGGTGAGAGAGGGAGTGAGAGAACAGAGGTGAGAGAGGGAGTGAGAGAACAGAGGTGAGAGAGGGAGTGAGAGAACAGAGGTGAGAGGGAGTGAGAGAACAGAGGTGAGAGGGAGTGAGAGAACAGAGGTGAGAGGGAGTGAGAGAACAGAGGTGAGAGAGGGAGTGAGAGAACAGAGGTGAGAGAGGGAGTGAGAGAACAGAGGTGAGAGAGGGAGTGAGAGAACAGAGGTGAGAGAGGGAGTGAGAGAACAGAGGTGAGAGAGGGAGTGAGAGAACAGAGGTGAGAGAGGGAGTGAGAGAACAGAGGTGAGAGAGGGAGTGAGAGAACAGAGGTGAGAGAGGGAGTGAGAGAACAGAGGTGAGAGAGGGAGTGAGAGAACAGAGGTGAGAGAGGGAGTGAGAGAACAGAGGTGAGAGAGGGAGTGAGAGAACAGAGGTGAGAGAGGGAGTGAGAGAACAGAGGTGAGAGAGGGAGTGAGAGAACAGAGGTGAGAGGGAGTGAGAGAACAGAGGTGAGAGGGAGTGAGAGAACAGAGGTGAGAGAGGGAGTGAGAGAACAGAGGTGAGAGAGGGAGTGAGAGAACAGAGGTGAGAGGGAGTGAGAGAACAGAGGTGAGAGGGAGTGAGAGAACAGAGGTGAGAGAGGGAGTGAGAGAACAGAGGTGAGAGGGAGTGAGAGAACAGAGGTGAGAGAGGGAGTGAGAGAACAGAGGTGAGAGGGAGTGAGAGAACAGAGGTGAGAGGGAGTGAGAGAACAGAGGTGAGAGGGAGAACAGAGGTGAGAGAGGAAGTGAGAGAACAGATGTGAGAGGAGTGAGAGAACAGAGATGAGTGAGAGAACAGAGGTGAGCCCCCGGGTCGTCGCGGGCTGAATATTGGATTCTCCCAAAAGTCAATAAAAGCCTTAATCATGAAAGTGAATAAAAGTGAAGGCGCCTCAGAGCTACAGTGGCTCCTTTATTATTTATTTATTTACAGTCTTTTATTTACAGTGTTGTGCTGACGCGCTCACACTCGCTGTATTTACACAAAGGTAAACCCCAATAACCCACTGACTGCTCTATTAAAATGGATTAGCTCTCGCTGCCCGTCGCACTATAACCCCCAAATATGATATATTATATACATTATATATGATATATATATATATATATATGTATATATACATATATATATATATATATATATATATATATGTAATACATATATATATATACATATATATATATATATATATGTAATACATATATATATCTATATATATATATATATATATATATATATATATATGTAATACATATATATATATATATATATATGTAATACATATATATATCTATATATATATATACGTATATATATATATACATACGTATATATATATATACGTATATATACATACGTATATATATATACGTATATATATATATACGTATATATATATATATATATATATATATATTTATGTGTGCATGGCTCCTGTCATGCCTCTAGTTCTGCAGTAGATTTGTGTTTGTTAAATATCTGTTTCCCTCGAGGATCTTTGAAGACGATATTCTCGCTTTGCTGAGTCGGTCCAAAACAGACTATCATCTACTGCTTTTGGAGTGACCGTTAACTTTGGGACCAAGTGTTACTGCGCCAACACATTTGTTTGAAAGGATAAAGTTAAGACAAGACGTAGTGTTAAAGTTGCACTCTGTAATGTTACTGCCTTGACTGTAATGTTCCAGCAGGTGAATATGGACCAGTCAATTCACTCTGTCATTGCCTTCAACAGATCAGTGTGTGGATGCAAAACAACTTTCTCCAGCTGAAGCTCAGACAAGACTGAAATCATCGTCTTTGGCCACAGAAACAAAGAGAAAGTGTTAGCAGCAACCTCCAGTCTCTCTCTCTAAAACCCGTAAACAAGGTAAAAAATGTAGGAGTAATAATGGACTCAGACCTGAATTTCAACAGCCACATCAAATCAATAATATCAGTAGCTTTCTTCCATCTAAAAACATTACCAAAATAAAAGATATAATGTCTAAACCAGATTTAGAGAGACTTATCCATGCGTTTGTCTCCAGTAGATTAGACTACTGTAACGGCCTGCTCACTGGCCTCTCCAAACGAGCTGTAAAACAGCTGCAGTACATCCAGAACGCTGCTGCTCGGGTCCTGACTAGAACCAGGAAGTACCATCACATTAGTCCTGACTAGAACCAGGAAGTACCATCACATTAGTCCTGACTAGAACCAGGAAGTACCATCACATTAGTCCTGACTAGAACCAGGAAGTACCATCACATTAGTCCTGTTCTCAGGTCTCTGCACTGGCTCCTGTGGCTCAGAGAATAGACTTTAAAGCAGCTCTGCTTGTGTACAAGTCTCTCCATGGCCTAGCACCAAAGTACATCTTGAATATGTTAGTGCCATGTGAACCATCTCGGACTCTGAGGACCTCAGGGACCGGCCTCCTGCTGGTGCCAGAGCCAAGACCAGACACAGAGAATCTGCGTTCCAGTTTTATGGGGCAAAGGTCTGGAATAGTCTTCCCGAAGTTGTGAGACAGGCCCCGCCCCGGCTGTGTTTAAATCCAAGCTAAAGACTGTTTTGTTTAGCCGTGCCTACAACTGAAATACTTTTACCTGGGTTTTAATATTTTAAATACCAACATTAATTTGTTTTTATGTTTTTAATTATCTATTTTGACATACACTGTTTTATATTTGTATAAACTACATTGTGTTTTTATTTTATGTTTTTAAAATGCGTTTTAATATTGTGAAGTACTTTGAATTGCGCTTTGTATGAATTGTGCTCTATAAATAAATTTGATTGATTTATTGATTGCTTTGGCATCTCTTGTTCTTATTGAAAAGTACTTGACTTTTCCAGTCAGGTGCATCCAGAAGACGACCTCGTAAACGAGAATAATGTAACAAGCGTGAACAAAGCTGAAAACAAATCCAGGTGTGTTTATTGTCAATAAATTGATTTTGTTAATTTGGATAGTCCTGTAAATGCCAGACTGTGTGACTCCACCAGAAAAGTGACATACATATATAGTCCACCTTTAAAACTATTCTTGGAAATTAACATAAATACAAGACAAAAATGTACAACAACTTATCTTATTGTTTTTTTAAGTAAAATAGAACAGTAGAGGAACTGTTTTTTTCTGACACATGAGAGAAATCATTTTAAGAGAGAGGATTTCAGCACTTAATTATCTTACATGAAACTATATTACTTCAATAAACCTGTAAAGATTCTAGTTGCACTTTGCACACAGGTTAAAAAGTCAATACATCTGTAGAAGAATCTGATTTGGAGGATTCTAAAACGCTTCACTCTGAACACAGTTATCATCCCTGACACGAGTCGTTATTGAAGGATTATCCCAACAATTCTTCAGCTCCAGCTCTGCAAGGAATTAATGTCTTTCAATATGAGGTCAATGAGGTCAAAGGTCAATGTTGAGCCGTCAATATGTCACGTTTATGTGCAAAAGGTCAAACGCATTCACGGGAGAAAACTCAAGGAAGATCAAGGAAAACGGCTTGTCTTTCATTTGTTTTGTGTTTTATATCATATCTTTATACTTTACACGTATGTTTTTAAAGTACTTTATAATTAAGAGTGGATTGCACTTCACATTGACACAAGGAGAACATGCAAACTCCACACAGAGAGCTCATTCATTTTCAGAGTCGAACCCACAAAACATAGAATCTAATGAATAAAATGTCGTTTGTTGAAGGTTGATTTATATTTTGAGCATCTTAAATCGTCGTCTCGATTTAAAACAAGCCTGATGCTCTTTTCCTCCTGCTCCTTTATGGCACGTTGCCTTTAACGACAGCGAACAACAATGAAAGTGTCAAGCCGCAGATCAGATAAGTGTCGAGGGAAAACAGTCGAAGCAATGACGTCTTCATTTGTAGAAAATAAATATTACTCAAACAAGCGAGAATCGGTGTAAATACTGCTTTTGAGTGGGTAAATTAGGAAAGAAAACTAGTATAATATTGATAATGGTTAAAAGCGCTTAAAAAGTTGATGTAGCATAATATGTCTCCTTTAAAGTAACGTATGACAGGTTTTTACGATTTTCAAATGTTTACTTTATTTGGTGTATTTATACCTGTTGTACATATATATTATAGTTTTACACCAATCGAGCAGGTGTTTGTGGAGAAAATGTTGAAATATTCTGTAGAAAATGACAGGAAGTGACATCACACCAGGGACACTCATTCCAGTTTATGCAGAATTTACACAAAGAAACTACTTTTTTCACTCTCATTAATTAAACATTAATTGAACCTAAAAAAGACGCTCTCATATATTTGACATTGTTGCCGGGTAATTTCTAGTGTGATGTCCTCAATTTCAAACAGGAAGTGAAATTACAAACCTAAAAACTGTTGCTATTCTGTGATAACATTTTGATAATTTTTTGGGAAATTCTAAGTGCATTTTAGTTCAATGTGTCGTCCGACCTGTAGGGGGCACAACGCCACTCTGTGGAACATTCAAGGACAAGAAATCACATCTCCATGGAGACAAGTAGGCGGCGGACCGGCCTCCACCAGTCCAATCTACGTACACATTTGGAACATTTGAACATATGTTTTTCCTGCAGAATGTTACAGAGTGCTGTTATAAAGCTGTAACCATGTGCAGACAGGCAGACTTATAGCACTCCAACATTATAAATCATTTAGTTTTTTGTTGTGTTTTTATCCCGGCGATGCCATCGTCTCAAAAAAGAAACTTGAATGAATGTTCGGCTGTAAATAAAGCTGTTAGCCAATTAACTCCTGTTCAAACGAGGTTATAAACTACGAAGTCACGATACTGCGTTTCATTTAACACACTTTTACAACAGTGTCAGGGTTGATCAAGCCGAAGAACGTTGATGATTTGTGGCCAATTTACAAAGAGTCAAGGCGTCCGTCAGATGTCTGAGGACAGGATCTCTCTGACAACACCAAGGACGAGTAAGAACGTGACGAAAGAAACACGATTGTTTTCACGTTTTCTCCAGTTTATTCCCAGGTTAGTCTCGACGCAGACTTGTTCTGGTCCGTTTAGAGACGCATTCCGGTGAAATAAATCTACATAAACTATAAAGTTACAGAAAAACAATTAAAACTCTTAAAATATGTGATGTGGTTTGAGCGTTAGGAAGAAAATAACGTTGTGTTGGAGCTTAAACTCTGGAAGGAAATGACGAGCAAAGCATGGGAGGTGCAGAAAAGCCACGTTTTGACAAGTTCACTTTGGAGCGTAAGTGTTTCCATTGTCTTAAGTGAATCATACTGAACCGTTTGAGAGATCCAAAGTCTATAGCTTCCAAAGTAGTCAAAGTTGTTTTCTCTTCATCGATGTACAGCCCTCGCCGCGGAATACAGAAAATATAGATACATTTCCAGCACGCAATCCATTTAACGTTATCCACAGCCAATGCATGACGGAAAGACACGTTAAAATGTGGCGCAGAGGTGCGGAGAAGGGAAATAAATGCTGAAAATTACGATCATCAGACGTAGTTTCTTCTTCCAGGTTTAATCCAACGACATAAACTTGGAATTACGAAGCAGCATTTTGGGAATTGCTGGGGTCGCTTAAAAGACCAAAACGGTACAGTTTGTCTCATTGTCTTAAATCGCTGCTATTTAGGTCAGATGTAATGGCACGATGTCAGAGTTAAGAGTATCTGTACCAGTTTACAGATGATGAAGTACACGGTAACAGATGATGAACATAGTCACAGAGATCTTAACATAATGAGAAGATCTTGGTCGAGGTTCACGGAGACCCAGGCCACCATTCAGAGAGCCGTTCCCACGCACTCTCAAACAAACTGGTCCGGGGTATCAGGTCCAGGTCCGGGGTATCAGGTCCAGGTCCGGGGTATCAGGTCCAGGTCCGGGGTATCAGGTCCAGGTCCGGGTCCGGGGTATCAGGTCCAGGTCCGGGGTATCAGGTCCAGGTCCGGGGTATCAGGTCCAGGTCCGGGTCCGGGGTATCAGGTCCAGGTCCAGGGTATCAGGTCCGGGTTATCAGGTCCAGGTCCGGGGTATCAGGTCCGGGGTATCAGGTCCACCACTCCTCCCCCGGGGTTCTTGATGCTGGTGGCGTCTGAATCATCTGTTGTAGTGCTGCTGCGGTGGAGGAGGGCTTAAACGACAGCAGAGTTTTAACGATGTTTCCTTCTGCTGCTTGGCCGGCGCTGCTCAGCCGGCGCTGCTCAGCTGAAGCGAGTGGCAGGGCAGAGGCTCGAGCGTGTGGCGAGGGGGAGGCTGAGCTGGCGGCGTCGTCAGGCCACTCTTCCAGTCTATACTTTTGCTAAAACTCTCTAAACCAGGTCAGTTCTGTCTAAAGGACTGTTGGGGAATCTGTCCTCTGCATTTGGCTCACCTGTCAGGAGCAGTGACCCATCTGCTTGGTCAGGACTACCTCAGCTGGAGGATTTTCATTATTTTCTTTTCTTTTCTGCAAGTTTTAGGTCAATGGGAGAAACGGAGAATACGCAAACCCACGGACACAGGAAGAACGTGCGAAGGCCCCGCCCAGTCTGGGAATCACGCCTGGAACCTTCTTGCAGTGAGGAACAAAACGCTACTTCTTCTGTCCCACCACTGATTATGCTATATTGTTAGAGACGGTTGCTATGTGCGTCAGCATCTTTTCAAATGACTTGATCAACTGCGGAGAAGAAGTCTGTAAAAACAACTGACAGCCGCGAGTGGACTTTCTGTTTCCTTTCTCATATTTTGTGCGAGAAGTAGAAGCCGAAGTAAGTACTTGACTTGTTAAACAATTGACATTTAAAGTGTATTCTATTGGAGAGGGGGCACTTGAGGGAGCCGGCAGCCCGCGGGGGACAGGGTTAGCATTGAGACTGGTCGCGCCTGTCTCCCTTCAGCTCAGGAGTCATCAATCCAGCGGCACATAGTTAATCTGTGCTCCAGCTCTGTCAGGGGAAGTACCACAGCGAAGTCTTCATTTGGCCCTCTCTCCGCCGCGCACCTCCTCTCATAAATAAACTAATTAACCGCGCGCTGGCCTGATGCCGCTAAAGTGAACTAGCCCTTGTTAGCCCGCGCAGCGCTTTTATCCACGCGGCAGTAAACCCCGGGATGCGCTCGCTCCGGCAGCAACACTGGAAATAAGAAATAGATAATCCATTTATCCACGATGTTAACCTTCTGGATCTTCTTTAAGGGAGAGTTCCGGCCCCCGATTAAACCTCTATCTTGCACTTTTTTTTCACAGGCTTCGTGCACAACGGGGTCCGACTTGCTCACCGTTAGTGTCACTTCCTGTATTATCTCTTGAGATGTGTTGGATGTCACTGACGGCTTCACTGACAGCTTCACACTTTTGTGATTGTAAAGGCAGGTGTTTATGTCTCAATGCTAATTTGGAAGAACAATTAACATAAATTAAAAAAAAACTGAAGTAATCTACACATGGAAACAGTTGCGTAGTGTTTTAATTGGAAGCAGAGGTTTCTCGGGTCTTTCCTTCCTGCTGCTGTCAGACTGTAAATGTCAATCATTTCTAGTGCTTCCTCTTAAGTCACTTTACCTGTCACTTATTCTGTTCTCATGCTGCACTGTAAATAACCATAGCCATAGCCTCTTATTGTATATATATTATTTTAATTTATCATCATTTCACACAGCCATGGTCATAACCACGTAGTGCAGTGTTTATTTAATTTTTTCCTCCATCTGAAACCCATGGATTGTACTCCACTGACCTATGGCCTCTGCAACATACGTGGCATTCATGAAACTTCCAGAAGGCCATAGACTGCGCAGCTGTGGGAGAGGAGGAATCAAGCTTCCCAGTCCGCACAGTACTGTAGAGCGGCCTGTAGAGGTTACTGAAGGACATCGTTACTTCAGCCAAGCTTCAGCAGCAGAAGTGAGGGGAAAACGGCTTGTTTGGATATATTTGGGAACAATTGAAATATAGTTGTGACACGCAGTGATTTTAGTTTTTGCCCTGACAACCCTCCTTTGACTATTCAGACCTCCTTGTGCACGTATCTGTGCGTGAACAGGGCAAATCCTCAAGCCCATCTCATCCAGACATACGGCGATAAGAGTCTGAAGCACAGCAACAAAAATATATATCTGCAAAAATATAGTCTGCCTAAATATTACTTATACTATATTATATATACTATATTAAGTGCAGGCTACTAAAATACAATTCAGTCTGGTATTTTAAAAGTCAAATTGATTCTTGATTTTATGGCGTTTTGGAGCTGTAAAGAGGGCGTGGTCTGTGTGGAGAGGGCGTGACGTGGGTTCATGTAAGCATCTATAAAGCACAAAGTGTGCACAAGTGTTTTATAAATCTGGAATTTGGTCAGCAAGCCTAAACGTGGCCTAGAAGAGTCACTAATTGTCTCCTTGGAGATAGTATACATTTATTGCCTTATAGTGAAACATTCCAGCCAAAATAATGACTCCAATCTCCATGGTGACAAGTTGGTAGGGAACCTTATTTTGCCATCTTAAAACAAGTGCTCTAGAAAGTTTGAAAAGGGAAACTGAAACTACTCGATTTAAGGCAATAAGAACAATAAGATAAGCAGTATGAAGCTGTGGACATTTTTGCAGTGCAGCCGTATAGACTCTGTCCCGCTGCTTTCCCTGCACGTCGCATGTGTCCAGATGAATACAAATCTGGCTCTCCTGCCCGTCGCTCCCGCTGTTGAGGAGAGAAGCTCCGTAAATAACCCCCAAACAATGAAGCATGGAGCGGCCAAATGGAGCAGCGATATCCCACCGCTCCGACAGACTCCGGATAAACAGTTTGGCAGCGTTCTCGTGTCATTATAAGTCATCCGCGCCAAGACAATATGCTCGAAACGTATGAAAAACCGCAAAGATTTACTGTTTTTACTCATCGGTTTTGAAGAGTTTACGGCGGGTTTAACCTCATTACGCTTGAACTATGTGCGACGTTGACTGTTGAGTATACGTGCTTTGGAAGTATTTCTACAATTTCTACTATGTATAAATTTAAAACAGTTTTACTTTAACTGATAACAATTATACTTCTTTGTATGTGATGCAAAAAAAACGTTCTTTAACAGCTTTTATTTTTCCTAATATTAAAACAAGCCTAATATATTAACTCAGTGTCCTCATTATGGCTATAACCTTTTGAATTAGGAATAGTGCCATTTTTAATTTTAAACGAGTGGAAAATAAATAAAACTAAATCAATAATAAATACATTCTTTGGGGTCTTTTTTATTTTATGTTTTAATTATTCATTTTATTCATTTTATCCATTTTATTATTCTGCTCCCAAGTATAAATAGTGCTGAAGTGCCATTGTAAATCATAATTGCAGTAGCATTTCTTTCTTGGGTTGTTGTGTGTCTTTTAGCGGCCTCTACAGGTCACTGAGCAGTACGGCAGGTTGGGTTGTTTTGGAGATCTGTAAATATGCGCCAGGCCAGTAGAGGGCGGAATACAAACCATGGGGAAACGACAACAGCAGCGGCAAACTTTCAACAAGTGACCAAGTTAATGAGCCTTCAGCGGGTTTATTTGTAGCTAAGGCCCTTTTTATGTTTCATACGATTAGAAGTTATTTAGAAAGCGTTAGAAGCGAGGTTTTATTAAGCTGCAACCGTGACAAAGGAATAACGGGACTTTTACGGACGAGTGAGCGAATCTGCGGCTGTTTTGGACCAGAAGACGTTCCTTCAGGAAAGTCGCGGCTTCGATTTGGATCATCTGAGAGTGACAGGTGAAAAGAGACAAGCAACAGAAAGAAGACGAAACCCGGAGCAGGACCCAGAGAAGGAGGAAGCGACTAGAAACACAAGATGAACATAGGAAGCGCAACCCCAATTCCATTCCTTCCATCACCCGTACGTCTAGTCCTTGATTGTAGGTACAACTTGTGTTTGTAAGTTCGTAAGCCTCTGGTGTTTCTCGTGTCATCGAAGACCTCGTAAACAGTATTAATCAAACACGTGGCTGTAGCTAAATGCGTGTCCAAGTACGGGTTTTGACCATGGAACAACGCCAGCACATGGTTATAATACTCAAAAAGCCAATTTCGCTTATTGCGCGTCCTTCAGCCGAGCCACAGTTGCTGCCCCGTAGCCCTCGTTAAGCTGCCGGAACGCCAAGTACCGCATCATCATTCAGCGCTCCACCTCCGAAGAACGCCACATTCGTATGCGGAGGAATGATGCTCGCGCTTCAATATTCTTCACCGACTCGACTGCCAGCTCTTCGGATATAAACGACTTGGAAAAACAGAGTTTGAGTATATGCTATACGCCCACTCCGTGTTGTAAAGGCGCCTTATGGCGCCTGAGTGACACGACGCGACGGCACAAGGCGACGGCACAAGGTGACAGCTGCAGGATAATGGATCCCGTCAATTTAGGTCCACGCGTGTCAATTTGCAGGTATGAGTGGGGAGTTCAGGGCGGGTCCGCCACGAGGAGGGCGTTCAGTGGAAAAGAACCAATTCACGGTAAAAATACTGAGTTTAGAATTGCTAGTCCTACTGCCTATTAACGCCGTCACAATACTACGGTTTCAATATGGAGGATAAAGACCAGAAAGTGTACAAGTCTCTTCATGTTCTAGCACCAAACATGGACCGGCCTCCTGCTGGTGCCAGAGTCAGGACTAAGCATGGACAGGCCTCCTGCTGGTGCCAGAGTCAGGACTAAACATGGACCGGCCTCCTGCTGGTGCCAGAGACTAAACATGGAGTGAAGTTGTGGTCACCCTGGAAGAGAGGTCTCGATCTCAATGGGTTCTTCCCCTAGTTAAATAAAGGTTAATAAACATGCTTAGGGATTGAGGCAACATTCTAAAAATGGAAGCTATTCAACAGCAACTCTCTATATATATGTTATATGTTGCTTTTAATTTTAATGTGGCTGTGTGTGACTGTGTGTGTGACAGATGGAAAAAAATAACAATAACTTTACTTTTAGTTAACAATTTTTTAAACACACCACAATATCTGCAGGTTAACAATATCCGTTAATATCTGTTTTTTAATGTGAAACTGAGAATTTTAATGTGAAACAGAGCTTTTATTGTGAAACACAGCTTTTAATTTGAAACACAGCTTTTAATGTGAAACAGAGCTTTTAATATGAAACTCTGCTTTTAATGTGAAAGACAGCTTTTAATGTGAAACACAGCTTTTAATGTGAAACTCTGCTTTTAATGTGAAAGACAGCTTTTAATGTGAAACTCTGCTTTTAATGTGAAATTCTGCTTTTAATGTGAAACAGAGCTTTTAATATGAAACAGAGCTTTTAATGTGAAACACACCTTTTAATGTGAAACTCTGCTTTTAATGTGAAACACACCTTTTAATGTGAAACTCTGCTTTTAATGTGAAACAAAGCTTTTAATGTGAAACAGAGCTTTTAATGTGAAACACAGCTTTTAATGTGAAACAAAGCTTTTAATGTGAAACAGAGCTTTTAATGTGAAACACAGCTTTTAATGTGAAACAGAGCTTTTAATGTGAAACACAGCTTTTAATGTGAAACAGAGCTTTTAATGTGAAACACAGCTTTTAATGTGAAACAGAGCTTTTAATGTGAAACCGAGCTTTTTTTCCAGGGCAGAAGTGACAGTAATTAGCGCATCAATAAGAATCCCAGGACGTGCCCGCTCAGCTCTCCTGTCTCACACTGACGAATCGAGCTCTCCCGAGGCAATCACGCCCGGCCCCATTCATAGCCATTATACGGCTTGTTTCCCGCTCCTGCAATAACGCTGAGAGGACGGATGAAATGAATAAATGTGTACGGACGAGTGACATGTTGAAGTAATACTAATGTCTCGTACTGCGAATGGGTTTTTTAAATGGAGGGGCGCTTTAGGATTGGAAAGGATTAGGAATGGAAGAATAAAAGTGTGGAAACTGACAATGGAGACGACGGAATGGAACTCGCATAAATTAACTGGCTGAGAAGATATAATTAAGGAGTAGTAGTAAGCCTTACAAAACAAGAAAAGATCCATTAAAATCACCATAAAATTGAATAAAAACATAAATAAATGTCATACGTACAGCTAAATAGAACTGTTTTGAGCTTGAATTTGATGTTGTAGTAGTAGTAATTGTAGTCGTACTAGTAGTAATAGTAGATTTCTCCACAAATACCTACTTGATTGGTTTAAAACTATCATTTATATGTACATCAAATAAAGTCAAAATAAGTACCGTATAATCCAGAGTATAAATCGCACCAGCCAAAAAATGCATAATAGAGAAGAAAAAAACATATATAAGTCGCACTGGAGTATAAGTCGCATTTTTGGAGGAAATGTATTTGATAAAATCCAAGACCAAGAACAAACATTTCATCTTGAAATGTAATTTAAAATAATAACAGATTAGAGAACATGGTGAATAGGTGTACGTATGCTAACGCTAACACCTTCAGCTACATGAGGCACAGACAGAACTGTGGTAAGTGTCTGGTATGTTAACGTAACATATTAACAGTTATTCAGATAACTATAGCATAAAGAACATGCTAACAAGTTTACCAAAGCATCAGTTTTACCCCAAATCACTAAATCCATTGAATTCTTCTTCCTCTGTGTCACTTCTAAACAACTCCACAAACTCCAGAGGAAGAGGAAGTGCAGATTCTTCTTCTGCGTCGCTTAGAGCCTAGAGCGCCCTCTTTAGGCTGTCAGTGTGAAAAAAGCAAATAATGTCACATCTGGCGCATAAGTCACACCCCGGCCAAAACTATGAAAAACTGTCCAACCAAAGGCTTGTCAAGGCTTTTTAAAAGGAAAAGGTAACATTTCTACAATTCTAGCTTATTAGTTTCTCGGTAATAAATGTCATAAAGTGAATTAAACATTGTGATAATATTAGATTTACATATTGGCACATCGCTTATTGTTGCTTTACCTGAAACAACAGTCTTGCATTCATATAATTTAATGTTTTTTTTTCCTTTTCATCTCAAAAATACCTTGAAAAACATGCATACTCATCGTGTGACGCCTTTCCACCCATCTGACCTGAGACGTTTAAGTTCATTGCGGTGCGGTGGAACGTTACACGGCGACACAGCATCATTACGGCGTGAAGCATTCATTTTGTAGAACTAAATAAACTAAATGGTTCACAATCACGCGCCAAGCGTAATTGTATTGACACGGAATCATCTGTAAATAGATAAACGCGCCTAAACATCAGCAAACGGCGGCGCGTCTCGTCTTTTCCTTTGCGGCGCGGCGTCCACTCTACGGATCCCATCAGGACACGGTCGCGCTAATGCTAATGAAGCCGGGGAAAAGCCGGCTTGTTTACTCGATGCCGATAACAACAGCTCAATCAGCTACCTGACCCGAATGCCTAATTGGTATCATTATTAAACGGGCGACAAGAGACGAGATAAGCCCCCCCCCCCCATTTGCATTGGCGCGGATGATAACCGACTCTGTGCGGTGCCGGCGGACAAGCTAGCTCAATCACGACGCGAGATTTATAGTTTGCTTACTTTGTAGCGGTGAGCGGGCTAATCGGATTCAGGAGACAAACACGCGCGTGGATTATCGCCGCACATGTTCTGTAGGGGGCGCCACGGTCAATAGTGAGAGGACTGTGGTGACGCCGACACAAACAGATTAAGAAAGCAGGAACGGTGAGGTTAAAGGCTAATGGTGCATGCGGTGTCGTCAGGGGAGATATCCGGGTTCACGTTTACATTCAGTTACTTTAATCTGGGAAAGTCGGAATTTTAATGTTACCGATAGTTTTAAAATTAATTACAGAGTCTGCTTTTTAACCGGGTTTAATAGTGCTAACATATATATTTGTTGTTTTTAGCCTTTTCAAAGCTTTGGTCAAGATGTTACCATAATTTATTTTTTTCATAGTTTTGGCCGGGGTGCGACTTATACTTATATTTATACATATGTACTCCAGAGCGACTTATGTGATATTATGTGTTATTTTTACACTCGCAACTGCTTTTCATTCTCCAGTGCGACTTATTTATGTTTTTTTCCTCTCTATTATGCGTTTTTTGGCTGGTGCGACTTATACAGTATTTGTGTGGGAAACCAATGCACCGTTTTAACTCTATAAAGGTGATGTTACACTTTAAATCACTTTGTCAGGTCTGGCACATTTGGGCAGGTTTCAGAAGTGGACGTCGAGCAGCAGTGAACAAAATCAGCCCTTCCTGGTTTTTGGAGAATAAAATGCTCTGATTAGATGCAGACAGCACACAGCGGTCTCCTACAGGTGCTTCTACAACATATCTGAACCAGACCCTGGCTCTGGATCTGCAGGAGGCTCTGGATCTGCAGGAGGCGCTGGATCTGCAGGAGGCGCTGGATCTGCAGGAGGCGCTGGATCTGCAGGAGGCTCTGGATCTGCAGAAGGCTCTGGACCTGCAAGAGGCTCTGGGTCTGCAGGAGGCTCTGGATCTGCTGCAGGAGGCTCTGGGTCTGCAGGAGGCTCTGGATCTGCAGGAGGCGCTGGATCTGCAGGAGGCTCAGGATCTGCAGGAGGCTCTGGATCTGCAGGAGGGACTGGATCTGCAGGAGGCTCAGGATCTGCAGGAGGCGCTGGATCTGCAGGAGGCTCTGGGTCTGCAGGAGGCTCAGGATCTGCAAGAGGCTCAGGATCTGCAGGAGGCTCAGGATCTGCAGGAAGCTCAGGATCTGCAGGAGGCTCAGGGTCTGCAGGAGGCTCTGGATCTGCAGGAGGCTCTGGATCTGCAGGAGGCTCTGGGTCTGCAGGAGGCTCTGGGTCTGCAGGAGGCTCTGGATCTGCAGGAGGCTCTGGGTCTGCAGGAGGCTCTGGGTCTGCCGGAGGCTCTGGATCTGCAGGAGGCTCTGGGTCTGCAGGAGGCTCTGGATCTGCAGGAGGCTCTGGGTCTGCAGGAGGCTCTGGGTCTGCAGGAGGCTCTGGGTCTGCAGGAGGCTCTGGATCTGCAGGAGGCTCTGGGTCTGCAGGAGGCTCTGGATCTGCAGGAGGCTCTGGATCTGCAAGAGGCTCTGGGTCTGCAGGAGGCTCTGGATCTGCTGCAGGAGGCTCTGGGTCTGCAGGAGGCTCTGGATCTGCAGGAGGCGCTGGATCTGCAGGAGGCGCTGGATCTGCAGGAGGCGCTGGATCTGCAGGAGGCTCTGGATCTGCAGAAGGCTCTGGACCTGCAAGAGGCTCTGGGTCTGCAGGAGGCTCTGGATCTGCTGCAGGAGGCTCTGGGTCTGCAGGAGGCTCTGGATCTGCAGGAGGCGCTGGATCTGCAGGAGGCTCAGGATCTGCAGGAGGCTCTGGATCTGCAGGAGGGACTGGATCTGCAGGAGGCTCAGGATCTGCAGGAGGCGCTGGATCTGCAGGAGGCTCTGGGTCTGCAGGAGGCTCAGGATCTGCAAGAGGCTCAGGATCTGCAGGAGGCTCAGGATCTGCAGGAAGCTCAGGATCTGCAGGAGGCTCAGGGTCTGCAGGAGGCTCTGGATCTGCAGGAGGCTCTGGATCTGCAGGAGGCTCTGGGTCTGCAGGAGGCTCTGGGTCTGCAGGAGGCTCTGGATCTGCAGGAGGCTCTGGGTCTGCAGGAGGCTCTGGGTCTGCCGGAGGCTCTGGATCTGCAGGAGGCGCTGGATCTGCAGGAGGCTCAGGATCTGCAGGAGGCTCTGGATCTGCAGGAGGGACTGGATCTGCAGGAGGCTCAGGATCTGCAGGAGGCGCTGGATCTGCAGGAGGCTCTGGGTCTGCAGGAGGCTCAGGATCTGCAAGAGGCTCAGGATCTGCAGGAGGCTCAGGATCTGCAGGAAGCTCAGGATCTGCAGGAGGCTCAGGGTCTGCAGGAGGCTCTGGATCTGCAGGAGGCTCTGGATCTGCAGGAGGCTCTGGGTCTGCAGGAGGCTCTGGGTCTGCAGGAGGCTCTGGATCTGCAGGAGGCTCTGGGTCTGCAGGAGGCTCTGGGTCTGCCGGAGGCTCTGGATCTGCAGGAGGCTCTGGGTCTGCAGGAGGCTCTGGATCTGCAGGAGGCTCTGGGTCTGCAGGAGGCTCTGGGTCTGCAGGAGGCTCTGGGTCTGCAGGAGGCTCTGGGTCTGCAGGAGGCTCTGGATCTGCAGGAGGCTCTGGGTCTGCAGGAGGCTCTGGATCTGCAGGAGGCTCTGGATCTGCAAGAGGCTCTGGGTCTGCAGGAGGCTCTGGATCTGCTGCAGGAGGCTCTGGGTCTGCAGGAGGCTCTGGATCTGCAGGAGGCGCTGGATCTGCAGGAGGCGCTGGATCTGCAGGAGGCGCTGGATCTGCAGGAGGCTCTGGATCTGCAGAAGGCTCTGGACCTGCAAGAGGCTCTGGGTCTGCAGGAGGCTCTGGATCTGCTGCAGGAGGCTCTGGGTCTGCAGGAGGCTCTGGATCTGCAGGAGGCGCTGGATCTGCAGGAGGCTCAGGATCTGCAGGAGGCTCTGGATCTGCAGGAGGGACTGGATCTGCAGGAGGCTCAGGATCTGCAGGAGGCGCTGGATCTGCAGGAGGCTCTGGGTCTGCAGGAGGCTCAGGATCTGCAAGAGGCTCAGGATCTGCAGGAGGCTCAGGATCTGCAGGAAGCTCAGGATCTGCAGGAGGCTCAGGGTCTGCAGGAGGCTCTGGATCTGCAGGAGGCTCTGGATCTGCAGGAGGCTCTGGGTCTGCAGGAGGCTCTGGGTCTGCAGGAGGCTCTGGATCTGCAGGAGGCTCTGGGTCTGCAGGAGGCTCTGGGTCTGCCGGAGGCTCTGGATCTGCAGGAGGCTCTGGGTCTGCAGGAGGCTCTGGATCTGCAGGAGGCTCTGGGTCTGCAGGAGGCTCTGGGTCTGCAGGAGGCTCTGGGTCTGCAGGAGGCTCTGGATCTGCAGGAGGCTCTGGGTCTGCAGGAGGCTCTGGATCTGCAGGAGGCTCTGGATCTGCAAGAGGCTCTGGGTCTGCAGGAGGCTCTGGATCTGCTGCAGGAGGCTCTGGGTCTGCAGGAGGCTCTGGATCTGCAGGAGGCTCTGGGTCTGCAGGAGGCTCTGGATCTGCAGGAGGCTCTGGATCTGCAAGAGGCTCTGGGTCTGCAGGAGGCTCTGGATCTGCTGCAGGAGGCTCTGGGTCTGCAGGAGGCTCTGGGTCTGCAGGAGGCTCTGGATCTGCAAGAGGCTCTGGGTCTGCAGGAGGCTCTGGATCTGCTGCAGGAGGCTCTGGGTCTGCAGGAGGCTCTGGGTCTGCAGGAGGCTCTGGGTCTGCAGGAGGCTCTGGGTCTGCAGGAGGCTCTGGGTCTGCAGGACGCTCTGGATCTGCAGGAGGCTCTGGGTCTGCAGGAGGCTCAGGATCTGCAGGAGGGTCTTCTCGAGGCTGCACCGCGGTCGCCCACTGCTCGTGACATTCTCAGGTACATTAATAGAAAAACATAATTATGAGGAGAAATTTAATAGAAACATTTCACTTTAAAGACTTCTTCAGTGGAGGGTCGGCCCTGCTTGTCTCCACATGTTATTGCCTCATGTTCCACAATATGGCGGTAAACCATCTCCATGGAAACAAGCAGATAACCCCACCAGGCCAACAGTGGAGAGACGACTCATTGAATAAATTTAAAATATATGGTTTGTATAACCATATCATATAACATTCAAGTCTAATGAATAAAATCTCTGTCAGTAAAGATTCAACTGGGGCTGAATGACAATTATTTCAGTATTCCACAGGTCAAACGAGTATTTCTATTGAACATTGAGGCTTTTTAAATACACAATCAACTATAATATAACAATTACTATGATAAAAACACAGCTACAATTAGGTTTCATTGTCGACTAGTGACGATTAGATCATTATTAATCACTGCAGCTTTACATTCAGCGCCAGCCAATCACATCTCTGCTTCTCGACCACCAATCACATCTCCAGGCGTTCACATAGACGCACTCTCTCTCCCCCTCCCTCTGTCTCTTGGCCACCGCAGCAGCAGAACCTTCAGCCTCCTCAGCCGCTCCTCCTCTTCTCCATTCTCCTCGTTTCTGTCAGTCTTTTTGCATGAAGAGTCTGATGTGCCGTTCTGTCAGAGCGAATGTGAGAACAGATGTAGAGCTCTGAAAGGCGTGAATACAAAATGTCAAGGGCCACATGCGTCTCAAACATACATCTATGTCTCTGTCTATTTATTTATTTATCACATTTCTTTTTTCTGACGTTCGGAGTTTGATTTGTAAGGAGCAGAACAGCCAAACATTTCATCAGCCACGAGCTCCAAGCCCTCGGCAACTTTCCATTCAGGTCATATTATTGACTAAAGTGTTATATTTGTAGCTTTCGTGTGTGTGTTGAATAATATGTATGGACAAAAACTAGTCAAATTGAGCTTTTGGGCATTAAATAAATCAAATTTTATTTGTAGAGCGCTTCACGGCTGAACCAAAATGTGTTCCATAAGTGCATTAAAAGATGAAAGAAATGCAGTTGTATCATCTGGACACTGCATAGAAAACAAGACGTTTCGATTCTCATCCAAGAGCCATTCTCAATCTGTGGATCTAGTCTGGGAACTCTAATTTAAATATCTAGTCTGAGATATTTACCCTACTCTGAGTAAGCCCTGCCCACCAGGCGGAGCTCCTGATAATAACCTGTCCCAATCTATTTGTAGTTCTGTTTTGATCTTAGTTCCCCAAACAGCCTGTTATGGGCCATAGTAATCCTATTGTTAGCTGACTGCAGCTCCTCATCACCGATGAGTACCTAATTAGCCTCAGAATGACAACAGGGCTTCAAAATACTATTCTATCCAAACGGTAAACTGAACCTTCCATTTTTCTGTTCAAAGAGGAATTCTCTTTTTTAACTCCTCTTTCAAACCATCTCTTCTTCTGCTCAGAATCATCTCACTGTCTTCTAAAGAGTGGTTTGTGGCTTTAAGATGAAGATGCACGGCGCTCTGTGGTCCTGAACTCCAGTGTCTTCTGCTGATAAAGCCTCTTGTGCAGTCGCTGTTTAGTCTCACTATGTACGGCTCTTTACAACTTTTCCGCTAGTGGACGAATGAGGGATTACACCGACTCGATTCTAATAGAAATACAACAAACTTACAGTTGTGTTTTAAAAGCATTTGTGATCAAACAGATCTTTGAACAAAGGAGGGTAAGTAACTTAATGACACAAAAGTGAAATGCTCCCAAACGCTTCAGAGAATGAGACGGACCAACCCCAAAACTCCCTTGGCTCGTGCGGATTGATATTAATTTCACCGCCACTCACACACTCAGACACACACACGCACACACACGCACAATCTGCGGTGGCTTCAAATGTCATTATCGCCACGACGACATTACAGCTTCAGTAGCAGCTCGTTCTGTCCCTTTTGCATGGCGGTTCCCACGCCCCTGTTTGGTCTCGAGTGTCAAGAGGATGAAAAAAGGAAATGATTTTAATTCAGATTATTATAGAGCATACTTCAAAACCAAGATTTTATAAGTTATAACCTCATCATGAGTTGTATTTAGAGCTTGTGTTGTCCTGACCGCCTGTTCCCGCCCCCTTCAATGGTCCCATTTGTAACTATGAAACGCAGCAATAATTTATCAAAACTATATTTCTGAAACCTCAACCAGCTTTGAGCGTCACAGCCTTTTAGATTTAGAATATGAAACTTTTCAATAACATTTCTGAATATGTTCCAAGATCATTCAGGCAGGAAAGAAAGCAACATGTGAAGATGTTCTGAAATATCTTAAAACAATGAAAAAGTACATTACGGAATGATCAAGCTCGTCCAGGTTTTCTTTCCTTCTCCTTTCTTTCTCTTTTTTTTCTTTTTCTCTTTATGGAGGAAGACATGTCCAAGCCTCTCCTAAGTCTAGCGATATTATCCACGTGTGAAATGTGGCGCGTGGCTAATTTTACACCCCGCTTATGTGCCCAAACACGTTGCTCTAGCGGCCCATATATCCACGCCGAGGTGACGCTCCCCTGGCTGCAAATGTGTTCAGAGAGGCGTGCGGACTCTATGGACGGGAAAACGCAAACACCACGGCCGCGGCAGAACAGAGCGAAAACGCCGGCAGAACAGAGCGAAACCGCTGTCAGAACAGAGCGAAAACGCCGGCAGAACAGAGCAAAAACGCTGTCAGAACCGAACGAAAACGCCGTCAGAACAGAGCGAAAACGCCGGCAGAACCGAGCGAAAACGCCGGCAGAACCGAGCGAAAACGCCGTCAGAACAGAGCAAAAACATATAATATATACACAATTATATTTCCGATTTTATTAAATATTTTGCCTGTTTGTTTACAATTTTTGTAAAGTTGATTGCTGTACTTCCTAGTTGGACATGAGTAGAGGTAATTCTGCAACAGTTACCTAGCAACCAGACTGTAAACAAGAGACAAAATCCACATAAATTACAGTTATGATTCAACACACAAAAACACCATATGATAAATTTGATTTTGTCAAATGGACGTTTACACTGTCAGGAAAGTGTGTCAGTGTTTCTGTGTTTTCTACGGCACGGCGCACATTTATGACATCACAGAGGTATTCCAGCTTTACTTGTCATTTAAATGTTATATTTTATAGTTATATTACCTGTCATTTTAATGTTATATTTTTCAAAATGTCTTCACAACTGCAACTTAACGGAAATAAAATCTATCCAAAAATTCTATCCACCAAACTAAGTCATAATTAGAGAAACATGAAAACCTTCATATGGACTTTTTTTCTTGAAAACATGTATTCTTTATTGCATGGTATCACTCGCCTCTCCAAAGGACATATATTATTCAAAATGTACTTTTTTTGAGCTTTTAACCGTGTTCTGACATCATAACACGTTTCCCTCGTCAACAACGCGCCTGGAGTCATTTTCAGCTTCATTCACTCTCGTTTCATCGATCCCGTTTACGAGGTCGTCTTCTCCGAGCCTCACAAAACACCGCAGTTTCCCACTCGAGACGCTTTTAAATCCATAAATCATCATTCTGAGCATTTCTGCCATTAAATCATGCACATTACATCTGCGCGCTTCTACAAACATGACTGTGAAGTGGCTTGGCCGTCTTTGTCTTTTCATAGTTCAAGAGCGCAGCTGGTGCCAAATAACGTGTTTAAAATGCGCCAACAATACGAATAATTCATAATAAATCCACATTAATATGGAAGATATAGCATCATAAATATTGTCAACAAGATATGCTTTGTACTGACTTTTAGCCGAGGGAAGGTGCAAGCGAAGACTTTTGAAACATGTAGGTCTATGAAGTGGATAAAACATTATAACATGGAAAAAATCTAAAAGAAATACATTTATTGCACAACCTTTCTCCTTTTGAATTGTTGTTTTTTTTCCTTTCAAATTGACCAAAAGCACCACGATGTTGAACCTGACATGTTCAAAAATGTTTCTCCGTTGAGTCCCAGGAGTAAATGTTATAAGTCATGCTGTTTGATAGCGCTGGGCTCGTGAACGCACACAAAGTAAAGAACGCGCCCCGCTGTGTCTTTGAAAATACACCGGCGCTTATGGAGTGAAGGCTTTATATCTGAAAACACGTTTGAAGTCACGGGGGACGCGCGTCGTCTCTGCTTGTTTCGGACGGCTTCCCAAACGCTGCGTGTAGTCTCTGATTAAAGGTGCACTGTGTAGCTGAAAACACACGGGACACAATTATATTCACGAGCGAGAACCACGACCCCAGCTACGATACAAAGTGTTCATTGACATACGAGAAACATGAATGTACAGAAATGGATGCCATTTTGGGGCTTCTGGCGATGAGGGCTGAAGGCTCGAGACCCCCATCTAGGAGATTAATTAGAATTAGATTAATAATTAGAAGATGGTTGGAGGGAGGAGCACGAAGTCACAGCATTGATGTGTGTGACCTGGATGCTTAATCAGTGTAAGAGGGGTGTGGTCCTGCTCCCGAACTTAAGATAACATTTATCTTCATTTCAAGATTTTGCCTTAAAAACGACTAAGGACTGGACTGCGACGGACATTAAACAAATGGACTATTTGGACTTAAATTGGACATGGACAAATTTGCACGACTGTGAACACAGTGGGACTAAGTGTATGAGGATTTTTGGTTTAAAGATTTATGCAAAAAAATGCGACTGTCTGGTGTGAACGTAATGGAGCTCGATGTGTCCTGCAGAAGAATACGACGACACACGTACAGCACTGTGTTTACGGAAGTCAAATAAGGCTCGTTCCTCTGCCGCGTTCGCTCCTTTTATAGATTTCGGCTCCTTCTTCCGTCATTTCTTTTCCACTTTCTCTGTTGTTTTGTGGCACTTTGACTCAGAATTGTGAGTCGCTGAGTTGTGCTGTTCACATACGGGCAAAAAAGATCTGAATTGACCTGCAGTGTGAACGTAGCCTTATACTTTCGTTAATCTGTTTAATTATTTTGTTTATGTTGGTTAGATGATGATTTGTGATTGTGTTTAGTTTGTTCTTGATTTCGCTCTCTGGTTTTGTTCTGTATTTCATGTTTTAATCTTTGAAGAAAAAAAAAAAAGAAAATCCTCAAGTTTTTCCCAGTTTCCCAGAGTCTTATTTCCTCGTGGCGTGGACTGCCGATTAGTCCACGTATCAATCATAAATTTCATTTCCCCATGTGGGACAATAAAGGATTATCTTATCTTATCTTATCTTAAAACGCACCTACCGCTCACCTGCAGCCGCGTGCAGCTCGTCCCCACGTGTCTAAGCAGATGGATCTATCATAATATAGTTCCCTCAGTGTACGGGACAAAATGAAGACGGAGAAAGACAGTTCGAGCTGACGCAGAAGAGACGGAAATCTACGGGAGACGAGAGATGTGATGCGATCCGTCGCACTAATAAACAAACACACGTGTGTGTTGTATCAGTCCGCACGGGGGAGTGCGCATGCGCACTTCCGCCTGAGTTCTCAAATCACCGAAAAATCGTCCATTGCGTCTCAATAGTACTTCCTCATCTAATTTACACATCAGTTATTATTTAACAAACAAAAGACAATTTAATACTTAATTGAACAAAGTGGTCTGTTCAATTCATGTTTTAAACTATTCGAAAAATGTGTTTATTGTACGTGAATTGCAGAAGGTGCTGTCGTTTTTCAGCTCTCAGGAGAAGAAATAACAGCTAGATATTGCCATAATAATGTTGTCTTTTCCAGGAAACGTAATTAAATCTCCGAGAAAAATAGGTGGAGACAAACGTTAAGTAGTGCACCTTTAAATAGCTAGAAAATTGCACACAAAAGAATGATGATTGCATTGGTTTTATCTGATTAAGCCAATTTATCATAAAAGCAGTCAGAAAAGTCTTGAATTAATCTAGGCCATTACAAGCACAGTTATTTAGTAAAAATATAGTACTATATTCAGAAATCAAGTCAATTTATTCCATTTTCAATCTTATTTTTTACAGTTTAGATGAAGAAACATCATCTTCAGCTTTTAACTGAACGTTTTCTAATTCATCCACTGCTAAACTATTCCAACCTCTTCCAAAACGACACTTCTGACTGTGTTAAATCCCGTGCCTTCCTCGCCTCTGTACTCTCGCAGATATCCATTAAGATTAGGTGACCTTGCCTCCAGCGCCCCATGTGACAACAGCCCCCCCTCTGGTCGTTTTTTATCATTACCTTGGTCGTGGCGCGCAGCGTAAACTGGGATTTCTCTTCTCGCTTCATTAGAGCCGGCTGCAGTTTCCATTTAAATCCATTAGGGGGACCCGCCCTGCTGATGGCGCTCTCATGACCTCATTTAAGATCCTATCACGGGCCAAAAGCAGCACACGTGTTCTTTGTCAGTGATGAGGATCGCTGTTGTCATGTTTCAAAAAAGAACCCATGGTCATGATTGTGATTTGTTATTGAAGCCGTTGTACAATAAAATATAAAAAATGTGATTATACTAGATGTTTCACAGAGGGAAATGAAATACTGTTTATGTTCTCTAGTTGGTGCTAAAGTATATGATTTAGTATAATATTTACAGCAAACAAACAGGTATTTTAATGTAAATGAAAAACGCATTGATGTTTCATTCGCCCTTTATTCAAAGTGTCTTAACCCTTTGTAAAGAGAGGCATGAGCTCAACACAGAGACTCTTTTACTCTCCTTTATCCCTCAGTCTATTTATCCATCTATCTATGTATCCGTCTGTCTTGTGGGAAATATATCAAATAAATCTCATTAGTGTAAATGTTTTGTGATTTGTGTTCTGTCCAGAGCCCTGGAGACATACAGGTCCTGCAGAGATGGAAGTCTGCAGCCGATCACCTTCTCAGCAGAGGGCGCTGTAGTCTCTGTTTGTCCCTGGCTGTGGCTCCAGCTCCTGCGTACCACACGGTGATGGAGGAGGTGATGGAGGAGGTGAGGATGGACTCTATGATGGCCGTGTAGAACTGCACCATCATCTGCGCTGTCAGCTTGGCTTTCCTCAGCTGCAGCAGGAAGTACATCCTCTGCTGGGCCTTCCCGTTGAGGGAGCTGATGGTGGGCTCCCACTTGAGGTCCTGGGTAATGGTGGTGCAGAGGAAGAGGAGGGAGTCCACAGTGGAGATGGGGGAGTCTGTGATGGTGAGGGGGGGCTGGGGGGCTGTGACTTTCCTGAGGTCCGCCCATTCTAAAAATAGATTGATTGACAGAAAAATAGTATGTGTATATTCTGTCAAAGTAAAGTCTACTTTTATCTTCCATCTTATTTATTATTTATGCCTTGTTTTGTTATATTTTGCTGTTATTGTCGCAGAAGCAGGTTTCTATAGTTTGTGAAACGTCTGATTGTGAAGTGCACTCTGCATCTTCACTTTAACGTCCTTTAACCTTCTAGTCTTTGTGAATCCCAGTTTGCGTGCAGCGCCTCAACGCTGATCCCTCTTTACGTCTCGGCTAAATTAGAGCTCGTACATCATCGTTTCCTCGATCTTCAGCAGATGCTCTCGGCTCTGGGGGGAGGTGGGGTGAGGCTGCTCTTAAATTAATCTAAATTATTGGTCTTAGCGTGCTGGAGATCTGCAGACTGCTGCCTAATGGAATTGCAACCTCCCTAAGATGGCCGCACGCTGAGCAGCCGCACTTAGCAATACACTGCAAAAAAGACCAAGAGCTGAAAGGAATTTATATCACAATAATATATTAATATTTGCGATGTAATAGATGCAATATTATGAAGGTCACTTTTTTCCTTCCACCCTTAAGCCAATATAAAAAAGGGTAAATACACTGCACTGCACCCTTTTTAAGCCCAGTCTGAGAATTTCCGCCTCACCTCCGCCTCACCTCACCTCCGCCTCACCTCCTCCGCCTCACCACCTCACCTCCGCCTCACCTCCTCCGCCTCACCTCCGCCTCACCTCCGCCTCACCTCACCTCCGCCTCACCTCCGCCTCACCTCACCTCCGCCTCACCTCCCCTCCGCCTCACCTCGCCCCCGCCTCACCTCTGCCTTACCTCTGCCTTACCCCTGCCTCACCTCCGCCTCACCTCTGCCTCACCATAAGACTGATGGATCATGCTTCATGTCTGCAGTGCGTTTTATGTTCATTGTATTAATATTATGCGTCACTGGTTTAGTTTTGTCGAGCTTCAGATCACATTTGAAAGATTTTAGTGCCAGAACAATTGGTAATTTTGCTGCTGGGACGCTGTTTAAGCTCAGTTTATTTTAGTTCAAGCCCAGAGTCAGAATCAGAGCGTGATGCAGCGGTGCCCCGATGATTCAAAGTGCTGAGAAGTGAGGTGAAGATAAGCATCTTCATCAAAGTGTGTCCGTGCTGTGGGAGAGCTTTTGTGTAACAGGAAACGAGCCTCTGACACACAGATCTGCATCACATCCTTTGTGTTTCTCGAGGATGCAGCCGACTGTGAGACGTGAACTTCATCTCGCGCCCTCAGACGTTTGTCATCTGGTCTACAGCTGGAGCAATCACAATGTTTTCTAAAGAGGCGCTTTACGATCACAAAGGGAACAGCCCCAGGGTGACTTCAGAGGGTGATGAAGACAGCAGGTGAGCGTCCTCTGCCGCTCCTGCAGCTCCATCGCCGTGTTTGTCACAGAGCCAAGACTCGTCAGTACATTACAGACGTGCCAAAATAATGCGTTTTGTATTCCTCCACAGTCCAAACAGCATTTTTCTCACAGAGCAAAGTAAAAACAAACTGCTGGTGTTGACATGGACCTACGGTTTTAACAAAGGTCAGATTTTGTGGCGATTTTAAAAGGCTAAAGGCTAAATTGGGGACACATGCCAACGAGCACCGCCATTGGCTCAAAACGGCGGCCATGTTTATGCCTGGGGCTTGGTCGGCCCTGAATGAATGTGAAAGAGGACCGGGATGCAGAGTGTTGGCATCTGTGTTCTTACTTTACCTGCTTTCGTCAGGGGTGCACGTATATCTATGTTTTTGTGTCATTTCCCAAGGGAGTTACTTTAGTTTGGTTTTTGAGCTTTAGGACGTTAGTGCACTGAGACCTCTAGTTTCAAATGGATTACCGTATTTTCAAGACTATAAGTCGCACTAATAATAATAATAATAATAACTTTTATTTATATAGCGCTTTTCAGTGACCCAAAGACGCTGAACATAATAAAAAAGGGGGGGGGGGGTATTTACAGACAGGGGGGACAACACGTACAGAACACATTAATATACAGATAAAATGAACAAGACAGAAGAAGTAGAGAGAAAAAGATGGGGATGTAACTAGCCAAAATATGCATAATAGAGAAGAAAAAAACATAAGTCGCATTTTTGGGGGACATGTATTTGATAAAATCCAAGACCAAGAACAGACATTTCATCTTGAAATGCAGTTTAAAATAATAACAGATGAGAGAACATGGTGAATAGGTGTACATATGCTAACGCTAACACCTTCAGCTACATGAGGCACAGACAGAACTGTGGTAAGTGTCTGGTATGTTAACGTAACATATGAACAGTTATTCAGATAACTATAGCATAAAGAACATGCTAACAAGTTTACCAAAGCATCAGTTTTACCCCAAATCACTAAATCCATTGAATTCTTCTTCCTCTGTGTCACTTCTAAACAACTCCACAAACTCCGGAGGTAGACGAAGTGCAGATTCTTCTTCTGCGTCGCTTAGAGCCTAGAGCGCCCTCTTGCGGTTGCCAGAGTGAAAATGACAAAAAAATATCACATAAATCTCTCTGGAGTATAAGTCGCACCCCAGCCAAAACTATGAAAAAAGATGCGACTTAGAATCCGGAAAATCCGGTAGATGTACTTGTTTGCTGTGAATCTGGTTTGAAGGCGCATTCACATCTCAATAAACACAACAGTGTGCGCTTCAATTGGATCAAACGTGAACACGCCCATAGTTCAGACCGAGGCGTACATGTAAGGTCTATGGACGGTGTCTGGGCTGTCCAGTGTTTGTGCTCAAGACTCGCCGTAACAAACCGCTGCGTCCCAAAGGTCAAATATGACTTGGAAACTGAACTTTGTCAAATTTACCGCCTGTCAACCAATAATCTTCCATATCTTCCATTGAATATCATTAGTCATTTTACTGGCAGCGAAACGACGTCAACCCTGTCCACAGATCTGACTTGTAACCTGGGCCGGTACCGTCTCTTACTCGTCTTGTATCGTGGCTCGTCTTGTATCGTGTCTTAACAAATCGCTGGAGAGAATCAGGACCCATTTAACCTTCAATATTATAAATATAGTCGATTCAGTGCATTTACCTGGTCTTTAGGCTCAGTTTTGCAGTGCAGAGTGACAATAGGGCCCCTGAATCGTAAATCATCAGGAAGAAGTTGTCATTATGTTCTTGATTATAAATAACAGCCGCTGACAGACGCGGCGCCGGTGAATTATTCATGCCGCGCTAACAAGGCTCTTTAAAAATATCCACCAGACCAAACCAGAAATGAGAACAACACTTACCTGAAATTAAACGTTTCGCCGCACAGGGCCGAGGGCACGGTCGGGGTCTTTTGTGACGAACACCGTGGCTAAAATACAAAGAAAGGGCCGTGATTAACCCATGGATGAGCAATTAGCGCCATTTCCATACCAAGTAACCATTCAAAACTAAATATATCATCGTTGCAACAGCCCCTTTCAATTACCTCACAAGACCCGGTAAATTATGTCTGCGTGCGCCGCGCTCTAGACGATTTTTGAAATAGAAATAGGTAGATAAATTACATGATAGCATAAATAATATGTGATGATGAAAACTTGTTTACAGATTGACTGGAAGAAAAACAAGTCTTAAAATAACAGAAGTAGAAAAAAAAGCTTCAGTTGTAGTCATCTGGACTCAGTTTGAAAAAATAGACGTTTCGACTCTCATCCAAGAGTCATTGTCAATAACAGAATTTAGGTCGAGAACTCCGATATTAATACTGTTCTGTGGTAAGACCCGCCCATTGGGAGGAGCCTTCCTGAAGTAGAAAGAGTTGTTTGTTTCAACAGAAACTCCCCCTTGTATCTACCGAGCTAGCCTATTCAGAAACTTAATGGGCTATTAGAATCCTCTTTGTCTTTGTGAGACCCTGGCTCAACCACCCTGAGAACCTGATTAGCATCTGAATGTCCTTTACCTTTCCAGGGGTTCAGAATCCCATTATAAATAACAGGAAGATGAAACCTAAGCCCTCCATTTCTGTTTAAAGAAGGTCTTTCTTTTTTAACAAAAATAGCTTCCTTGACTCCTCTTTCAAACCATCTTTTCTCCCTGCTTAAAACCTTCACCTCACCGTCTTCAAACGAGTGATTAGAGGCTTCAAGATGGAGATGCACGGCGCTCTGTGGTCCTGAACTAGTATTTCTTCTGTGCTGATAAAGCCTCTTGTGTAGAGGCTGTTTCGTCTCACCTATGTAACGTTCTTTACAACTTTCTTCACTGCATTGGATCGAATAAACTACATTGCTCTGTTTTTGAGTCGGCAACTTGTCCTTTGGGTGAACCAGTTTTTGTCTTAAAGTGTTTCCTGGTTTAAAATAAACAGGGACTTCGTGTTGTCTAAAAATTCTCTGCAGTTTTTCCGACAGTCCAGACACATAAGGGATAGAAACACCCTTCCTTCTCTGTTCAGTTTCCCTTTTGTCCTGCTTCTTGGTTCTCTTCACTCTGTTGAGAGCCCAAGCGGGGTAACCACAGGCTGAGAGGGCATTTCGGACATGTTTTTCCTCTTTCTTCTTGCCCTCTGAGCTGGTGGGCACACCTTGAGCTCTGTGTTGTAAGGTTCTGATCACACCCAGCTTATGCTGTAGTGGGTGGTTGGAACCAAAGAGCAGATACTGGTCCGTGTGTGTAGGTTTCCTATATACTTCTATTTGGAGTTTCCCGTCCTCTCCTCTGATCGTGGAACAATCAAGAAAGGCCAAGCGATTCTCCTTAGCGTCTTCTCTTGTAAACCTGATATGTGGGTCCACAGCATTGATGTGATCAGAGAAGGTTTCCAGCTCTTGTTTCTTGATTGTTACAAAAGTATCATCGACATAGCGGAGCCACAGTTTTGGGGCTATGCCTGAGAATGAGGACAGTGCCTTCTTCTCAAAGTGCTCCATGTACAGGTTGGCCACTATGGGAGAGACGGGCGAGCCCATGGCACAGCCATGAATCTGTCTGTAAAATTGTCCCCGGAATTGAAAGTAAGTGGTGTTCAGACAGATGTCCAACAGTTTACATATGTGTTCAGGTGTCAGTTTGGTCCTTTCCTGTAGGGTGGTGTCTTCCTGCAGTCTGATCCTCACCGCTGCTACTGCATCAGTGCTCGGGATGCAGGTGAACAGGGACACAACATCATATGAAACCATGAGGTCATCTGGGTCCAGTTGGTTAACCGTTGTTAAAATAACAGAGTTGGAGGTAATACTGGGTCATTCTGGGCTGTGTTGGACTGACATGTTTATGCTCCGAATAGAAAAGTATGAAAAGCTTGATTACTTTGAATTCAAACACATCAATTTGTTCTCGTGTTATAGCGACTTAAACATCCAACTGTGACTAATTCATAAAAAGAGGACATTGAAATGAAAATCAGCAAGAAAAGTAAAAGCAGTGGACTGAAGTAAAAACTTTAAACTTAAAGAGGACCTATTAAAAATATTTGAACTCAAGTTAAAAATTTATTTAAAAATGGCATGGTTAATTTTAATATGCTCTAATAATTTCCTATTTATTCATTTATTATTTTGTATTATTTACCATTTTTATATTTCTTTATTTATTTTCATTTTATTTGATGCCACTCTTATTTTCAAATTTTACTCCTGTTTTTAGTTGTTTTTTTTTTGCATTTTTTAATCTCCAACTAAATCTCCAACTGCCATTGGCAAACACGCTAACTAAGTTCTACAAAGTCACAGCAACAACGGGAAAACTACTGTCCGGTTTCCATTTTGCCGTGTAAAATGACCGTCCATGATTTTGCCCCTCAGTTGACATTTGGCGGCACATTTTTCAGTGCATAATCTTGACAGACAGGATTTACAAACTGGTCCGAACCAGGACGTCAACAGGATCAAACCGATGAGAAGAAGAAGATACGCTCAGATTCATCCTCCACGTCATCAGCCTTCTTTCTCACTTTGAAGCCGTTGTGTTTGGACCCCCGCTGAGCAAAAGTATCATGAAACGAGTCGTAACCCGGTGTTCCCGTGAGCCGGCGGAAAGGATGGGAGGATCAAGAGAGCTTTTAAAACTAATAAAAACACATCACGCTGTAGAACTGTGGCTGTCAGAGCAGGTGAAAACACGGCTGAAAGAGCGGCCTTAAAAGTGAAATAAACGCCAAGAGAAATGAGAACTAAAGCAAAGTCAGTTGCTTTTCAAATCAACCGAGCGCAAGGACGTCTGCGCCTCAATTAGAAGTTCGTAATAAACCAAAGAGTATTCTACATCTGAGCAAATGTACGTACACATACTGTATACAAAATAAATATAGGAAGTGGCAACAAAAAATACATAGTGCACCTTGAACTTACAGAATTACACTGAATGTCCTTGATTTTTTTTTTTTAAGTTAAATCTGTTATGTTATTTGAGAAGTACTGCGCATTATTGATAGTGTTTTTTTAATACAGTTTTTTCACCTCAAAACAAAAAGTCTTAAAAGGTTGAATGGACGATTTTTTTGGCCCAAATCTGAGTCTTATTTTCTCGTGGCGTGGACTGCCGATTAGTCCTGCCACGTATCAATCATAAAACGCACCTACCGCTCACCTGCAACCGCGTGCGGCTCGTCCCCACGTTTCCGCGTGTCTAAGCGCATTGATCTATCATAATATAGTTCCCTCAGTGTACGGGGCAAAATGAAGACGGAGAAAGACAGTTCGAGCTGACGCAGAAGTAGACGTAAATCTACGGGAGACGAGAGATGCGATGCGATCCGTTGCGCTAATAAACAAACACACATGTGTGTTGTATCAGTCCGCACGGGGGAGTGCGCATGAGTTCTCAAATCGCCGAAAAATCGTCCATTGTGCCTTTAATTTACAAGTGGAAAAAACTAAAATTTAGCCCAGAGCCAGATCTGTCATCTGAGGTAAAGCTAACAAACATTAGCATGCTAAACATCATGCTAATAAACAGCATGCTAACAGCGCACTTCAAGCTTCTCTGAGAATAAAGCTCTACATTTAGATACAGATAAAGTGCTTTGGTCTCATCTTCACATGAATGGATGCTTTTACAATAAATCTGAACTGGGGCAAAACACATTTTACTTTATTACAGACAAAAAAATAACAAATCTGGTAAATTAAATATTTCGTTTTTTCACGTTTCCAAAACAGCAATAAACAAGTACAGCCCCTTTTAATGAGATTGTGTAATTTTTTTGAGTAATTGTACTATATTTAGTAGATGTACTTGTACTTGGGTAAAATGTTAGTTGTAATTAGTTATTTAAAATCATGTGAGTATTGAGAACAAACACTCAAAAACACATATGAAAATTGTTCAAAATGACTAAAATCTGTTTTTTTCAATTGTTTGCATAAAATATTGATCCAAAATGCTACTGAAATCAAGTTAACACTGTGTAGTTAATGTGTACTTTTGACTTTTCCTTAAAGGAATAAGTCTCATTTCCTCGTGGCGTGGACAGCCGAATGCTCCTACATGTCAATCATTCCCTGCGTGCTATAGCACACCTGCAGCCTCGTCCCCAGCATAGCAGCACGTTTCCATGGCTGCACATGCGTGGTTGATATACCGGTGTGTGTTTAGTGAGTTCCTTCAGTTACAGTACAAACATGACCACAGAGAAAGACTGTGTTTGAGCTCAGAAGAGACGTAAATCTGCTGAGATGAGAGATGATGCAATCGTGCTAATAAACACACACACCTGTAGCAGTGGGGCTGTTGTGTGCTTCTGCACGAGGTTTAATGGTGGGCAGCGTCTTGGAAACAACAGGAGGGTGGGGGGGGGAGTGTGCGCATGCACATTTAAAAAAAGGGATTAACAGTCGCTTCAGTTCTCAAATTGGCGAAAAATCCTCTATTATTCCTTTAAATTTTGGCCTGTACTGCATGTACAGTAATTGATTACATTTTGCAGTACACTTCCCACCCTGGGCTTTTGCCCAGTGCTCCACTGAAAAAGAGTTGCTTCATTTCAGTTTGAATTTCCTGGTTAAATAAGAAGGTTGATAAATAAAATAAACTATAACGTAAAGTAGATAAAGAAGAAAGCATTGTAAACTGCAATATTGATCTACACTAGGACATTTCTTTGTAGCGAGCAGCAAACTGGGAAAATAAACTCATGTAAATGTTTTAATAATAACTGGATATGTGACATTTAACATAAAATTTAAAACAATTATGTTATTGTACATTTAGAAAAGGATTACCGTATTTTCCGCACTATGAAGGCGCACTTAAAAGCCTTTAATTTCCTTAAAAAATGACAGTGCACCTTATAATCTAGTGTGGAAACACGGTAAGTAGAATTATCCGGCTTTTGGGTCATTGCTTCAGGTGCATAAAGTCAGAATATTGCTCAGTAGTTAATGGAACGGGCAATAATATGTCGTGCCAAACTTGTGTTGCTTGATCAAAATACACACAGATAACGGCAGTGCACGGCTTCTCCATGCACTCTCTCGTGTCGCTCTCCACAGGGGGGCGCCGGTTTGATGTCGGTTTGTCTGAAGCTTCAGAACTCGACTCGTGATTCGGATCGACGTCGAGAAATGAAATAAAAAAACGGAGGGTTTTCTATTTTGTCCCGAAGCTGCCGCGATGCAGTCGGTGGACAAAGCAGTGATTGATGTACTGCCGGAGTGTAGGTAGAGCGCTAATGATCAACGAGAGAAAAGACAAAGAGAGACAAGGAAAAGAGTGAGAGGGAAAGAAAAAATAAGAAGGTTGGAGGATGTTGTTGTAAATAGAGGGCAGATTATGACTTAAAGCGCACGTTCTGCATTTTGTTGAAAAGCTGTCAGAATTATTTTGATGGGATTCAATGTTTAACTGTCAGATTGCGGTTTACGGGTCATGTCTGCGTAATTACTGGGCCAATAAAGTGAAATATATTTGTTCACAGCAGCCTCAGAAAGCGTCGTCAGTCTCCAATTCCAAAGCCGAGGTGGGTGAAGGGTCTTGCCCAAGGACACAACGGTAGTATTTGAGGGAGACATTTTCAAAACGAAGATTTATGGATTCAGGAAATCTCCGGATTTTTCTACTCTTGACTTTGACATCCTAGATCTACAAAATCTGGTCCCTAGTGTGGTTTGAGACGCAGAGATAGACGACCTTACAAACTGCATCAGTGAAACAAGTGTGAATGAAGCCGAAAACAACTCCAGGTACGTGTCGTTTAGTGAGACCGACTTGGAAACAAAGCTCCCTGTTACACCCCGGCTGTGCTGTGGAGGAAGTAAAGAAACCAAGGTGTAAAATGGTCAAATAAAGTTGTACATTTTAATAAACAGGAATGTTAAGGTAAATGAACAGAAATACATACATAAGAAAACAAAACGTACAAGTCACTCAGGTTTATCAGAACAAAGGCCAAATGACATAACAAAAAAGAGACACAAAAAACCAACTAGTTTCATACGTAAACTGCATCCACGGTCCTGCCGAAGAGACACACAAACGGCACACTGGCCCCCCAGGGCCCCCCCACAGCAGCTGCAGCAGGGGTCCTTACATACAAGGAGTGGCTGCTGATTGCCCAGGTGTGGAGAGGCCCCAGCCAATTAGGGACTAATTGATTATTTCTGTTAAACACAGTTACTTCCTGCTCTGCTCTGGAACCTGAAAAGATTAAATATAATCCAATGTTAATTTTTGGAAACAAATTCATTATTCACGGTTCAATATTAAAAACTTGATTTCACAGTTTCACTTTTTTTTTTTTCAGTTTTAGAGATTATGGACAAATGTAACTTCGTCCTTTATTCCACTTTATCCATCTAATGACATCACAGAACTGTCACCTCGCTCAAGAAACGCTCTGGTCAGACGTGCTCTGACCCTCAGCACATTTCAAACAAACGCTCTGGTCAGACGTGCTCTGACCCTCAGCACATTTCAAACAAACACTCAGCACTGCTCTCACACTCTCTGTTTGCTCTGCTGATGCCTCACAACTTTATCTGGAGTCAGTGATGCGCTTTTAATCTGACACGTCCCGCTCGGTCCTGCTTCCTTTGCCCTTCCTCTTTCCTCTGCCTCAGAAACGTCCCGGAGACGTCCTGGAAATGTCCTGGGGTTCCTCAGGTTCCTCGGATCAAGAGGGTGTTTTCCATCCGACTCGTCCCTCCGTGATCCCACCGCGAGAAGAACGCAGCGTGAAGTCTGAATCAAACAAGAAGAGGAGGAAAGGGAAGCTGGATTACGCTGCACGGAGGGAATGACGAGCAGTAGTTTATTTAGGATATTTGCAGAAGGTAGTAAAGAGTATTTGTGTTACAGGGTAGAATAATAAATGTACAGCTTAAATGTGTGAAAGCTTAAAACATCCGGAATCCAGTTCATATCATTTCACTTACCATAAAATTGGGACTATTGAGCGCTCCAGTCTATAAGCTTCAGGTGTCTGTTGTAACGACATATTTACACAGAAAGATGGTACACGCTGTAGTGATGACCCACGGGTGATGCGGGTGTCATTTCATTGTTGGGCAGGGTATTAAATATGCGGAATGTCGTATCGCACGTCCGCGCTCCACGTGTATCTTTGCTTTTAGATGCGTTCACTTCCTCGTTATGTGATTATGAGTCAGATAGTAATAAAACACACATATTTTGAAGCTTAACATACAAAGAACGTGTCTGAATAGTTTGTACTGTCTCCTCAGCCTTTCACCTCTCTGTGTGAGCTCAGAGCTTCCTGCTAAAACGCCTCTAGAGGCTGTGAGAATTAATATAAATTAGCCACATCGTTGTACAGGCCGCAGGGTTCAAAGCGTGTGAAAAAGTAGCGGTTTACAGAGTTCACGGTGGGCTTGCCTCGCCCGGTCCCATCCTCGTTTCTGAGGGTCGTGGCTCATGGACACATTGACCTGTTTCCTCCACAGACTCCGATGCCTCGCCGAGGTCGTGCGGGTCCCAAGAGATGTTTCAATCGAAGTTTTGGACCAAAACATCTCATCTCATCATTAGAATCTAAATGTGCAGACTATGCAGAAGGTCGCCGAGACGAGTTTTGCAATCCTGAGAGTAAAATCTGAATCCGATGCCTTTTGATTCTTGCAGCACATGTTCGGGGCCGTGTCTACTTTGTGTCCAAATGTAAATAAATGAGCAGAAAAAGGAATTTAGTTGTTATTGTGATGTAAATGTGTAGTTCAACTGTTGCAGAGCCGTCTCCTTTGTCTCTCGTCCTCCCTCCATCCACACTTTATCCTTCCAGAACATCAGTGCAGAAGATGATACGGCCACGATAATGAAGTTTCCTTTTCTGCACAGTTGTTATTAGTCGTCGCTTTGTCCCCATTTCCTTGAAGAAAGTCCATGAGATCTTCAGGATGAGGTGAGGTGACACACAAACTGCTCTCAGTCAAAGGGACTTGTTATTGGATTGACTTTCCTCTGACATTAAGAGAACGTCCATCACTGCCCACTTGAACCTTAAACTGTGGATGAAGGAAAAACAACACCTTTGACCTGCCTTTTATTGCCATTGTCTACTGCGTCTTCCACCCAGGGCCTTACGGATGGACATCAGCGTCTTTGGGTCTTTCAGCCGCAACACAGTATTTGAAATCCCAACTGACGCCATGAGTGACGACCAAGTGGAAAGACAAATCCCGTGGTCATGGAGAAGAAAATGTCTGTTCGAGAAGGGTCGAATCGTTAGAAAAATAGAAGCAATGACATCAAACCGACCTTTTGATGGACTCAGGACCGGATGGGACTCATTTGTCGTGCCATAATGTTTGTTTCATTTCGTGGATGTCTTGATTTTGTTTTCTCTGTGCTGTGTTCTTCAAGCAGAGAAACGAGCAGGAACTAATCGACTCCAGATCTGAACCGCAGTGAGACTGTTTGGGACGAGCTGGAGTGGTCAGAAAATTAATGCAACACAGGACGGGAAACTAACCTTTTTGACGCTGCGGAAGCTTATCGAAAATGCCACGGCGGAAACGGAATCGAAGCCAAAAACGCTCCGACGCTGTCATTGGTGTCATCGAAATACCGACGTTCTGAGATTTAAAAAAAAACGATGCAAACTCGTTGGACCTTGTGAATAAGCCGTTCAATCGTCACGTGAACAGAATGTGGGTGGCGTGACTGGCTGACCGCTGAAAGCACTTTGACTCTTGGTCTTGGGCCTTACTCCGATCGTAAGCTCCGGCAGGACGTAAACGCAGGACTTGTCTGCGTTACCCTCTAACCTGAGCAGCAGCGCGGCGGTCCAGGAAAGGTCAGAAGTTATCGGTTAAATCCTTGAATGCAGATGGACTAATTACGGCTCGTCTGCACCTTCAGCCTGACATTTTGCACCTGCGACATTTGGACGACCGCGCTCAAGTCTCCCATTTGGCCTCTGGTGAACTCCGTGTCGCTGCTTCTTCACAATCTCTCCAGCAAATGTCGCACTTTACGGAGCCCGGCAGCAGCTCGCACAACACAGTGTTCTTTTGAATCATGCGCAGGCAGAAATAGTTAGTGTTCAAAAGAAAAGAGTTGTATTTTCTCTGTTTTTTCCCAGTGTATTTTTTGGCATTTCAGACGAACTTGGCAATCGCCTGCCTTTTTCTTAATTATGTTTGCATGATGAAAACGACTGTGGTATTCACCTGTCGAAAGGGGCAATTGCACATTTCACAATGAATAAGAAAATGTTTTGGTTTATGTGCAGCGCTGTGATTGGGTTTGTTAGTGGATTTTTGATGATTTTGAAAATGACTTTTACCTTCTTTTGACACAATAATAATAATTCCAGGGCTTTATAGTGATTTTTTTTTTTTTTTGACTCTAAAACTTGCTCTTACAATGCCATTATTCTTTCTTTCATTCCTCATAGTTTGATGTACCATATTTTCTGGGCTATAATTCGCTCCAGAGTATAAATCGAACCAGCCAAAAAAAGCATAATAGAGGAGAAAAAAACAAGTTGCACTGGAGTATAAGTTTTGGGGAAATTTATTTGATAAAATCCAAGACCAAGAACAGACATTTACTCTTCAAATGCAATTTAAAATAATAACAGATGACAGAACATGGTGAATAGGTGTACGTATGCTAATGTAGCACCTTCAGCTACATGAGGCACAGACAGAACTGTGGTAAGTGTCTGGTATGTTAACGTAACATATTAACAGTTCTTCAGATAACTATAGCATAAAGAACATGCTAACAAGTTTACCAAAGCATCAGTTTTACCCCAAATCACTAAATCCATTGAATTCTTCTTCTTCTGTGTCACTTCTAAACAACTCCACAAACTCCAGAGGTAGAGGAAGTGCAGATTCTTCTTCTGTGTCGCTTAGAGCCTAGAGCGTCTCTTGTGGTTGCCAGTGTGAAAATAATGAATAACATCACATATAAGACTGCTCTGGAGTATAAGTCGCACCCCGACCAAAAATATGAAAAAAGGTGCGACTTATAGTCCAGAAAATACGGTAATTTAGATACTATACTCGGTTACTCTGATTAAATTACAATTTGAAGTACGGATGACTGTGGAAATACGTACATAAATTACAGTTACTAACAAAATACTGTGAGTGACTTGCAACATCAAAGACACATGTTGGATCATATGTCTCGACAAAGTAAACTACAGTTACTAAGTACTGTAACTTATACTGTATGTACTGGTGGTAAGTTACTTCTTTAGCCACGACTGCCCTGGGACAGAGCAGCAGAAAAGCGGCCGCTCTCTTGTGTAATCGCAGTGGTTCTGACAGAAAAGGTGGTTGTGCCTGTGATTGTGGTGGATCAGCAGAGACTTTGATGTTCAGCGGGACTCGAGCCAGAGAAATCTCTTGGTCTCGCTCCAGAAACACGGCCTCATCGTCGGTCTCATTTGTCCCTAATAAAAACGAACATCAAGAGCCGCTCACATCAAGGCCTTCGCTTCAAATCTTTTCAAATAGAATCCAGAAGTCAACGCCAACGTGTGCGAGCGTCTTTTCCTAGTCCGTTTCATAACGAGGCAACTTCAACGGCGTGAAAGAGCGCAGCTAAAGTTAGATTGTTTAGGATGTTTCAGGCCTATATATATTATCTTCATAGACGTTTATAAAAGCTGCACTGTGGGACATTCCATACTGAGCAATAACATTCACCATCCATCCGAAACGTGAGCGCACCTTTCAAATGAAACAATCTATAACAAAGCAAGATTACTGATAGAAATAACTAGTGTATAGTGCATTTGATCTACTTTACTGCTATAAATCAAACGTAGCGGTTGCTGTTTTATCATGATTGTTACAGATCTAGTGTTGGGGACATTTTATCATTTATAACGTGGTTTAATCGCTCACAAAAAGTCAGTCTAGCACAACACACGCCCTCTACAGCTGTATATAGTGGGTGTTCGCAGTGAGCTAACACAATCTGCAGAATAAGACCTTTGGCTCCCGTCCGTGACACCTCTTAGCTCCTTGTCAGTCACGAGGGCTCGTTAAAACACTTATAATTTCTATTGACCTGCCGGTATCGACATGTCAATCTGTTTATTCACATCCCGCTAATCAATGGGACTGAGCCCCATCGCTCTCCATTAGAGGATGAAGTGCTGACGCCACGCGCAGAGGTGCATCGTGAGAGCGGGCGCTGGAGTGTTCAGTGGGCGGACAGGCTCGATCGATGGCGAAGGGTCCCAGCAGAGAGCGGGCGAGGGGGCCGAGAACGGGCTGAGGGGCAGAGAGCGGTCGGAGGGGCGGAGAGAGGTGGGTGGAGAGCGGCGGGTGGAGAGCGGGCGGAGGGGCAGAGCGGGTGGAGGGCGGAGAGAGGTGGGTGGAGAGTGGTAGGTGGAGAGCGGGCGGAGGGGCAGAGCGGGTGGAGGGCGGAGAGAGGTGGGTGGAGAGTGGTAGGTGGAGAGCGGGCGGAGGGGCAGAGCGGGTGGAGGGCGGAGAGAGGTGGGTGGAGAGTGGTAGGTGGAGAGCGGGCGGAGGGGCGGAGAGCGGTGGGTGGAGAGCTGTGGGTGGAGAGCGGGCGGAGGGCGGAGAGAGGTGGGTGGAGAGCTGTGGGTGGAGAGCGGGTGGAGGGGTGGAAAGCGGGCGGAGGGGCAGAGAGTGGGCGGAAAGCGGGTGGAGGGGCGGAGAGCGGGTGGAGGGGCGGAGAGCGGGTGGAGAGTTTAGGGAGAGTGGGCGGAAAGCGGACAGAGGGGCGGAGGAGCCTGCGGCAAACAGGCAACAGCTACCACTACTACTCAAATAAAACTACAGACCTACTACTACTATTACTACTACTACTACTGATACTTCCTTTCCTCACTCTGATACTAAATACTGCTGCTACTTCTATACTTGTCTTTTTGCAGGACTTCATACATCTCTGTGTGTCTGGGGGAGGGGAGTCTTAGACCCGCCCCTGGGTGAGCGGACGACGATGAATGGAATAAGAAATAAGCAAGTCATTTTAAAGTTTCTGAGACTGAAATTCTCCCATACATGAAAACATGTACTGTTCCCTCTATCAGACAGAGCCACAGGTCAAAGGTCATACAGTATAGGCCTAAACACCTTTATTTTAGCTCATATTACCTTTTTGTTTACTTATTTGTTGTGACAATTAACAGGAAGAGGATCTTGTGCCCAGTTTGCATGTTCTCCCTGTGTCCTCATGTACTTTTTTACATTAAGCTGGACTTACATGGTGTGATTTTGTGTGATTTTAAAATGTTCCAACAATTCCCACACTGAGGTGTGCGGCCGGTCCAGACGCTGACCTGAGAGGAGGAGCTTGTGCTGTTTGTGGTCCCACTGTCTTATCGTACAGTGTGTTTTAAACTCACAAAACATAATATGTACAGTAGCAAACCAGTACCAATGCTAACTTTAGCTTTGCATGTAAGTAAGCTTTATTTAAATTAAGCTTTTGTGGCAGTGGCGATCTAACCAGAGGAGGCGGTGCACCTCCTTTGGGCCTCCAGCGCCTCAGAGCGGTTTACGGGCGCCTGCAGCTGTATCTTATTGTTAAAACATGATTGTGATGTAATCCAAGCTTGTAACCTGCACATTTCTGCCATCAAATCATGTTCATGACCGTTAGCTTGCATTACTACAGTAGCTAAGTATGTTTAAAGACCAGTAACAATACAGATTATGCATAATATTTGTGCTTTACGGTTTGGCTGAAGATCAAAATGGCAAAAGGTCCAAAGGTATTACTGCTCCTCGCTTCAAACGTGAATATGAATTTCACGACAAAGGCGCCACTTCTTTTAGCTCAAAAACATAAAACGAACAAAAAGACAGCTTAGACAAAGTCGACATGACGGTCCGCCGAACGCGCCCTCTGATGTGCGCTTCACACGGCTTTTGTTCCACAACCACAAAGAGGTTTCGCAAAAAGGTGTAATAGCTTCTGAAAACATACTGGTGCTAGCTTGAATCTGTATTGTACGTGTTCCCCTGTCCGCGCGCCAAACTGTGACTATCCCGTTACTCAAAGGCTGCGTCGGACGCGTTTGTCAAAAACGTCCATGGCGCGCCGGGGTTCCGCTTTCGCCGAGGAGGAAACGAGGGGAAAAATGGCTTCCCACCGAAACAACGCCGTAAAGAGCAGGTGTCACATTTAATGGTAGTCATTTTCCCAACGTTAGCCGCGACAATGTGCTAGCACATGAAAGCCAGAGGTGTCACAGCTACGGAAGGATCGGGGATAATGGGAAAATAAGTCAACAAAAGCTTATTCGTCCGACGCAATTATAGCGACGACAGTGTTTCAACGAGGAAGGACTTCAGCACAGACAAACGCGCCAGGTTCATGTAAAGGCTGCGGCCGTCTGAAGACATGCCAAGTGTCGTGACTAAGATATGTGCGTCGTTTGGCACTGGGAAACTTTTCAAACTTTCAAACAAAAACAGGCAAATCCGCAAATATATTTTGTCCAAACCAGGTATTATCCACATGGAGCGTTTCAGGAGTCTAAAAACTGAACTTTTTGAAATCAGGTCTCAGAGGACAAAGACCTCCAAACACCAGTGTGGCGTTGCCGTGGTAACATCATATCAGCCAAAAGCTGTATCAATCCAGTGCGTTCTGTGAGCTCTGGATTATAACAAATCTATTGACCTTTTTTTGTCCTTCATCTGCCTGAAGAGCTGGTTCTCCTCCTGAAGAGCTGGTTCTCCTCCTGAAGAGCTGGTTCTTCTCCTGAAGAGCTGGTTCTCCTCCTGAAGAACTGGTTCTCCTCCTGAAGAGCTGGTTCTCCTCCTGAAGAGCTGGTTCTTCTCCTGAAGAACTGGTTCTCCTCCTGAAGAGCTGGTTCTCCTCCTGAAGAACTGGTTCGCCTCCTGAGTGGCTCCAGCTCAACTGTCAGAGTCATATCTCTTCTTCACTCTGGAACTCCTCCAGGTTTCTACTTTCTCCCAAGGAGGTTTTTTGTAGTTTTTCCTGTCCGAGAAGGAGGGTCTAAGGACCGACGACTCTGGGACATCGTCCCTCGCCACCACAGACATTGCTTAATCCGTTTTTCACTGTCGCCCTCAGAGACAACTGTTGTTGTGATTTTGGGCGTTACAAAAATAAATTGAATTGAATTATTGATATTCACAATGCTAATTTATTTTCAAACGTCTCAGTTTAGCCACCAGCGCCACCACCTGGTTTGGCGGTGTATTGCATCGTTGTGGAGCGTTTACACAGCGAGTGGAGCGTTTACACTTGGGAGCGTAACACGTCGAGAGACCAGTTGTCCCCCTGACCCAGTGACAGGGGGTGGACCGCAAAAGGCGTGCAGACCTGCTGAAGGGATCGACGTTGGCGCTCGGACCCCGACGGGTGGAGACGTCAGCGATGTGAATACGAGGGTGAAGAGGAGGAAAAAGGAGGGTTAAAGCTGAAATTGGATGTATTTATATGAAAAGTTAGAAGCAAAGGCAGCAGATTGTGACTAAATGTAACTGAATAAATGCCGGGTTGATGCGTTTAATGCCATTTAGTGGAACATTTACCTCTGTCTTTTTTCTGCTGTGTGTTATGTTTTGTAATCGTCTTCCGAGTTCCCTGCCTGCGGACGACAGATAGAAATGGTCATAATTGCTATAATCTGTCACGTTTACACTGTAACTGCTACAGATGTTCATTAATATGCACCGTCTCCGTCAAATAAATACATGCATTAATTAACGTCTCCGTCTCCACGAGACCGGCAAAGTTATAGAATAATAATATGTCCAGTGGAGAAAACAATCTAATCGTACAAAATGATCAAAGAAAATTGTCCGTTCCATTATTCTAACGATAGTCGTCACAGACCTTTTTTCCGTTCTCTCTTTTGACAGTTTGACAGTTAGTTTCTACATGTGACAAAAGCGCGGTCAAAGCGTTTCACGACTCCCAGCGCCGGAGGAAGAATTAGCCGCCGCTAACAAGATCAGCGCCGGCAGCTGCTGGCTCGGCAACATCTGTTTACCACGTCGGGATTTACTGTTCGACGAGAAGTCTCATGATTCTAGAAGGAAAACGCTTGCATGACGTGTGTCCGGGGAAAAGTAAACTGAATCTAGGGCGGGGCCGCAACCGGCTTCACTGAGTGATCCTGATTTGGAAAAACTGTAGTAAGAGGGAATTGGGAATGTTTTGATTATTGCCCAAATATGTAAAAGAATGTTCATCTGTGTAGTATTTGTATTGAGTCCGTTCCTTTTATCATAGTCTGGTTTTGACCTATTTGTTTAAAAATGCCTGTGATTCCTTCTAACTTTATGGCTTTTATAAATATATTGCCAAACTAGCGAGGTGAAGAATGAATGAAACCAGAATGAAACCAGAATGAAACCAGAACTAAACCAGAACTGAACCAGAATGAAACCAGATTAGACCAGGATCAACCAGGTCTGAGCCAGGACTAAACCAGCTCTAAACTAGTGCAAACCCACAATTAAACCAGCAAACAAGATTTCATTATCATTTTAATACCTGAACGATGGGTTGTGGGCCGGATTAAGTTGCTTGGAGTGCCCGATTTGGCCCCCGGGCCTTAGGTTGAATAGCCTTGTTCTAAAACACGAGATGTCAAATGAAGAACATTTTTAATATTTGCTGCACTTCAGGTTTCTTGCCAAGGTCTCGGGTCAAGAGCACGTGAAGACGGAGGATTAGCCTGCGCACAGTTTCGACCGCTGGGGTTAAACCGCAGCAGAACATGCAAACTCCATCGTGAAAAACCACCGCTAACCACTTCACCTCATAAATCTCTTTACAATTCCCTTTAAATCAATTCAAAATATTCAATTTCTCCGCGGCTTTCTTGGGGATTTATTATTTTAAAATATTAGCGTAGGTCACACCGCGGCCAGACACCGAAATCCCAGGAGTTCATATTCACGCCGCGGCCAAGCGAGAGATTGACAGACTCGGTTACGGGGCGAACATAATGGATGTATCGCATAAACGGTAACAGCGGCGACGCAGGGAGGTCGAAATGTGCCTTAACTATGCACGGTCTGCACGGGCGCGATGGGAATTACACCCGGCGACCGTCCAATAACGTCGAAGCGGGCGCGTTTCCCGGAGCCGTGACCCATGCCTGAAATAAATTAAAGATCTGCCACGTCGCCGCCTCTCAGCCCCGAGGAGGGCGGGAAGACGAGCTCCGCCACGACGCCGTCTTCTTCGCCAACTGTTAAATGCCACTGTCTGATTTTTTTCCCATTTGTGACTAATATATTTCACTGGCGCCCGGAGCACTGCGCTGACGCTAACGCCAGGGAGTTAGCGCGACCTAAGCTAGCTCTAACACTGATATGATCTTATGTCACGGCACAAAACAGACGTCTGGGTTTTGCAGATGTTTAGTCATTTAAACTGACTTAAAGGTCGTGTTCCACTTCGAATATCTGGAATTAGAGTTAAAGGACACATATTATGCATCAATAGGGCTCGTTTAAAGCAACACTATTTCTTTATTTTACTCATCTTTATTTTGGCATGTTGCAGAACTTAAAGCACCTCCTACAGGTCGGACGACTCGTTGAACTAAAATGCAGTTAAGATAAATATATTTCGAATTTGCTAAAAAATTATACAAAGTTATCACAGAATAACACATTTTTTAGGTTTATAAATTTCACTTCCTGTTTGTGATTGATGACATCACACTAGGAAATGATTCAGCAAACACTGGGCCAAAAAACTCATCTAATGTCACAATTATTTTGAAAACGTTGAAAAATCTGTATAAAATGACAGGAAGTGACATCACACCAGGGACACTAAGTTTGTGCAGAATTTATACAAAGAAACAACTTTTTTGACTCTCTAAACATTAATTCAACAGAATAAAGTCGCTCTCATATATTTTTATTTGTCAAATAAAAAAATGGTGACATTAGATGGCTCAGTGTTTGCTGGGTAATTTCCTAGTGTGATGTCATCAATTACAAACAGGAAGGGAAATTTTAAACCTAAAAAACGTGCTATTCTGTGATGACATTTTTTATATTTTCTTGCAAAATTCCAAAATATATTTATCTTTAATGAGTCGACCGGCCTGTAGGGGGCACTTTAATATCACTTGTTCACTGCGGCTCTGGTGTTTTTGTGAGTTTGAGTAATTTTACTTTTACACTACAATAAGTTAAAAAGCGTATCGGTAGCTTTGATTTATTTATTCCAAAACAAAGGGTTCTACAATTTTTAAGAGACACAACAGCTACCAATTCATTTTAATTTATTTTTTATTATTGATGTATGATTTGAGAAAAAGGGGCGGGGTTGAACTCTGTGGGACATTCATGGCTTTTGAAAGAAATATCCAAACTTCTGATCCACAAATGTCAATGTTAAATCATGATTTAAAAAACAAAGAAAGAGAATATTTAGATTTGTTCTTAAATACTTTTTATTAATCTAAATGTTTGTATGATTTGTGTGTTATCTTTCCTGGTTAAATAAAGGTGAATAAATAAATACATTAAACGTATTTATTTTGTTTAGAATTGGCCCCACAAACTTATGTCATCTTCATCTCGAGACTTAACGTGACAAAACTTGAATAACGACGCCACCTTCTGGAGCGGCTGTGAAAGAACGAGTGAGCGGTAATTACAGTGACACGAGCGTTAAACCGAGTCGACACGTGTGATTTAGAGTTGATTCCGTGGTTTATTTTCAGAGCTCTGAACGGACCGAGATCACGGTTCATCCCGACCGATTCTGACCCGTTTTCCAGCTTCGTTTTAAACCTCGGGGATTTGAGAATGTTGAGATTTCACGTTTTACGAGATAAACACAGCAAACTCTGCAGGTGGTCTGTCCCATGCAGAGTTATGTTGAGTATTTGGAAATCATGAACATTTTGTGAGTAAATAGAGATAAACATTTCTCTTTTCTTTTTTCTTCCTTTTTTTTTTTTTTTTTTTTTTTTTTTTTAGAGATTAAACGTAAAACACAAAAAACAAAACACAGCCACAGAGAAAATTTTGAAATAAAAATCCAAGTAGTCATCAACAGCACATTTAAATTAAAATAAAAAAGTCCCATTTGTCAGTCAGATTTGTCCAAATTAAGTCCGAATGTCATTTTTTCCCCATTTGCCTGATGTCTGTTCCGATCGTTGGTGAAGTCTGTGTCATCATCATTTCTTTGTTATGGCCTTTTTCCCGCTGCCAAAAGTACATTCCAAAGGTATCCATGTTCCATGTACTGTGTCCACAGCAGGAGTTCTGAGGCCCAAATACTTAGATCTACAATCAAGTACAATCCCAATGCTGCGGCCTCTTTACTGTTTTGTAACTTGACACGTTTGCTGCACGTTTGCTGCACGTTTGCTGCACGTTTGCAAAACGAGAACAAAAGTGCTGCACCGAAACAAACAACAACAGAAAGAATAAAAGCTCAATTTAATTTAACTTACAGTTGCTAAAAACAGTCAAACCATAAGCAACTACATTATATAAGCAAAATACATTATATATACATACAAGACACAATGGACCTCACAATTCACAAAAAAGACACAATGGACCTCACAATTCACAAAAAAGACACAATGGACCTCACAATTCACACAAAAAGACACAATGGACCTGACAATTCACAAAAGAGACATAAAGGACCGCAAAATTCGTAAAAAAGACATAAATGACCTCACAATTCACAAAAAAAGAAACACAAGGGACCTCATAATTCACAAAAAAGACTCAATGGACCACACAATTAAAAAAAAAGACATAATGGACCTCACAATTCACATAAAAGATACCTTGAATAAATCATGCTAGGAATGTGTTGGGAAATTGAGGAATCTAACTTTCAGAAATGAACCAGTTCTGTTTTTCTACTTTTTTGACATCTAATTAAAACATTCCATGTTTTATTAATGCATTAACCTTTTTAAAAACAAATTAACAAACAATCAAAATCTTGAAATCCAATCTAAAATCAACAGAAAGTCGGTGCAAAGACACCAAAACTGGGGAACGGTGCTCTCGTTTGTCCTTTTGTTTCAGTTAAAAGACACAACAACGTTTAAAGGTGCACTGTGCTTGACTCCATAAAAGAATGTTCCACAGCATGGCATATATCTCCATGGAGACGAGCTGCAGCCGTCATGTTGCACTTTCACTGTAAGAATGCATGTTTTCAAGGTCATTTTAGTCAATATTTTTTAGAAAATTGAAGACAAAAATACATTTAAAGGTGAAGTAATACCAGAAAAGTTACATAGTGCTGGGGATGCGTACCGATACGCAGGACCGGATCTGGACTTGTAAAAACGTTTCATTCAGGTCCAAAAAAACAGAAACCCCAGTAATTCGGTTCTGGACTCATAAATAATCGAGCACTCACATACCATATCCTTTTCATTCTAGAATCTAAACCATCTTAAACCTTCCATAGGTCGCGAAATTTGCGCTGGAAAAGACATAAACACTGCCATGCGTCGCTGTCAATGGTGCACCCAGACGGCGAAATTAGTTTAAAGACGGGAGAGACCGAACACTGAATCGACAGCCAGTAAGATCGCTGGCTTTATTTGAACCAGCGTTTTAAGCCGTCGCGTGCGTTGCCGCTTGTGCCGGTCCGAGTGTTGGTTTAAGACGCTTGTTAAAGGAGCGGGTTCAGAGTGGTTTCTTGTCTGGGTTGTGCTTTGCTTTGGGTGTAAATATTGTAACGTCTCGCTCAGGTTAGTAGACTATAAATTAAATCATTTTATGCCATTTAATGATTTTAAAGAACTGGTAAAGGACTACCGCCAGTGCTGATGCACTTGTTTTATATCATTTGATCTCATATTGTACACATAAATGTGCTTTTATTTATTGTTTAATTTGTATTGAATGTTTGATTTGTGTTTTAGTTTCCTGTCTTTGTTTGTTGGTTATTTAGTGTTGTGTTTTAACCCATGAAAAAGACAACTTTTCTCAATAAAATGAATGAATGAATTATTAGAGTTATTTCTAAGTCATCTGTTTTTGTTATTATACTTCTGTCCCATTGTGGGACAAATAAAGGTTATCTTATCTTATGACAGAGTGATGTTTGCACTATATGTTAACTCAAACTGGACCTAGTGTTGAACTGCAATTGATCCTACCAATTGTATTACCCCAAAAAAGACAAAAACATGGCTTATTTAACGTGTTATTTTTATTGATTTGAACATTAATAGCATGACAGAACCTGATGTGGACATCTAGACATAGAACAAGTAGATCTTGGCTCCGGAGGTTCCTTCATTCAGGCTTCTTTTGATGACCCTGACTCCGGACCTCTCGTATGTGGCCACTGCATCCATGTTGAGCAGGAGGACAAGGGTGTGTACTCTGCTCACATCTGTCTTCTTCTTTGACCACAGGTAGACAGCGCCTCCACTGGTGTTTTCATTCAGGTTGACGTTCACTTAGTCAAGGCCGTCATCCTTAGCCTCCTCCTCCTGAAGGGGACTGGTGGAGATATACAGGTCAGACAGGGTCTTGGAGAAGCTAATGGTCTTGCAGTACCAGATAAATACTTAATTTCCTCCAGCTCCCATGTTGGTGTTGACGTCCACGCAGGTGAATCCTTGAGAGAGCAGCTCCTGGTCACTATTGTAGCCTTTGGAGGCATTGTCCTGGTCCTCTTCCTCTCCAGGGGTTCAGTATACCATTATAGACTACAGGAAGATTGAATCTTAGCCCTCCATTCCTGTTTAAAGAAGGTCTTTCTTTTTTAACAAAATAGCTTCCTTAACTCCTCTTTCAAACCATCTTTTCTCCTGCTTAAAACCTTCACCTCACCGTCTTCAAACGAGTGATTAGAGGCTTCAAGATGGAGATGCACGGCGCTCTGTGGTCCTGAACTTGTATTTCTTCTGTGCTGATAAAGCCTCTTGTGTAGAGGCTGTTTAGTCTCACCTATGCAACGTTCTTTACAGCTTTCTTCATTGCATTGGATCGAATAAACTACATTGCTCTGTTTTTGAGTCGGCAACTTGTCCTTAGGGTGAACCAGTTTTTGTCTTAAAGTGTTTCCTGGTTTAAAATAAACAGGGACTTCGTGTTGTCTAAAAATTCTCTGCAGTTTTTCCGACAGGCCAGACACATAAGGGATAGAAACACCCTTCCTTCTCTGTTCAGTTTCCCTTTTGTCCTGCTTCTTGGTTCTCTTGGTTTGAAAGAGGAGTTAAGGAAGCTATTTTTGTTAAAAAAGAAAGACCTTCTTTGAACAGGAATGGAGGGCTAAGATTCAATCTTCCTGGTATCTATAATGGGTTACTGAACCCCTGGAGAGGAAGAGGACCAGGACCAGGACATTTAGATGCTAATCGGGTACTCAGGGTGGATGAGCCAGGGTCTCACAAAGACAAAGAGGATTCTAATAGCCCATTAAAGGGCTGAATAGGCTAGCTCGGTAGATACAAGGGGGGAGTTTCTGTTGAAACAAACAACTCTTCAGGAAGGCTCCTCCCAATGGGCTGGTCTTACCACAGAACAGTATTAAAATCGGAGTTCTCGACCTAAATTCTTTTATTGACAATGACTCTTGGATGAGAGTCGAAATGTCTAATTTTTCTAACTGAGTCCAGATGACTACAACTGAAGCTTTTTCTACAATGGAACACGCCTGGACGAATGAGGGATCATACCGACTTTTAGTTACGTTGAAATCTATGACAGGAACATCGTACTCTCTTGTGCTCCTGGAGAACCACATGTAGATAGGAACTCCAGTGGTTCCCTCGTTCAGATTTTTCTCAATCTTAGTGTAGCTGGCGTTTTTCAGGGCAACCTCCATGTTTTCATTGAAAGTGACTTGAACTCTGGTGACAGCATCAGACTTATCACCTTTTTTGAGCCAAAGGAAGATGGTGTTTCCTCCTTCTCCTGTGTTTAGGTTCACATTGATTTTAGTGAAACCAGCCTCTTTGAAGTCACTCTCCTCTTGACTATTGATGGAGACTTGAAGCTCTGTGACGTAAGACATGTTTACCTGTGAAAACAAAATGTAAATAAAAAGTGTGCATGTGAAAGACTTGCAATACAATAAATGAGTGAAAGCTTACCCTGCTGTAGAGTTCAAATGTGGTAAGACAAAGCCCTGCAGAGAGATGGGTCCTGCTGTAGTCAGTGGAGCTTTATATACATCTCTCTTTGCCCACTAACTCTTTATAAATGTCACTATGGGAGGGGCCATCAGTCATTTTCACTGGAAAAAGTAATGCAACTGGTTTCCTGGCTGTCAGATAGTATAATCCTTATAAAATCCAATAACACCTTTTAAATAAAAGAGTAATAAGCGCCCCACTGTCTGAAACAATACGAATTAAAACATGCACACATCCACACGTTACAACAAACATTTCAGTATATTCTTAGTGCCTTAATCATATTTTCAACAAATACTGATCAATTATAACTTAATGCAAACTGTGAAATGTACATTTCAGGCAGGCCGCGGCTCGTGCTGTTGCAGAGGCAAAAACCCGGGCCTGGGAGGAGTTCGGGGAGGGCATGGAGGAGGACTATCGGTCGGCCCCAAAGAAATTCTGGCAAACCGTCCGGCGCCTCAGGAGGGGGAAGCAGTGCCTCACCAACACCGTTTACGGTGCGGGTGGAGGCCTGCTGACCTTGACCTGGGATGTCGTCGGACGGTGGAAGGAATACTTTGAGAATCTCCTTAATCCCTCAGTCACGTCTTCCGAAGAGGAAGTAGAGACCGGGGACTCGGAGGCTAGCTCATCCATCACCCAAGCTGAAGTCACTGAGGTTGTTTGCAAACTCCTCGGTGGCAGGGCTCCGGGGGTGGATGAGATCCGCCCTGAGTACCTAAAGTATCTGGATGTTGTAGGACTGTCTTGGTTGACACGTCTCTGCAACATCGCGTGGCGGTCGGGGACCGTGCCTCTGGACTGGCAGACCGGGGTGCTGGTCCCTCTGTTCAAGAAGGGGGACCGGAGGGTGTGTTCCAACTACAGAGGGATCACACTCCTCAGCCTCCCGGGTAAGGTCTATTCCAAGGTGCTGGAGAGGAGAATCCGACCGATAGTCGAACCTCGGATTCAGGAGGAGCAGAGTGGTTTTCGTCCCGGTCGTGGAACACTGGACCAGCTCTATACCCTCCATCGGGTGCTCGAGGGTTCATGGGAGTTTGCCCAACCAGTCCACATGTGCTTTGTGGATCTGGAGAAGGCTTTCGACCGTGTCCCTCAGGGTGTCCTTTGGGGGGTGCTCCGGGAGTACGGGGTCCGGGGCCCTTTGCTCAGGGCAATGCTGTGTTCGCATCGCTGGCAGTAAGTCAGACCTGTTCCCAGTGCATGTTGGACTCCGCCAGGGCTGCCCTTTGTCACCGGTTCTGTTCATAGTTTTTATGGACAGAATTTCTAGGCGCAGTCAGGGGTCAGAGAGTGTGGTCAGGGGTCGGAGGGAGTCTAGTTTGGGGACCACAGGATCTCATCTCTGCTGTTTGCAGACGATGTTGTCCTGATGGCTCCATCAAACCTGGACCTGCAACATGCACTGGGACGGTTTGCAGCCGAGTGTGAAGCGGCTGGGATGAGAATCAGCACCTCCAAATCCGAGGCCATGGTTCTCGACCGGAAAAAGGTGGCTTGCCCTCTTCAGGTGGGTGGGGAGTCCTTGCCCCAAGTGGAGGAGTTCAAGTATCTCGGGGTCTTGTTCACGAGTGAGGGAAGGATGGAGCGTGAGATCGACAGGCGGATCGGTGCAGCGGCTGCAGTGATGCAGTCGCTGCATCGGACTGTTGTGGTAAAGAGGGAGCTGAGCCGAAAGGCAAAGCTCTCGATTTACCGGTCGGTCTACGTTCCTACCCTCACCTATGGTCATGAGCTTTGGGTAGTGACCAAAAGAACAAGATCGCGGATACAAGCGGTCGAAATGAGTTTCCTCCGCCGTGTGGCTGGGCGCTCCCTTAGAGATATGGTGAGGAGCTCGGCCACACGGGGGGAGCTCGGAGTAGAGCTGCTGCTCCTCCACGCCGAGAGGAGCCAGCTGAGGTGGCTTGGGCATCTGTTCCGGAGCCTCCTGGGCGCCTCCCTCGGGAGGTGTTTCAGGCATGTCCCACCGGGAAGAGGCCCCGGGGAAGACCCAGGACACGCTGGAGGGACTATGTTTCTCAGCTGGCCTGGGAACGCCCTGGGATCCCCCCGGAGGAGTTGGAGGAAGTGTCTAGGGAGAAGGAAGTCTGGGAGTCCCTGCTCAGACTGCTGCCCCCGCGACCCGGCCCCGGATAAAGCGGTAGAAGATGGATGGATGGATGTGAAATGTACGTGATTCGTTTGTTAAATGATCACACATAGCTTTTTTAAGTAAATGTTTGTGTTTTTGTGCGTATATTACATTATTTTCACAGGTTGAGAAACTCTCAAAGATTTTAATTTAACTTTTGAATGGTAGTGATATGAGGTTTTAAGTGATATCTGTCAGTTAAAGATAATATGCCCAGCTGCCCCACCTACTGGATGTGATGACATTCTGACTAAAAGTAGATCAATATATTGTGTGTGGTGACTAAGAGGCAGGGTTATAGCTTCCACCTTTAAATTCCCCACTAAACTCCAATATATTAACCACAATAATAACTTCTGTGCTACATCACCTGATTAAGGGTCCAGGAAACCCAACTGAAATCCAGCCCACCCTACCATTACATTCTTTATTTAACAGGTATTAAATTAGTCACATTTTAATCATCAACTATGCTAAAAGCAGACTATTAACCATGCACTCTCTCTCATTCACACATAAAACTTGGTCATTAATAGAAAAATAGTTAGAAACTAGCGTTTGCGGCCCAGATGAAAGGTCAGTACAAAAGCATACCACTTTGTTGCACGCTAGTGATGCAGAGTCTAGTCCACAGGGCGCGCTAGTATATATTGGGACACATCCTTCCACAGAAGTGTGTAAGAGTAAAATTACTTCACAATGATATTACTCAAGTAGAAAAACAAAGTAGTGGTCCAAAAAAATGACTCAAGTAAGAGCAATTGTCTGGACGTAATCTCAGATTTATAATTTCAATTTCAAATTAATGTTGGCCATAACCGCACCGATAGAACAGGAAAATCAAAAATCACCTTGTCTCCAGAGTTCGCTCTTAGCTTCGCCCCAGAGACCACACAAACAACAAAACAAGTCACTCCCATCTCAAACACAGGCCCCGCCCTCCAAAAACTTATAACCAATATGTGAAGACCTGGACTCCACACAATAACAATGCATTAACAACAGTGTGAAAGGAAGATTTAACCAGATAATGCTTAACATTAGGGTCGCGACAATATGAATGAAATAACTGTTATGTTGTGGTGTGATGTATTTGGCATTTATTTCAGTGGATTAATGTGCAATATACATATTTATACATCTAAGTAAATACTAAGTCAAAGTAATATTGTTTAATTGCTGGATTAATTAATTGGAGCTTATATTTTGTAATAGTATTTGTATTCTACAGTTGTTAAATATGGGCTGGTGTTTAATGCTGCTAATATGATGTGTGTGAAATATTTTCATATTCTATTTTTGATACTGCTAAGTTCATACTGCTAAGTTCTAGTTGACGTTTATGCTAGTTTTTGAAGGTTTTTACCTGACTTTTGATCCCAATTTATCTGCACAATTAAAGAGTGGAAATGTATCGAAAGGCATTAAACTTCAAGTGTGGGTAGACCCCTTCAGGTGTGGGGAACAGCCCAGTCAAACCAGTAATACACTTGACAAACTGTATCAGCTGAAAATGCTGCCCCAATACCAATACTCAACATGCTCTTGTTCCTCAAGTAAAACACATGAACGTGTGTTAGCAGCTAGCTAGTAGCTTGTGATTTGTAAGTTGTATTTTCTGTTAAAAACAGTGAATAAACCAGACAAGTTGAGTTTATTTCAGTCTGCAGTTAAGCCTTGTGTTTGATAGTCGTCCTTCATAGTCGTGTCTTCAACTTAATTGAGCCAAGTAGCTTGTGTTATGCTGTTATAACATTATGCAAATATGGCATGGTTCAGGTCCGGACCTGAACCTGAACGTGTGTTTAGGTATGCATCCCTACATAGTGCACCTTTAATGTTCTAAATGTAAGTCCTGTTAAGGTTTTGCAGTGCATCTTCCCTTCAGTTAGACCAATGTACAGTGCGATGCTGCCCCCACTGGTGACTGCAGGCACTGTCCATGCAGCAGATCTAACGTTGCGGTGGAGAATGAGATTTATGGACGCCACAGTTGAGCCGGTGTGGCCCGCTGCCATTTAACATTAAAGGGGTCTTTGATTGTGGCCATAAATTACAGGAAATGTGTTTGAGTCTTTTTACGTGGATGCATCAATCAGTCACGAAACGGTTTGAACGCCGGGTCCAAACGAAGCTCAGATCAATCATTTCTCCGGTCGCAGTTTTAATGACAGTTCAGCAGATTGTTTATGTGCATATGTTCAAGTATAAGTCCTGTTATTAGATTAGTTATCTGTCTAGCATTTATTCAGCTTTTGGTATTTCCTTTGTATACATATGTTTATTATACGGTTTCCATTTGAGATGTTAATTATCTTTGCAGAGTTTGTGCTCCACATACTGTTGCATTACATCATCTTTTACACAAACCCATACACAGATAAGACATACAATCATCTCATATACATCTGCATTAATGCACATGAACACACATCAATAATGCATAAGTGGATCCATGAAATACACACACACATGGTAGAAAAAGCTTCAGTTGTAGTCATCTGGACTCAGTTTGAAAAAATAGACGTTTCGACTCTCATCCAAGAGTCATTGTCAATAACAGAATTTAGATCGAGAACTCCGATATTAATACTGTTCTGTGGTAAGACCCACCCATTGGGAGGAGCCTTCCTGAAGTAGAAAGAGTTGTTTGTTTCAACAGAAACTCCCCCCTTGTATCTACCGAGCTAGCCTATTCAGAATCTTAATGGGCTATTAGAATCCTCTTTGTCTTTGTGAGACCCTGGCTCAACCACCCTGAGTACCTGATTAGCATCTAAATGACCTGGTCCTCTACCTTTCCAGGGGTTCAGTAACCCATTATAAATAACAGGAAGATTAATCCTCCCAATGGGTGGGTCTTACCACAGAACAGTATTAATATCGGAGTTCTCGATCTAAATTCTTTTATTGACAATGACTCTTGGATGAGAGTCGAAACGTCTATTTTTTCAAACTGAGTCCAGATGACTACAACTGAAGCTTTTTCTACTATGGAACACGCCTGGACGAATGAGGGATTACATCGACACACACACACATGTTTACAGCAGTACACACATGTACACACACCAAATACACACGCACATGTACACATGTACACACATGTGCACACACGTACACACACGTACACACACGTACACACACATATACACACACACAACATACACACATATGACATAAATGTTTCATTCCTGATCTATAGATGGCGGCTTTGCGTTGCGCCCTAGTGTGCCCCTGGTGGACATATGTTACATTTTTATCTCCATCCAATTCACATACCTATCTTTTTCCCCAACTCTGTTTCCATGACAACTATAACTTAAGGAGGTTGTGGTTTTAGCCAGGTCTAATTTTCTTATTGTACTCAATATTAAAAAAATATGTTTCTATTTTTTATTGACACAGCTTTTGTACAAATTCTTACATTGACGTGGTTCAGCACCGCACTCACCAGCAGCTTGGCCTGTCATGCTATCTCCACAGCAACAAGTAAATGGCAAAGTCTCTACCAGTAAAGTTACACAGTGAACCTTTAAACCAGGGCCAAACATGGTCTGCAGCAGTGACAAAGTGACAAAGTATTCATATAGTGAATGAAACGAGCTCATAGAGTTTGTATCACGGTCACATCAGTGTGGACACATGTTACACTCTGACCTGTGTTTTACCTGTTTCTGCTGACCTGTCTGTAGGTCTCGTCGGGCGCGGACCACGGCGCCTCCTCGGACCTGCCGAGGCTGCGGCGGCGATTTATCTTTAACGAGCGGCTCACCACGGCCCTCATTAACGTTCCCTCGTTATGTTGGCACGAGTTAAGCCGTTTTACTCCCCGATCCAAATTGCCGGGAGGAGAGTTAAATCCTGGAGAGATTGGCGGCTTTTTTGACTGGAGCGCGGGTGGAATCATTAGAGTAGTAGCAGATTCGCCGCGGATCGTTGCCAACGAGCGAAATCGAAGGTCGGCCATCTCTTATTTCGCCGTAATTAAAATAAAAGTGCAACTCTGACCCTTTTGTTTGGCATGAACGAGCACAACAGCAACGGTTTCATATTCACTGATTTAAAGGTGCAAATGAAAACACGAGGGAATATGGTACGTTTAATGAAAGAGTTCAGGCCAAACAATGACATCTCCATGGAAACAAGCATGAATAATTGATAAATTATGAGTAATAACTACAGCAAAACTAAATGTTGACCAGTTATTGATTTACGACTTTCACACGTCTTGGTAAAACTAAAAAATATAATAATACAAATAATAAAAAAGTAAAAACGATAAATGCTAATAATAATAAAATAATAAATGAAAATGATACATGATGAAATAACAATAAAATAATAATAAATTATGATAATAATAATAACATAATAATGATAAATGATGATGATAATAATAATAATAAATACATTTAAAATAATAAAAACTAATAAATGATGAAAATAATACTCAATAATAATAATAATAATACAAATAATAATAATAAATTGCTGACAAAATTCATCTGTAAACCTTTTTTCCTTTTCCATTAACATTGCAAGTTGAAAAATAATGTAAATTAAGTTATCTCCAATAACAGGACAAATGGTGCACGAGTTTAATTATAACATTAACTAGGGACATGTTAGTAAAGTGAAAGCGTGTTTAGAGGGGAAATAAAGCATTAATAATGCATACGCGCTTTAAAAAACACATTCTATGCATTATTTGTAGAGTTATTTGCCTTTAAACTTTCTCATGAGTATCTCGGCTTTGGTTTTTCATGTTTTAGAGCTTCAAATGTCGCCAGTGGAAAGAAAAAACATGTTACTTTCCATCAAACCGTGTTCTCTCGTTGGGGTTTGGAGTTAGCACGCCATCTACTGACAACAGAGGAAACGAACCGGTCGACAAAAAAGCTACACATTAACATAAGCACGCTAACACAAGCACGCTAACACAAGCACGCTAACATAAGCACGCAGTTGTAATGAGCACAATTGGACGGCGTTGTTACAGTATCTACTGCGTTATCTACTCGAGTCTGTTCTGATGACGATGAGCAGTTTCTGTGCTTTTTGGAGGCGTTTAGTGTTTCTCATTATTCTGTGGCGCTTTTGTGATTGTTGTGCAAAATTCTAAGCAGTTTATAGTTCACATGGTTCGCAGAAATGCTCAGAACGGCACTGGCGACAACTTGTGGACTTCAAAAACAGCACAACGGACCACAACGATCCTCCAGTTTGACGTCCGGGCAAAATTGAACCAGAGAAAGAGGACCTCGCAAACAGCAAGCGTGAATGAAGCTGAAACTACACCAGCTCTGGTTTTGATGAGAAGTAAAGTCGATCTTGCGTAACATGTGTCATTTAAAGCTTGTCACATGCCCCCTAGTGGTCTTTGAGCATAAAAAAAAACTTGAAAACTGTTGGGAAAAGGCCGTAAACGCAGTGAGTGTACAGTGTACTTTGAACAGACGATGTAACTTCCTCCTTCCGCAGTTCTTCATTCCGTTCAGTGTTTTATGTTTTGTCGCGGCGCATGTTAAAACAATTTGTTTTGACGGGCGAAGAATGGGGAAATATATGTCATGTTTACATCGGTTTTTTTTCATAACATCGTGTCAAAGTGCTAATTATTTACACGGAAATGCTGTTGGAGAGACTGTGGCAGCAGGAGTCAAAGTTACGTGTTGTGGGACTGTCCTGTCGCTCAAAGATACTGGACTGACATTAACAATGAACTGCAGACTGTTTTGTATGTTTTTGGGCCTCAGAACTGCTGCCATGGACACAACACGTGGATACTTTTGGAACGTATTTTTGGTGACGGGAAAAAAAGCCGTCACAAAGAAATGGAAGGCACAAAATTCACAGACAATCAAGGACTGGACTGACATAGGAACAGACATCAGGCAAATGGAAAAAAATAACATTCAGATTTAATGTGGAAATTGACAAAATTGTGTAAAATAAGAAACAATTGAAAATGTGACTGAAGACTTCTAAATAAACATTTTTTTACACATTAATAGTGTATTGTTGAAAAAAAAAGAAAAGAAAAAAGAAAAGGAAATGGCTGAATTTGACAGTCTTTATTTTTATTTAAACGTGCCTTTCTTCTGATGTTTAATTGATGTCTTCTTGTATTCTTATTTTGATTTCCGGTCATGTTCTTACTGTGTTCTCTGTTTATGCTCGGGGGAAACTCGGGGGAAAAATGAAAATAAAATGTAAAAAGTTGCTGGTTCAAACCCTCGTGACCACTGCACGTTCCATTTTGTCGTTGGGCGAGACACGTTCCTCACACCGTCTTGAATGTCGTGTGTCAGCGATAGAATAAATTACCTAAAATTAGTACCTGGTTATTTCTTTGTATAATAATCTGCTTGACATTTACCCAAATCAAAATGTCAGCTTATTTTCAAGTCAATAAAATGAAAACGTGGTAATTCTGAACTGTCTCATCGAACGTTTTACTGTGATTTCAAATCCTGAGTCTGATGTTTTTTTAAACAGATGAGAGAACATGGTGAATAGGTGTACGTATGCTAACGCTAACACCTTCAGCTACATGACTCACAGACAGAACTGTGGTAAGTGTCTGGTATGTTAACGTAACATATGAACAGTTATTCAGATAACTATAGCATAAATAACATGCTAACAAGTTTACCAAAGCATCAGTTTTACCCCAAATCATTCTTCTTCCTCGGTGTCACTTCTAAACAACTCCACAAACTCCAGAGGTAGAGGAAGTGCAGATTCTTCTTCTGCGTCGCTCAGAGCCTAGAGCGCCCTCTTGTGGTTGCCAGAGTGAAAATAATGAATAATATCACATATAAGTCGCTCTGGAGAATAAGTCACACCTCGACCAAAACTCTGAAAAAGGTGTGACTTATAGTTTTGAAAATACGGTAGATTTGAGACATTTCCGAGCTCGCAAGCCTTAAACACTGAACAATACTTTTAAAAACTGACACGATAATGATGAGGAAACACTGTTAGAACATGAAAATATGGTTAAAAGCTCACAGAAGGTTAAATTTGGGCCGTTTATAAAGATATGAGGTTACGATCTCGGTTTGATTTCATTTATCTATTGCTTTTTAGAGGTAAATGTATATAATAATGGGTAATGGGTGCTTAAAGCGGTCCTGGTGTGACGCGAGCGCATAAAGCGGTCCTGGTGTGACGCGAGCGCATAAAGCGGTCAAGTCAAATCAAATCAAATCAAATCAATTTATTTTTGTAAGGCCCAAAATCACAACAACAGTTGCCTCTGAGGGCCACAGGGAGAAATGAATCAACAATGTCTGTGGTGGCGATGAAGTCAGACAATGTCTGTGGTGGCGAGGGACGATGTCCCAGGGTCCTCTGTCCTTAGACTCTCCTTCTCGGCCAGGAAAAACTACAAAAAAACCTCTTTGGGAAAAAAGCGTAGAAACCTGGAGGAGTTCCAGTGAAGGAGAGATCCGACTCTCACAGACGGACACGAGGAGACTGGAGCTGGACCCACTCTTCAGGCAGAAGAGGGACCGTCGGAGGCGAGCTGGACCCACTCTTCAGGCAGATGAGGGACCGTCTGAGTCGAGCTGGACCCACTCTTCAGGCAGATGAGGGACCGACTGAGGCGAACTGGGCCACCTCTTCAGACAGATGAGGGACCGACTGAGGCGAACTGGACCCACTCTTCAGGCAGATGAGGGACCGTCTGAGGCAAACTGGACCCACTCTTCAGGCAGATGAGGGACCGTCTGAGGCAAACTGGACCCACTCTTCAGGCAGATGAGGGACCGACTGAGGCGAACTGGACCCACTCTTCAGGCAGATGAGGGACCGACTGAGGCGAACTGGACCACCTCTTCAGGCAGATGAGGGACCGACTGAGGCGAACTGGACCACCTCTTCAGGCAGATGAGGGACCGACTGAGGCGAACTGGAGCCACTCTTCAGGCAGATGAGGGACCGTCTGAGTCGAGCTGGACCCACTCTTCAGGCAGATGAGGGACCGTCTGAGTCGAGCTGGACCCACTCTTCAGGCAGATGAGGGACCGTCGGAGGCGAGCTGGACCCACTCCTCAGGCAGATGAGGGACCGTCGGGGGCGAACTGGACCCACTCCTCAGGCAGATGAGGGACCGTCCACACAGGGCAGGGACCACTTCACCAGGGGAGGGGCATCTGGGTCCACAGGTCCTCAGGAGTGAGAGAAAGAAAAGAAGGCGGTGAACAGTTTGCAAGTGGAATCAAAAAAATAAATATTGTTTGATAGCATAAGTAGTCAGAAGAAGAAGAGGATAGTGCTCAAGCTGTCATACTTCCCCCAGCATAGTTACTCCTAGGGCAGCGTAGCTGAAGCTGTGGGTTTATGTTTCTGTTCCTAACTACTCTGACCATAAGCGATTTCGAAGAGGAACGTTTTAAGCCTGGACTTAAATGAAGAGACTGTCAGCATATTTAACATGGGTCGGGAGCTGATTCCATAACACAGGAGCTTGGTAGCTAAACGCTCTACCTCCTACAGTACTTTTAGAGACTCTTGGCACCACCAGAAGGCCAGCATTCTGAGAGCGAAGAGCTCTGTTTGGATGATATGGTTCTATAGCATCTTTGAGGTAGGATGGGGCCATGTCATTTATGGCTTTGTAGGTCAAGAGTAGAATTTTGAATTTGATTCTAAACTCGACAGGAGCCAGTGAAGAGACTTCAGCACCGGCGTAATGTGCTCTCTTCTTTTTGTTCCTGTTAGTAATCTTACTGCTGCATTTTGAACCAGTTGAAAGCTTTTTATGGAGCTTTTAGGACACGCTGCAAGCAGGGAGTTACAGTAGTCTAATCTAGTCGTTACAAATGCATGGATAAGTTTTTCGGCATCACTTTTAGGCAGGATTCTTCTGATTTTGGCGATGTTGCGCAAATGGAAATAGGCTGTTTTACAAGCTTGATTTATATGAGCTTTAAATGAGAGCTCCTGGTCAAATAAGACTCCAAGGTTTCTTACAGTAGAACTGGAGGCTACACTGACATTGTCCAGTGTGACTATCTGCTCAGATAGAGAGTCTCCTAGATGCTTAGGGCCAAGCACAATGACCTTGGTTTTTTCAGGGTTAAGAAGCAGGTAGTTTAGTGTCATCCAGGTTTTTATCTCCTTCACACAAGTACTAAGTCTGTCTACTTGATCGCTCTGATCAGGTTTCATTGATAAATACAGCTGAGTGTCATCTGCATAGCAGTGGAAGTTAATGCCATGTGACCTGATAATGTTGCCTAATGGCAGCATATAAAGAGTAAACAGAATTGGACCGAGTACCGAACCCTGTGGCACACCGTAAATTACTTTAGAGCATGGTGAGGAGCTCTTGTTTACATTAACAAATTGGTACCTATCAGATAGATAGGATTTAAACCAGCTGAGGGCTGTTCCTCCAACACCTACATCACATTCTAACCTCTGCAGTAGAATGTTGTGGTCGATGGTGTCAAACGCTGCGCTGAGGTCCAACAGGACCAGGAGTGAGACCAGTCCATCGTCAGCGGCTAATAACAAATCATTTGTGACTTTAACTAGTGCAGTTTCAGTGCTGTGGTGGGCTCTGAACCCTGACTGGAAAACTTCAAATAAGTTATTGTCCTGCAGGTGGCGACAAAGCTGTTTTACTACACCTTTTTCAAGGATTTTAGAGACGAAGGGAAGATTTGAAATAGGTCTGTAGTTTACCAATAGGTCGGGATCTAGATTAGGCTTTTTCAGAAGAGGTTTAATGACTGCATGTTTGAAGGACTGTGGAACATAGCCACTTTCGAGTGAAGTATTTATTATATTAAGAATAGGGTCTATAATTAGGGGGAGAATGTCTTTGAGGAGTCTGCTTGGAATGGGGTCTAGGACACAAGTTGAGCTTTTAGAGGACATAATGGCTGAAGTTATCTCTGCTTGATCAACAGCTGTGAACCTTTCTAGGTTTACAGGTGGATTTATATGGGACGTTAGATTTACAGCTTGGGCTAGTTCAGGGCTAATAGCGGGGGTAATTTCATCTAATTTATCTCTGATTGTTTTTATTTTATTATTAAAAAATAGGAGGAAATCATCAGAGCTAAGTGTAGCTGGGATTGAGGGCTCTACTGCACTGTGACAGTTTGTTAGCCTAGCTACAGTGCTGAAAAGGAATTTAGTGTTACTTTTGTTGACTTCTATTAGATTTGAATAATATCTGGTTTGGGCCTTACGCAGAGCCTGCTTATAGGACAGCAGGCAACTTTTCCATGCTTTTAGGGATTCTTCTGTGTGAGAGCGACGAAATAATCCCTCTAACTTTCTAACTTTTTGTTTATGTGAAAGCAGTTCTTGGTTGTACCATGGGGAGGCGCGCTTTGGCCTAATGACCTTCTGTTTTAACGGCGCGACAACGTCAAGAGCAGACTTCAGAGAATTCATGGTCAAGTCGACACATTGATCACTTAAACTGGGACTAAAGCTGTTCTCAGCAGGATCACATGACATGTCACTGAATATTGGCTCTATTATTTCTTTGAATTTTGAGATAGATTTTTCAGATATTGTCCTTTTCATTATAACTTTATTTTGTGGGACTGGATGATCTTTAAGAATAAACTGAAAGGTAATTAGGAAATGATCTGACAATATAGGGTTTTGAGGGAGGACAATGAGGTCACTAATCTCTGTTCCATACGTTAGGACAAGATCCAGAGTGTTCTTGTGAGTGTGAGTCGCTTTATTTACATTCTGAGTGAAACCAATGCTGTCTAACAAGGCGCTGAAGGCATTACTGAGAGCGTCATCACTCATGTTCACGTGGATATTAAAGTCTCCAACTATAACTATTTTATCCCAGGCTAACACTAAGTTTGATATAAAGTCAGAAAACTCTGTTAAAAACTCTGAGTAGGGACCAGGGGGTCGGTAGATAACTATGAACAAAACTCCTTTTTGGTTTTTCATATTTGGACATGTGATCGACAGCATAAGGCTTTCAAATGAGTGAAATGCATTGTTAGTTTTAGGGCTCATGAGTCGCTTGAGTGGGAGATCACTGCCACACCACCACCTCGGCCTGTGCTCCTGGCAGTCTGAAAGTTAACATGGGTGGGTGGGGTGGACTCATTTAGTCTGACGTAGTCGTCTTGTTGAAGCCACGTTTCAGTTAGAGCTAGAAGATCTATGTTATAGTCACTAATTAATTCATTAACTAAGAGCGATTTGGAGGAAATTGCTCTAATGTTTAGCAGTCCACATTTTACGTGTTTATTCATTTGTGTATTTGTGTCATTTGTGATTGTTATTTTCCTTAAGTTATTTGGTCTGACGCCTGAAATATTTTTTCTGAGATGTGACTTTTTGGAATTATTTGTACGAGGAACACGAGGGACACACACAGTCTCTATCTGTCTTGAATCTGAACACTTCACATGTAACAGAACGGGCGAGAGTTCAGCGACAGAGGAGCGTCTTGAACTGCTGCTCCGCGCCCGGGGCTCATCCCTAGATGGTCACTTAACACGACTAAGACTATGGTCCTGGTGTGACGCGAGCGCATAAAGCGGTCCTGCTGTGACGCGAGCGCATAAAGCGGTCCTGCTGTGACGCGAGCGCATAAAGCGGTCCTGGTGTGACGCGAGCGCATAAAGCGGTCCTGGTGTGACGCGAGCGCATAAAGCGGTCCTGGTGTGACGCGAGCGCATAAAGCGGTCTTGGTGTGACGCGAGCGCATAAAGCGGTCCTGGTGTGACGCGAGCGCATAAAGCGGTCCTGGTGTGACGCGAGCGCATAAAGCGGTCCTGGTGTGACGCGAGCGCATAAAGCGGTCCTGCTGTGACGCGAGCGCATAAAGCGGTCCTGCTGTGACGCGAGCGCATAAAGCGGTCCTGCTGTGACGCGAGCGCATAAAGCGGTCCTGCTGTGACGCGAGCGCATAAAGCGGTCCTGGTGTGACGCGAGCGCATAAAGCGGTCCTGGTGTGACGCGAGCGCATAAAGCGGTCTTGGTGTGACGCGAGCGTATAAAGCGGCCCTGGTGTGACGCGAGCGCATAAAGCGGTCCTGGTGTGACGCGAGCGCATAAAGCGGTCCTGGTGTGACGCGAGCGCATAAAGCGGTCCTGCTGTGACGCGAGCGCATAAAGCGGTCCTGGTGTGACGCGAGCGCATAAAGCGGTCCTGGTGTGACGCGAGCGCATAAAGCGGTCTTGGTGTGACGCGAGCGCATAAAGCGGTCCTGGTGTGACGCGAGCGCATAAAGCGGTCCTGCTGTGACGCGAGCGCATAAAACGGTCCTGCTGTGACGCGAGCGCATAAAGCGGTCTTGGTGTGACGCGAGCGCATAAAGCGGTCCTGGTGTGACGCGAGCGCATAAAGCGGTCCTGGTGTGACGCGAGCGCATAAAGCGGTCCTGGTGTGACGCGAGCGCATAAAGCGGTCCTGGTGTGACGCGAGCGCATAAAGCGGTCCTGCTGTGACGCGAGCGCATAAAGCGGTCCTGGTGTGGCGCGAGCGCATTAAGCGGTCCTGCTGTGACGCGAGCGCATAAAGCGGTCCTGGTGAGACGCGAGCGCATAAAGCGGTCCTGGTGTGACACGAGCGCATAAAGCGGTCCTGCTGTGACGCGAGCGCATAAAGCGGTCCTGCTGTGACGCAAGCGCATAAAGCGGTCCTGGTGTGACGCGAGCGCATAAAGCGGTCCTGGTGTGACGCGAGCGCATAAAGCGGTCTTGGTGTGACGCGAGCGCATAAAGCGGTCCTGGTGTGACGCGAGCGCATAAAGCGGTCCTGCTGTGACGCGAGAGCATAAAGCGGTCCTGGTGTGGCGCGAGCGCATAAAGCGGTCCTGCTGTGACGCGAGCGCATAAAGCTGTCATAAAGCGGTCCTGGTGCTGTGACGCGAGCGCATAAATGGTCGTAAAGCGGTCCTGGTGCTGTGACGCGAGCGCATAAAGCGGTCATAAAGCGGTCCTGGTGTGACGTGAGCGCATAAAGCGGTCCTGCTGTGACGCGAGAGCATAAAGCGGTCCTGGTGTGGCGCGAGCGCATAAAGCGGTCCTGCTGTGACGCGAGCGCATAAAGCTGTCATAAAGCGGTCCTGGTGCTGTGACGCGAGCGCATAAATGGTCGTAAAGCGGTCCTGGTGCTGTGACGCGAGCGCATAAAGCGGTCATAAAGCGGTCCTGGTGTGACGTGAGCGCATAAAGCGGTCCTGCTGTGACGCGAGCGCATAAAGCGGTCATAAAGCTGTCCTGGTGCTGTGACGCGAGCGCATAAAGCGGTCGTAAAGCGGTCCTGGTGCTGTGACGCGAGCGCATAAAGCGGTCATAAAGCGGTCCTGGTGTGACGTGAGCGGCACACTTGAAGCTCTCGGACAGTTGGAGAGTCTCGTGTCAGATGTAACGCTCTGGAGGAATCACAGAGAACATGAGAAGCTCGGCTCTGCGTCAGCTCCTGATCCAACGCTCGGCTCCGGCTCCTCCTCCAGCTCCTCCTCCAGCGGCCGGCTCCTCCTCCAGCTCCTCCTCCAGCGGCCGGCTCCTCCTCCAGCTCCTCCTCCAGCGGCCGGCTCCTCCTCCAGCTCCTCCTCCAGCGGCCGGCGGTCATGGATGGTCATGGATATTATGCCGGCAGTCCAGTGTGGAGGCCAAATGTGGAACAGCAGGATTACTATTGCAGCAACACATCATGAGTAGACAAAACTAATCTGTCTCACGACGGTCTAGTGCAGTGAAAAAGAAAACCGTGAAAAACATAAGGAGGATGTAATAAGAAGCAAAAACATAAATAATCAAAACAGGATTTGATAATGGGAATAATAATCATCTTAGAGTTGTTAAAAATGAACAGATTGATAAATTAAATGTACCCTTTAATTAAATTGTTATAATTGAAATGTAAAGTGCAAACTCCTGTTTTTATTTCTAATGAAGTATCATTTTAAAAGCACCTCATTTCTGAAATAAATAATCATTTCTAAAATCAATTTTAAAATGATGTGTTGCTGCCATCTAGTGGTCTTTATGTCAATGTAAACATGGCCCATAAAAAGCCTTTACTTTGTACAAAAAGAGATGAAATGAAGCCTGATCCTGCAGATGGAGACGTGGCTCATGTGCAGCTCCAGACTGAGTCTCACTGAGCTGCAGAGGCTGCACTAGCTCTGACTCATGATGTTCTGGAGCTGGAGTGTATTCAGTATTATATGTCAGTATTATACGTCAGTATTGATATGTCAGTATTGATATGTCAGTATTAATATGTCAGTATTGATATGTCAGTATTGATATGTCAGTATTATACGTCAGTATTGATATGTCAGTATTGATATGTCAGTATTGATATGTCAGTATTATACGTCAGTATTGATATGTCAGTATTGATATGTCAGTATTAATATGTCAGTATTGATATGTCAGTATTGATATGTCAGTATTGATATGTCAGTATTGATATGTCAGTATTGATATGTCAGTATTATACGTCAGTATTGATATGTCAGTATTGATATGTCAGTATTGATATGTCAGAATTGATATGTCAGTATTGATATGTCAGTATTAATAATGTCAATATTGATATGTCAGTATTAATATGTCAGTATTGATATGTCAGTATTAATAATGTCAATATTGATATGTCAGTATTAATATGTCAGTATTGATATGTCAGTATTGATATGTCAGCTGAAGCCCCCTGAGGTTGAGGCTTGTCCTGAGCAGAGGCACTTGAGGTCGAAGCCCACTTGGACAAACAAAGATGACACAGCCGGATGTTACAGATTGTAGTTTTACAGTATTTAAGTTTAATTGTTTTTTCTCTATAAAATACACATTTATTTGGTTTATGTATCACGCGCTTCGAGACTTGATTAGATTTAAAAGTGCTGATCACGTGACTCAGGCTCATGGACTAATGTTGTTTAGGAGCTGGTACCCACATGGCTGGCCCCTGTGTGCCCCGCCTACAGTGTTGGGAAAGTTCACTTTCTACATGAACTAGTTCAGGTCATAGTTCATGGTTCCATGCTGCTTTTTGTTTTTGGGCAACATAACGGTGTTTTTCCCCTGGAAGTCTCTAGAAATCTGACACTTTATTGAACGAAAATAAAAAGAATGAACGTGCCGTTCACAGACACCAGAATGAACGCGTTCACAGTATCTTTCGTCAGCAATAATACAGTGCGTTCAGTTCACGTTCACCAAAATTATGAACGCGTTCATTGAACCCGCCTAAGCCCGAAGTCACTGGGACAGGCTCCAGTCACACTCAAGGGAACAAGTGGAGGGAAAAGAATGAATGTTTCACGGGTCACGAGGGACTTTAATCCAACCACAAACATGTGACTATACAGTCTGAAACTGCTACACCAAGTGTAAAAACGGTGTTTGTTATAAAACGATGTTTGCTCTTCGTACTCATGTGAACTGTTGGAGAAAAGCGAGAAAAGTTCACATTTTATGACATTCTCATCCTTTAGTCTAGAGTTTGTGCCACTTTCCCTCACAGTCTGACGTCACACGGTGCTGCGGTCTGCGCATGCCTCAGAGGCCCAGCTACAGAAGAACTGTCCTGTCCTTTAGATTTAACTGCTTTTCCAAAGAGAATAAAATAAAATACTGCATCGCTCAACAGAAGGAAAATGTAGCAGAAAAAAATTGTTTTGCATTGATCAAATGTAAAAGTTTTTTATATTCATATTATTCTACAAACTGTTACATCAATACTGTATATAATAACAAATGCAAAGCTTTTATTGGCGCGCACACACCGCTAGAAATCACTCGAGCGTTTCGAAGCCTCAACCCGTTTGGTTCCATGAGGCTTCACTTTGACCATCACTAACCACAAGATGGCGCAGTGGAGCCACAGCAGGGACAGACTTCTGAGGTGGACATCCCTGCAGGACAGGTCAGCTGACCAGTGTCACCCTGAAGCCCCTCCTCTCATCAGGATACCAGCTTCACCTTTGAAGCCCCTCCTCTCATCAGGATACCAGCTTCACCTCTGAAGCCCCTCCCCTCATCAGGATACCAGCTTCACCTCTGAAGCCCCTCCCCTCATCAGGATACCAGCTTCACCTCTGAAGCCCCTCCCCTCATCAGGATACCAGCTTCACCTCTGAAGCCCCTCCCCTCATCAGGATACCAGCTTCACCTCTGAAGCCCCTCCCCTCATCAGGATACCAGCTTCACCTCTGAAGCCCCTCCCCTCATCAGGATACCAGCTTCACCTCTGAAGCCCCTCCCCTCATCAGGATACCAGCTTCACCTCTGAAGCCCCTCCCCTCATCAGGATACCAGCTTCACCTCTGAAGCCCCTCCCCTCATCAGGATACCAGCTTCACCTCTGAAGCCCCTCCCCTCATCAGGATACCAGCTTCACCTCTGAAGCCCCTCCCCTCATCAGGATACCAGCTTCACCTCTGAAGCCCCTCCCCTCATCAGGATACCAGTGTCACCTCTGAAGCCCCTCCCCTCATCAGGATACCAGCTTCACCTCTGAAGCCCCTCCCCTCATCAGGATACCAGCTTCACCTTTGAAGCCCCTCCCCTCATCAGGATACCAGCTTCACCTCTGAAGCCCCTCCCCTCATCAGGATACCAGCTTCACCTCTGAAGCCCCTCCTCTCATCAGGATACCAGCTTCACCTCTGAAGCCCCTCCTCTCATCAGGATACCAGCTTCACCTTTGAAGCCCCTCCCCTCATCAGGATACCAGCTTCACCTCTGAAGCCCCTCCCCTCATCAGGATACCAGCTTCACCTCTGAAGCCCCTCCCCTCATCAGGATACCAGCTTCACCTTTGAAGCCCCTCCCCTCATCAGGATACCAGCTTCACCTCTGAAGCCCCTCCTCTCATCAGGATACCAGCTTCACCTCTGAAGCCCCTCCCCTCATCAGGATACCAGCTTCACCTCTGAAGCCCCTCCCCTCATCAGGATACCAGCTTCACCTTTGAAGCCCCTCCCCTCATCAGGATACCAGTGTCACCTCTGAAGCCCCTCCCCTCATCAGGATACCAGCTTCACCTCTGAAGCCCCTCCCCTCATCAGGATACCAGCTTCACCTCTGAAGCCCCTCCCCTCATCAGGATACCAGCTTCACCTCTGAAGCCCCTCCCCTCATCAGGATACCAGCTTCACCTCTGAAGCCCCTCCCCTCATCAGGATACCAGCTTCACCTCTGAAGCCCCTCCCCTCATCAGGATACCAGCTTCACCTCTGAAGCCCCTCCCCTCATCAGGATACCAGCTTCACCTCTGAAGCCCCTCCCCTCATCAGGATACCAGCTTCACCTCTGAAGCCCCTCCCCTCATCAGGATACCAGCTTCACCTCTGAAGCCCCTCCCCTCATCAGGATACCAGCTTCACCTCTGAAGCCCCTCCCCTCATCAGGATACCAGCTTCACCTCTGAAGCCCCTCCCCTCATCAGGATACCAGCTTCACCTCTGAAGCCCCTCCCCTCATCAGGATACCAGCTTCACCTCTGAAGCCCCTCCCCTCATCAGGATACCAGCTTCACCTCTGAAGCCCCTCCCCTCATCAGGATACCAGCTTCACCTCTGAAGCCCCTCCCCTCATCAGGATACCAGCTTCACCTCTGAAGCCCCTCCTCTCATCAGGATACCAGCTTCACCTCTGCAGTCGACTCATGAACACTTCCATGTTGTTAAAACTCCACCCATTTATGCGGATTTAGCTTTACTGTTGTATACCTGGACTTTATTCTGTACGAATTTCTGAATCACATTCAGACATTAAATCTTGACTCCGACCATGTGAAGCATCGATTCTAGAGACAATCACACACCTCAAAGCTTCATTTGGCATCCGACTGCAAGTCGAGTTTAGACTGATCATTTCAAACTGTTTTTAGTCTTAGAAAAAAACTGACAAATTGTGCTCATAATGAACATAGCGTAATTGAGTAGCTTTGCACATCAGTCTCAGGACCAGACGTTGCAGACTCACATTTAAGACAATTAAAGTCTAAACAGAAGGTTAACACCACGAGAAGCTTGGACACAGAAATCTAACCATGACACAGACAGTCGAGGACAAAAAAACTTTATTTGAAAAAACTGAGGCGTCACATCTCGGCCAAACGTCCAGAGACTTTGCCCCGTCAGGAATAGACTTTAGTCCAGCTGCAAAACAAATCCAGTCGTTAGAAAGCACCAAACGAACTCGCAAAATACAACTTTGTTGAAATATTAGCATTTTAATCAAAAATAAGTCAGATAACTGTCACATGTATTTTAAAAGTTAGTCATTTGTTTAATGCTCAAAAGGAGTAAAGTTTTATCGACTAGACACATTTTACACTTCTTTCCGTCTGACATTTTAGACCTCAGCACCAAACAGATCCTTTCGATCCAATACTTGCCTTGACAAACCCGATGTCCTTGGCGTACTGTCTGAAACACTGACGACACATGTTCAGGCCATATTTACGGATCAGGCCATGTCTGTTCGAACAAACTCGGCTGCAACGACAAAGGGAGAAGAGTGTTTTTTAACATTAAGTGGGAAAGAACAAAAAATTCCATTGATACAAATACAATAGACCATTTAACCATGATCAGGTTTTACAAATTAATGTCATGGTGATGCTGAAATTAAGAAAAGGAAATTCACTTCAAAAACTACCAATTTGGACAAAAGAACCATTTGACACTTTATATTCATTAAGATTTCATGTTTCCTTATGTCAGTTCTAATAACACATTTTAACTGGATTCAGGAGTGATTTCGCCTCATTGGTGACATCTTCATCTTAAGTTTGAATACTAGACACAAACAATAAGCATATACTTTGAGACTTTAGTTGAGTCTCGAATCTGCGAGCAGGGAAAAACTTTTGCACATTGTTCGCATCAAAATAATTTCCACATTTTTAATGATCCAAAACGTAATTTGACCGATGCCAGAGCCGCGAGCGCGCACTTTCCCGGTAGACGTGGCTCACTTTGCGCATTATTAACTCTAAACACTGAATATAAACTTATACCGCTGCTCTAACGTGTCGAATAAGGACTTTAAACCTGCAGAAGGCTTTAAAGACACGGAACATTGCGGACAGTGCGCAGTAAAGCCTCGGACACAGCCGCATCCAGCGCTCCCTGACGCCGCCATGTTGTGTCCATGCGGCGCGCCGGATCCGTGAACGTTTCTCCGCGCGTTTGGCCCCGGATCTCGCTCGAAACGCCGCAATCGCGAGCGCAAAGCTTAAACGGACGGCACGGAGCCGGTACCGACCAGGAGCGGGATCCCTGTCCGAACTTTCGGGGGTGGCTCCAGTACAGCTGCTGATGGCCCATGTTCTCTGCTCCGGTCGTGCGGCGGAAAGGAAGAGCGGAAGACGCGCATGCGCAGTTAAGGGTATTACGCACGGGGTTTGGACGCACGACTTCCGGTGAGCGGCGCCACCTGCAGGAAGGGAAGGGGAGTGAACGGTAAAAACAAGAACGTAATGTTACAGAAAGCAGATAAACGTCATATTTTGGTGTGAATGTGAACATAGTCAACTGAACATTTACGTTTAACAATATTAGATAACTACAATAATCAGATAAATAGATAATTAGATCTGCTTTTGTTGTGGGTTTAAAGAAAAAGATAAATCTGATCATCAAAACACCTGGAGACAAGTGTCCGGTGTCTGATGTTAGAGTAAGTCATTGTTGTATTTGAAGACAAAGTGCAATGTATTTTTTTCCGCATCTTCTTAGAAAGATTTAGTTTAAAACAGGCTAAAACACCGCCTACAAAGTACCAGCAGAGGGCGCGCGTCATCAGGTGAAACATCTGTTTGTTAGCGCTGGTTTAGGCCTCTGCGTTATCCACCTGCTCATAATCATTAAACTCTTTTATAAGATAAGAATCTGTTCCACAATGAGGGAAAATGCAACATTAGGCCGATATATGAATGCTACATTTTCAAACAGCCCTTCTGATTTTTATTTTTTTTAACTTTAAGAGTGTTTTAATGTGTAATTAGGCGCCTAAACAGAATTAAAACATGTTTATTAAGTAAAAGAATGAAACTGTGACACACTTTATCTGTGTCAAAACAACAGCGCATGATTTACGAAGGTTATAGTCATTTCTGTGTGTGTGATGTTTTTGTACGAGTCAGCTCTATGTTCCCCAGGACCTGGGTTTGGGTTTAGGTTACAACAGAAGTGTCCAAACTTTTTTCAACAAGCGCCACATTTTGAAACTTATACGGAGCAGAAGGCCACAAACAAATTTGTCAAATGAATAAATGTTACAATGCCTCCACCTTTAATAAGACTTGGAAGATTGATATAAGGATGGTTACTTTATACTTTACCTTATAAACCTTATATTCCCCCCTTCTAAAGAATGAAGCCTAAAGAATAAAGTGGGACAGGGAGTTGGTGGTAATGTAAAACTTTGATACCAACTGCCCTAAAACACCAAAGAAGAGAGGCGGGTGCATAGATCTATTATGTGCCAGTCAAAAAGGTGGATAGTATAAGTACTATAAATAACTCAATTGTGAAAAACGTTTCATGTCTGCTGTGCGCAGATTTTATGAATACATTTCAAATAATATGATCAATCTTTATGTTTATTTGCTCCAATTGTCAGAATCAGAATCAGAATAGCGGTTTATTGCCATTTGTCAATGAACAAAATTCACAGACATAGGAACTTGTTCTGGTGATACGATACGTAGCACAAAACAACAAAACAACAAAACAATGAACAATGAATACTAAACAATAAAAAGTCATAATTGGCTGCAATAATATTATTATTAACATGATTTAAATCATGTCTTGATTTATATCAAGATTACATCTATTATTTTCCATAATCAAAGGCTATATAACTAAGTTTGATCATTCCAGATTGTTAAATTCTAACAAGGTTATTTTATTTGGACTTGTTTAGTCAAACTGATCGTTTTGCATTTGTGCCACTGATAACTCCATGTCGATGATGAAATGACAATGATTGTTTACATGTCAATAATCTGATCCTCTCTCAGAAATTAGATTATGATCAGATTGTGACACGTTTAAAACCTCACGAGCGCTTTTCTCATGGACAAAGCTGACATTTGATAATTCAACACCGGTTTTGTCCCTTCAGGCTGTAAACTTATCCCGGTGTGTTTCACTCCGTCAGCAGAAGATCTATGACTTCCGTGTAGCGCGCGCGCCAGGTTGGTGCGCCCGTCTCTCCCTCTCTCCTTGCCCTCCCACTCCGCGGTGCATTGTGGGCCAGCAGCGGCGACCAGCGGTGCTTTCTTTGGTGGGGGGCAGCAGTCGATCGCCTCCGTGCAGCCTGGTGGACGCCGCGGGGGGGGACAATGGCAAACCTCCGTGTCGATCTCACGCACCGCAAACCGCAGCGCTAAAAGGTACGAACCGCGCGTCGCGTGAACGTGTCGCGCGCGTTTGCGTTTTGCGCGTTTGACGACGGCGCTGTCCGTTGGTTTGTCTGTGTCAAGTTAGCCGAGGCGGTGCTAATCAGGTTAGCATTTGTAGCGGGATCTTTCCTTTTAATTGCGACGTAAACACGGCCACGCATCGGTAACGCGTCGATTTATCGCGCGCCGCTTCGGAAACGCGTGCGTAAAAACGGGCAGTTATGGCGCAAAATGGAAGGGAAGCTGTTATGTACTGTGGTGGTTTTTTCTTTTTTTTGTTTGTTTTGCGTCTTTCAAATTTTGAGCAAAGCAGCATTTTAAAAAAACTATTAATAATTCACATTTTATTAACATTGTACGTGGTGTGAGCTGTAAACGCGTCTTTGCCACGTTCAGCTGGAGAAACTGCAGTGGTTTTTGTCTTAACATCTGCAGAGACATGATTCAACAATGCAACAAAGACAAATAACCAGGATGATTTAGTGCTTAAATGTGTTTATTCAGCTTCGCCCATAAAAGTATCATTTTCAAGGAAGATTAATGTTGTAGGACTTTGTTTGGCTGTGTTAAATTGTGTCTTGTGGTAATAAAACTAGACTGGGCTTCATGTTTTATGGCCTTGTCTATTCAGTCAACAGGCTTTTAAAAAGTTAGTCAACGAATACATTGTAAATCCTGTTTTGGAGGAAACTGGAGGCAAAAGTGAAGGGAACTTGTGATTTCAACGAGAAAATGGGGGTTAGTCTTTGGAAATCATTGAATCTGAGAAATGTAGGTGGTTTTGGCAAAACCACTTTGTGACAGAGGCAGTGCGTGCGGCTGGGGAAGAATGTCTCAGACACACAATCAGCACAGGAGCACCACAGGGCTGTGTACTTTCTCCTCTACTCTTCTCCCTGTACACAAACTGCTGCACCTCCAGCCACGACTCCGTAAAACTGATTAAGTTTACAGACGACACCACCCTCATCGCCATGACAACACCACCCTCACCGGGCTCATCTCGGATGGGGATGAGTCTGTCTACAGGAGGGAGGTGGACCGGCTGGTGTCCTGGTGCAGCGGTAACAACCTGGAGGTCAACGCCCAGAAGACAGTGGAGATGATCATGGACTTCAGGAAAGTCCCAGCCCCCCCTCACCATCTCAGACTCCCTTGTCTCCACTGTGGACTCCCTCCTCTTCCTCTGCACCACCATTACCCAGGACCTCAAGTGGGAGCCCACCATCAGCTCCCTCACCGGGAAGGCCCAGCAGAGGATGTACTTCCTGCGGCGGCTGAGGAAAGCCAAGCTGACAGCGCAGATGATGGTGCAGTTCTACACGGCCATCATAGAGTCCATCTTCACCTCCTCCATCACCTCCTCCATCACCGTGTGGTACGCTGGAGCCACAGCCAGGGACAAACAGAGACTACAGCGCATTGTGCGCTCGGCCGAGAATGTGATTGGCTGCAGACTTCCATTTCTGCAGGACCTGTACGTCTCCAGGACTCTATGACGAGCAGGTCGGATCACCACTCCCCTCTGGAAGGAGGCCACTCCCCTCTGGCAGGAGGCCACTCCCCTCTGGCAGGAGGCCACTCCCCTCTGGCAGGAGGCCACTCCCCTCTGGCAGGTGGCCACTCCCCTCTGGCAGGCCACTCCCCTCAGGCAGGATGAACAGTTTCTTTCCCTCTGCTGTTGGACTCATGAACACTTCTTAAACACTGTCACTTTAACCATAATTGAATCTCTTACTGTTAACTTGCTGCGCTACATATATAAATTCAACTGTACATGTTGTGCACATAGTAAGCCTATTTTTGTTATCCTAGAGCAGATTTTAATAGTTTTTCTTTTTGACCTTATATTGGTTGTTTTATCATTGTTCATTGTTTTATGTTGCACTGAATCACCAAAGCAAGTTCCTATGTTTGTGAATTCTGTTCATTGACAATGGCAATAAACCACCTCCGATTCTGACATGTGAGAGATGCCAGAGCCTGGTTTATTGACATTTAATATTGTATTTTACATGATTAAATAAGAGATTATGACAGACACTTAGCACTTTTATGAAGGCAAAAACATTATTTTTAGGTTATACTGGACAAATACTCTTAATCCCACAATCGTTTTTCATTTTAACCACAAATTGTACTTTTTGTGGCATTCAAATACACATTTCTCCACAGAAAAGCAATCTGACATTTCTACCATGGCAATTCAAAATGGTTGCTTATTTTTCATCACAAAGCCTTAAATTCCCTCTGTCCTGAAATGACGTTGTATTTATATAACAACTGTAAAATACGTGTAGAATGTTCGTCCGAATGTAATACTAGGACACTTTTTTTAATCCACGAATTATTGGAACAATGAATCTGCAGAAGGTTTTGTTGAGCCGCTGCAGGGTTCAGCGTTTGGCAGAAACTTGAAACTCGCTTTATAAAATATACACGTGTAATGACTGGACTGTAAAAGCTGATCGATAATGATAATGCACGGAGAGTGGACCAGCTATTGATATTTATGACGTACGTTTCTCTGCTCGCTAAAGCAGCGGCACAAAATAGTTTGGTGATTTCGCTGGTTATACCTTTTCTCGTGTTTATTATGTCGTTCAGCTTTACATAATCTGTTGTAGTACTTTTTTTTGTCATTTCTAGTCATTTCATTTCGTGTTTGACATTTAGCCAATTGGGATTTATACAAAATGATAAAAGGTTTTCCACAATTGTAGATTTTCGTGGTGACAGGAAATGCCTTAACGCATTTTCAACTGATTTAAATGTTAATGATGAGGAGGATTATTATCATTTATCATCACTAAAAGTATCATTTGTGGGGAACTAAACATTGTCATAAAACTTAAGACGCATTGAAAACGTGTAGTAAGGTGAGTTGTCATCTTTTGTCCAGTAAAATCTGAAATTTGAGTCAAAAATGGAGCGTGCTGAATAATTGGCAATTAAATGAGCAAAAAAATCAGTAAAAGTTTTATAACCAGGCTCGGATGTTGCTTGCACTTCGAGGCGGGATGTGTATATCGACATTTTGAACGTTGAGTATATTGTTTATAGTAAAAAAAAGGGCTGATTAAATATAAAAATGAAAAGAATAATGTCGTAACCCTTCAAACAAAAGATAGTATTGAGATAGTGACATTTCACATTTGTCTGATAATTAAACTTGTACTTGAACGTTCAAAGACAAATTTCTGTTTTGGATTGACATAATATTGTCTGACTACCACAGACATTGTTGATTCGGCCCTCAGAGGCGACTGTTGTTGTGATTTTGGGCCTTACAAAAATAAATTGATTTAATTTGATTTGACTATCTTTTGGGAGTCTCTAAAAATATGCAGAGATATTGTATAATTCTTCACTGCCTTTTGCCTCCCCATCCCGACTTTAGAATCTCACAAACGTTTAAATGTTCTGACTCCGCACAAAGCCGATTATCTGTCTCATTACTGCCCTGGCTGATGCTGACGTATTGATTTGTCTGTCGCAGGTGATCGGCGCACACATCCGCCCGCTGCCTCCCACCCGCCATGCCTTACTCCACCCCCGACCAATGACGCCCCAGCGGGATCCGTGTTTACCCATTTTTGCCAAAACGTAGCCACGGAGCTCTTCTTTTTGTACCTTCCTGCCAAACGAATCGCCGGCTTTGCACTTTGTTTTTTCTTTTCTACTCCGGCTCGTCCTCGTTCCTACCATGAGATTCCGAATTTACAAGAGAAAGGTGGTGATAGTGACTCTGGTGGTCGCCATTTGCGGGCTCGCCTTTTGGAGCAGCGGCCGCCAGAAGAAAAGCGATGTTGCCTTGTTTTCTAAAGAAGTAGAAGTAGTTCGAAGGAGCAGTGTCGGAAGTAGTAGTAGCAGTAGTAGTAGTAGTAGTAGTAGTAGTAGTGTTAGTAGCATCAAGAACAATGATATACCAGTGCAAGCTACGCAAGCTGCCAGCAAACCGCCTGTTGCCCCCCCTGTCGCCCAGAACGAAACTCGCCCGGAGAAGGAAAAGGAAGAAAAGATGCCCAAAAGGTTGCCCAAGCCCGACACGGACAATTCCACTCTGGTGTACCGGGGCATCGTTTTCCAGCTCAACTTTGATCAGATCATAAGAAACGAAGAGAGATTCAAGGCGACGCGACAGAAGGACGATCTGGTCGTGGTCGTGCAAGTCCACAACCGCCCGGACTACCTTAAATTGCTAGTGGATAGTTTACGAAAAGCGCGAGGAGTTGAAAGTTTACTGCTCGTGTTCAGCCACGACTTCTGGTCGCCGGAGATCAACCAAGTGGTTTCGTCGGTGGACTTCTGCCAGGTTTTGCAGATTTTCTTTCCGTTCAGCATCCAGCTGTACCCGCACGAGTTCCCCGGGCACGACCCCCGGGACTGCCCGCGCGACATCCCCAAGAAAGACGCCTTAAAACTGGGCTGCATCAACGCGGAGTACCCGGATTCCTTCGGGCACTACCGCGAGGCCAAATTCTCCCAAACCAAGCATCACTGGTGGTGGAAATTGCACTTTGTCTGGGACAGAATTCACGCACTTAAGGACCACAAAGGGCTGGTTCTTCTGATCGAGGAGGACCACTATCTTTCCGCAGATTTCATCCACTTGCTGAAGCTCATGTCGGCGCTGAAGAGGGAACAGTGCCCCGACTGCGACATCCTCTCGTTGGGCAGCTACAGCCACATCGGGTACTCGAGCAAAGCAAACAAAGTGGAAGTGAAGCCGTGGAAGTCTACGGAGCACAACATGGGCATGGCTCTGAGCAGGGAAACGTATCAGAAACTCATCAAATGCACGGACAGCTTTTGCGCCTACGACGACTACAACTGGGACTGGAGCCTGCAGCATTTGACCGTCTCTTGCCTGCCCTCGTACTGGAAAGTGATGGTCAGCGAAGCACCGCGCGTCTTCCACGCCGGCGACTGCGGCATGCACCACAAGAAGACGGCGTGCATGCCGATAAGCCAGAAGACGAAGATCGAGAACATCCTTCAGAGCAGCGGGAATCAGCTGTTTCCGAAGAACCTGCTGATCGCCAAAAGACTCCCGGCGAACGGCGCGGGCGGCGTCGCTCCGCACGTGAAGAACGGTGGCTGGGGCGACATCAGGGATCACGAACTCTGTAAAAGTTATGTTCGATTACAATGACCTTATACTTGCTTACTCTTCAGCGCCGCAAATTTGAACGTCTGCTCGAGTTGGAATGACTGAGGTTTTTCATAAAAGATCTAAATTAATTGCACTCGTTTGATTTTGATCATAAAGAAAATGCTCGCTACTCTTTCTCCACTTCCTGTTTCATGCACTATAATCGAGAGATTTTGTTGCGTCCGCGCGGTCCTTGGCAGGGAAGTCACCATATTAAATGTTAACGTTACGATTATTGTGAGAAAAAACGTCACGATTTAACGATTATTCACGATAATTGAGAATGTGACCAATGCGATTTAATTTTCTTTCATTCCTGTCGTTATTGTTTTTTAAGTTCGTGACCAGGTCTGATAAAATTTTACTTTCTCAAAGACAAAAAAATAAAGACAGATTTAAAAATATATATATTCACGTTTAGGTCTATTTTTTGGGCTCTTTATTGAACAAAAAAAGACTTACTATACATCTGATTATATTGTGACCAGAATAATCATGATTATCGATTAACCCAACAATCTTGACATCCCTGGTCCTTGGGAACTCGAGTAAATTATTTTAAAATAGTAAATGCACAGCTCAGGAAAAGAACGCTGGTCAAATGCGACTTTAACACTTGTGACGTCCCTGCTGTGGAAACCATCTCATTAGTTAATTAATCTCAAACATTTGCGCTCTTACTACATTTTGGGGTTTACTGTCAGTATTTCATAGATAAGAACAACATATTAAATAAGCATTAAAGTTGTTCAATTAGCTTCTACCGCGGCGACAAACCGAAACGCTTCACCTGTGAATCTGAAAAACCCGTTCACTGCGGTTTACTCTGCTATCCATAGATGAGAGCAACGTATTAGTGAAAAAATTACCAACTTTACTTTAAGGTGTAACGTTAGCTAGCTATGGTAAAAATAGTATGCTAACAACAACTAGCTTGATTAAGTAAGCATTAAAGTTGTTTAAATAGCTTCTACAGCGGCCACAAACTGAAACCTGTGACTCTGAAAAACCCGTTCTCCATCTGTAAACGTCTGAGATATTCGTTATTTCCGTGTTTTTTGTTGTTTTTTTACGTGAAGCTCGTCCCTCACAGCAGGCGAGCGCGCGTTTACCCGTCGCTACGCTAACAGCCGCAGAGTAGTGATGCAAACATCCACACCGTCCGACACAAAAAGCAACTTATCATTTAAGAATCCCGAACAGCACACCAACGCAGCAGTCTAAAGATATATTTAGTTTTAAAGTGTTAATCGCTATGACAACGGTCCTTTTCCTTCTTTTTCTCGCATTTCTGAAAGCCGCAGATACCAAAAATAAAGGGACGAGACACAAGATTTTGATGTGATTTATCATAATTTGTGCAGTTTAGATTCTGATATAATTATTACGCATTAATGTCTGCCAAATTTAAGCACAATCTTTATAATTAAAACATTTTGAGAAATTCTTAGTGGTTTCTTTAATATAACAGTGTGGTCTTAAATGTCACAATTTTTACAGTTTTTTATTAATATTATTGACACCACGGGACAAACTTGCGACCAAAGTAATAATTAATTCACGTTCATTCTTAAAGGTGGTATGGACGATTTTTTTCATCAAATTTTGTATCATATTTCCTCGTGGCGTGGATAAATCATTTGTCCTGCCACGTATCAATCATAAAACGCACCTACCGCTCACCTGCAGCCGCGTCGGGCTCGTCCCCACGTTTCCGCGTGCTTAAGCGCATTGATCTATCATAATATAGTTCCCTCGGTGTACGGGGCAAAATGAAGAAGGAGAAAGACAGTTCGAGCTGACGCAGAAGTGGACAGAAATCTACGGGAGACGAGAGATGCGATGCGCTCCCTCGCACTAATAAACACACGTGTGTGTTGTATCAGTCCGCACGGGGGAGTGCGCATGCGCACTTCCACCTGCGTTCTCAAATCACCGGAAAATCGTCCATTGCGCCTTTAAAAAGCACTTGAATTGAAATTAATATCAATAAATGTAATAATCTTTCTAAATTATATATATATATATATATATATATATAAACAAATAAAAAACAGATTGTTCTAAAACTATTCAAGGTTCAATTTTGTCCTATAAATGATCATTATTCATCTTATTTTAATCTGCCGTAAGATTTGAAATGCGACTTTTTGAAATGTTCACTTTAATGTTTAATTATCTTAAACTGCAGCCTTTATGCTTTGCTAATTGTGTCCATTGAAAGGGATTTGCATGTGATTCGACGTGTTGAAGGATCATTTTTGCTTTGAATTATTAAAACCATCTTGCGACGAGTCAAATAATTTCGGTCTTTTCAGTACGAAAAGTCAAAACCACTCAAATAAATCCTGTTAAATCCAGTCATTTGAAGTCGTGCAGACATTTGTTTTTGCCGCGCGTGTTACTTTTGCATCCCTTAAAAAGAAAAGCCTTTTAACGTTTATGAACTGCTCTTATATTGCCTGTTTTATCGACTGTTCCAAATAAAAATGAATGTTTGAATTTTTGGCATCTTTAACACAAATGTCTTTACACTGAAACACGTGAATCCTGGCGCCTCTGCTGTGTTTTGTAAAATGTCATTAACAATATAATACTAAACCAAAGCCACGCCTCTGTTTTTGTTACGGAAAGTCTCATTTTGTGTGGTTTGGACCTGGTGGTTTAGACCTGGTTTAGTCCTGTTTTAGACTGTTTAGACCTGGTTGAGTCCCTGTTTAGGCCTATTTTAGGCCTAGTTCGACCCAGTTTAGTCGTTACCACGGTGATATCGTGTTAAATCCTCTGGGCTGGTCCTAATTAAACAAAGACATTAATATCACTCAAATGAGCGCGAGAAGAGCAGATCTTTGGAGACTCCACCGTGTCCTAAATCCTCTTGTTCAGATCCAGAGAATCTGACTAAAAATCCTGCTGGTTGCCGTGGAGATGGCTAAATGTTGTGCCCGTTTGTGAACATCTGGCAAAATGATAAACTCCTTTGACAATAGTAGACGTCGCACCTTCTGCTTTAGAACTTTGCTCTTTATTGATTTCAGGATGAATCCAGAATAAATCCTGCTCTTGTGATGCTTGTTCTGCTGCTGCTGTTCTGTCGACGCTGCAGTGTCCGAGCTGCACCTGAACGTGACGCACCAGGATTATTATAGGAACGCCACACGCAGCACAACTGGGACTAAACTGGTACTAAACTGGGATTAAATTGGGACTAAACTGGGATTAAAGTGGGACTAGCCCTGAAATAAGTAACACTAAATTTAATCTTAACAAACCAGAACCTAAACCAGGTCTGAAGTGGAACTAAACCAGGCTCATTTCTGCACTGGACATCGACACGTCAGACGGCACGAGATCGACGACTAACTTTTCACACTTTCTCACTTTGAAGCTGCCAAATATTTTCATCCCGTTTTTATCAGGGTTTTACTCTTAAGTAGGTTAAAAACACAAACTTTCCTTTCACACTGGCAGCGATGCATTTCAATCAGTCAAAACAGTGGTTGCAGATATACTTTTTGCTGTACTGTTGTTCTTAAAGGTACTTGTATTTGTCCCTGATCAATGATAAACCTCAGAGTTCACTGCTCATTACTGCCCCCTGCAGAGCAAACACGTCCAGTGAACAAGGCCAGAATTATGTCATGAAAAAAAACATGTCCTTCAAACTTCATATTTCTTACAAGATCCACTTTACCGTCTCAAGTTCACCTCCATTTGATGCTAAATTAAACGTCACAATTAAACCATTATTATTCATCCCCTTTTTAGGTGAAATTATTCATTCTGTTAACTTTTTTTGTGATATTTACGCCTCGATTTGTGCGTCTCATCCCAGTGCGAGTGTGGTCTGTGCGTTTAGTGTGAAAAGAGGGGCGGGGCCGGTGTTCTGAAGCAGTTTAATCGGCGTCGCACGAGGGGAAGAGGCTCCTCATGCTTCCGTGGGTCACACAGTGTCAGTTTATTCAGCGATTGAAACAAAAACACACACTCAGCCCCGTCTCAGAGGAGCACGCTGCAAGAAACATCCGCGGCGAGCTAAAACGGCGAGAGTTTAAGCGCTTTTTCATCGTTCACCACTGAAATGATCGTTTAATTCTGATTTAATTCCAAGTGAGGAAGAAAAAACAGCCTCTTATTCCTTTTAAATAACACCACTTCCCAAAAAAAAACCTAAAACATCGCGTCATTTTAGGTATAGAGTAAATTATTAATAAATATTTGTTAAAACTACTGATTAAATTCAAGTCATTTTAACTGCCGTAGATGGTGGTTTGTTGCAGTGTGGTTTGCTCGACAGCAGGTGGCGCATACTGTGGCGTCCAGTTCGATACCTGAGGTCAGAAGTGGCCGACACCACCGCTAGTTTCAGCTACAGACGTTAAAATGACGTGAATTCATGATTTTAATATTGATTTGAGTCGTTTTTTAACCGTTTATATCGATTTAAGTCTGCGATGGCCAGATTTAACAGGGTTTTTTACTTATTAATTTACTTTAAGCTAAATTCTCTGGTAACGAGGTTGGAAAATTGCACTTGGACAAAAAAAGTAAATCTAACTTCAATTAATTTAAAGTGGTGGTGCGGTTGCTCAAAAATGTAAGTAAAACAAACTTAATTGTTGGATTTTTAAAAAAAATGTATTTAATTGGGATTACTCCGAGATATTAAGCAAAACTAACACATTTTAATAGTTGAACTAGATTATTTTTTTGAAAATTGGGATTACACAAAAATATTAAGCAAAAAAACGTTTTAAAAATTCGAACAAACTAAATTGAAATTGTTGAATTAGATTTTATTAATTTAAATTGGGATTGTCCTGAAATATTGATCAAAACAAACACATTTAAATTAATTATCTGATATTTTTTTTACAATTGGGATTACTCAAAATATTAAATCAAACAAACAAACTTCAATTGTTGAATTAGATTTAATTAATTTAAATTGTGATTGCCCTGAAATATTAAGCAAAATGAACAAACTTCAATTAATTGTGAGTTAGATTTTCTTTTCAAAGTTGGGATTACTCAGAAATATGAAATTAAAAAACTGGATAAAAATAACAAATCCAAATGAGTCAAAAAGAGCTCAAATCAAGATTAACGCTCTCAATTCAAGCCGTTTTAACCGATAGATAATTTTGTGCAGTGCGGTCCTACCTGTTAACGCGGGGGTCCGAAGACCACTCCCAAACTTAACGTTTTAAGTCATAAAAATACACCTGAAATCTCTATATTTACATCAGCAAATAAACAGTTTCACCTGAATATTCAAAAATTCAACATTGGCTGAAGATTTCCCGTCAGAAAAGAAAAACTCGACTAATTTCACCCCAAAGTTCATCGTTATTTACACATATTTACACAGCTCATTGCATTTCAAAACAATATTAAAATAAACCTTTAATAGATACAAACTTATTTCTTTTTTTTCCCTTAAATCTATGTATACGTTTTGTAAATTGTAAAGCCATACTCCTCTAAACCAACTATCCACAAGTGCAAATGATTAGAACGTCCGTATAAAAAACCATGATTGCAGCATCCAGCATTGACACTAGAGGGCGACGACGAGCGGATTCCCCAAGTGCTTTGTTTTTTTGATTCCTTCGCTTGCGTTTCCCCGGCAACGAGGCGTTTCCGCGACGGGCCGGAGCAAAAGACAGAATCTGTGCAAAGAGTCGAGTTGAAATGACTTGAATTCTGATTTGAATTGATCCGTTTTGGCTACGATTCTGTCCAATTTGAGATTTTAAATGAATATTTCTTCAATTAGCGTTCATTTAACAGTTTTCAGAAAATATACGAAACACGACAAAAACTACACTTTTAATAGCATTAATAAAGCATGAACAGTGATTTAACGCGATCAATTAAACTTATCTGCACTTATTTTTCCCAATTTACATTTTCAAACTGAGGATTTGGCTTGAAATACGACAAAAGGTCATTAGTCATAAGTCATATTTTAAAATCATCTCTAATTTAGGCAAAGATAAATTACCTCAAATCTGGATCAAACGCTCAGAATTCAGAAAATTCGTGTTCACTCGACGTTCTTTTGTACGGCGAGCGATGGCGCGGCAGTCGGCCCGTTGGCGAACGTTAGCGTGGAGGTCGTTCAGCCCGTTGGCGAGCGATGGCGCGGCGGTTGTTGGCGCGAGCTCTTGTTCCGATAAAAGCCCGGGAAGATCTTCGACATGGAGCGGTTTTCGACGGAAGATTCTAGATCGACGGGAAAGACGGTTTTTACAGTTCACGCACGAAACAATTGTCGCGGAGAGATGACGTCATCGATTCGGAATCTTTAAGAGTTTTGACCGGTTTAGATTTATGCGTTTATTCGTTTATGTGACGACAATTACTTTGACGTCTGGAACAATGTTTTTTTGGGGGGATTTTCTATGCGTTTGTGGGTGTATTTTGTCATGTCCGTGTCGACTAATCACCTATAAGTGCTTCATTCTGCCACCGATCCACCGCAGATCAGGATTGTTAACAACGTCATACATTTCGAAAAGGGTTTAACAGAGATTATTCCGCTTTTTGGGTCATTTCGGCAGCGGCGCGAAGACGTTACAATAGGGTTGTTCCATTTTTCTGTCGTAATTGAATAAATCTAAATTAGTCGAGATTCAGAATCCACGACGTCCCCGCGGCGGAAAACGTAGAAAGCGACAAACGAGGGGCTTGAACGCACGACCCAGTTTTGGACGAACGGCTGCGAGGGGATTGGACGAGACGGCGGGGGTGAAGTGGGAGAAGTGCTCAAAGTGCTGGTCGCCCGCGTTTCTGTAGCTCGGCGCCGCAACGGGAAAAAAGCTAAACTGACTTGAATTCGCAACGTCGTGTACGACCCGAACGTTTAAAACCGCGCAACCGTAGAATCCGTCATGGAAATAAAGCGAGAAACGAGAAAAACTAATGGCAAACGCCTCGAAAGAAGTCAAATTATCTATTGGCCGGGTCAAATTAAGACGTCCGCGTTGAATTCAAGTCATTTTAACTCATCTGGATTTCATTTCTGCGGCTTAGAAAAGCCGACAACCCGTTCTGTAACACGCAGGACCAAAGAGTTAAGGCTGAAAAATTTAAAACGGACGAACGACGATGGCGGTTTGTTGTCTCGTGTCGCATCGGAAAGAAACTAAACTACCCAGAGAATCCTTTTGTGGCGGCGTAAAAGAACAGCTGGTTGGATAAATAAACGGTTCGACTGATCGTTACCGTCGTCGTGCGGTTTCAATCGTTCAGCCTCAACACCGACACGAATGAGCCAGAAATGGAAAACATCGAGTGGGGACATCGGCTTATATTTTGACTAGTAGGTATTGCCATGCATCTCCGGTCGGCGCCGCCCGTCACATGAGCGTGTCCTCCACCGCCCGGTCGCTCGCCACCTTCCCCGGCCGCGCCCACGTGCAAATGAAGCCCTCCTGGCAGCCCGTGACCAGGCAGTCCTCCAGGAAGATCAGCACCGTCAGTCTCTCGTGGGCGATCTTCTTGCAGACCAGCGGCTCCAGCAGCGGCACGTCCTCCATGCGCGGGCACAGCGTGGTGCCCAGGGTCTTGGCGTTCTCGGGTTTGGTCCGCGACGCCGAGCCAAGCTGGAGGAGTTTGTCGGTGCTCCGGCTGTTCCCCAGACTGTGGTTCCTCTTGTGCTCCTTCTCGTGGCGGTCCTTTCGAGAGTCGTGCAAAGACAGAGTCGCGAATTTGCTGACACCGCTGGCAATAAAAGAGCTGTCTAATAAACTGTTTCCCTTCGTAGTCGAAGTGTTAGTAGTCGTCGTAGTCGTCGTAGTAGTGGTAGTAGTATTGCTGCCTGGCGAGGCGCCCGTGGGCGTGGAGTGGGGCAGGCTGTTGCAGAGGGAGCTGGCAGAGTTACCGCTCGCGCTGCTGTTACTGCCGTCGTCTTTGCCGTTGACGCCGGGGGCAGAGGGCGCGGGGGCGGCGGGCACAGCAGTGGTCTGTGCAGCGGTGGAGAGGCTGGTGGCACTCATGACGTTAGTGTGTGTCCGTGTGCGGGACAGGGGCAAATGAGGGAACAGGACGTCCTCAGTGAGATCCCAGAGGCAGAGCTGCGTGTCCTGGCCCACTGAGCCAAACCTGTACGTGACGCTGAGCGGGCGGCTGTCCGTGGAGTTCCTGTGGGCGAGGGCACAGTGGTCTCTGTCTCTGCTCGAGGGCGGCTCGGGGCAGTCATCGTCACTACCGCTAAGCTCCGCCCCCTCCTCCACACTGGACGTACAGTGGTCGAACGCCACCACACTGACCCAGGACTTATGTCCATGCCCCCGCGCGATCACCCGGCAGTCCGAGAAGGACCAGACTGTGACCAGGTCGTCCTCTCCGCCCGCCACCAGGTACCGGCCGTCAGGGCTCCAGCACACGCACAGGAGCCCCCCAAAGTAACTCTTCATGGTCCCGTGGAGCTCAGCCGCGTCAAAGCCAAACACACGCAGGTACCCGTCCTGACTGGCACAGGCCAGGAACTTTCCGTCCGGAGAGAAGGCAAACTCATTGAGCGCGCCCTCGCCCACGGTCCAGCGCAGTAGCGGGTTCCTCGGGGTCTTGCTCTTGCACGTGTGCACGGCGTAGCTCTCGCCCTGGCGCAGCAGCTGGTAGTGAGGGGCCGTGGTGCCACACGTGTTCTCCACATTGTAGAGGTACAAGCTGCCGCTGGAGTGCGCCACCAAGAACAGACTCTCGGAGCCAGGGACCCATCGCACGCACGTCACTCGGGACTTGTCGATGAGCCTCTGGGGGGGGGACAAAGAAAAGAATGAAACATGCAGCGGTCAACGTGGGAGAGCCGAGTGGACACACCTCCTCGTTGAACAGTTTGCTGGTCTCCTTCTTGATGGGGTCGATGAGCTGCACCTGCCCTGCCGAGAAGCCCACCAGCAGAGACACACTGTCAGCTGTGGCAGTGACCGGGTTGAAGTCGTGGCACGTGGGCTGCGTTCCTTTGTAGATCCTTTTGTCGATGGGTTTGCTCAAGTCTGCCGCCTGCGCAGACAAAGGAGGGCAATAAACATCATTAAGGTTCTAAGTGTCCAGATCAGGTCTTTATGAGCGAGAGTTCAGACTTTGGACCTGAAACATTTTGTAATAAACTGCAACAATTAAAAGTCCATAATTTATGTTCAGGGAATTAATAATGAAAGACATTTTACTTGACAAGACAAAATTAAATAAAATGGTAAATAAAAGTTGATCCAAAGAAAAAGCTCCGCCCTCTACAGTCTGTATGTATGTTTGTATGGTGTGTATATTCAGAACTTTTCTCGTCCCAATAACTCAGATCATTACAGTAAATACACTCAAACACAAACACGCACGGCTCTGAAGAATTGTCTTTACACTTTTGGATGACAGTTGGGACATCACGAGAGGCAGAACAAACGGGTTACGCCTGCGGCGGATTGCATCACGTCTGGAGAGGCAGCTGTGTTTACAGGGGAAACAGCCCGTGCAATGACAGCAGACGGCCACACGGGTCCGGACGCAGTGCCGGCAGACGGCCACACGGGTCCGGACGCAGTGCCGGCGGACGGCCACACGGGTCCGGACGCAGTGCCGGCGGACGGCCACACGGGTCCGGACGCAGTGCCGGCGGACGGCCACACGGGTCCGGACGCAGTGCCGGCGGACGGCCACACGGGTCCGGACGCAGTGCCGGCGGACGGCCACACGGGTCCGGACGCAGTGCCGGCGGACGGCCACACGGGTCCGGACGCAGTGCCGGCGGACGGCCACAAGGGTCCGGACGCAGTGCCGGCGGACGGCCACACGGGTCCGGACGCAGTGACGGTAGACGGCCACACAGCGGGTCCGGACGCAGTGACGGAAGACCGCCACACAGCGGGTCCGGACGCAGTGACGGCAGACGGCCACACGGGTCCGGACGCAGTGACGGCAGACGGCCACACGGGTCCGGACGCAGTGCCGGCAGACGGCCACACGGGTCCGGACGCAGTGCCGGCAGACGGCCACACGGGTCCGGACGCAGTGCCGGCAGACGGCCACACGGGTCCGGACGCAGTGCCGGCAGACGGCCACACGGGTCCGGACGCAGTGCCGGCAGACGGCCACACGGGTCCGGACGCAGTGCCGGCAGACGGCCACACGGGTCCGGACGCAGTGCCGGCAGACAACCACACGGGGCCCGGACGCAGTGACGGCAGACGGCCACACGGGGCCCGGACGCAGTGACGGCAGACGACCACACGGGGCCCGGACGCAGTGACGGCAGACGGCCACACAGCGGGTCCGGACGCAGTGACGGCAGACGGCCACACGGGTCCGGACGCAGTGACGGCAGACGGCCACACAGCGGGTCCGGACGCAGTGACGGCAGACGGCCACACAGCGGGTCCGGACGCAGTGACGGCAGACGGCCACACAGCGGGTCCGGACGCAGTGACGGCAGACGGCCACACAGTGGGTCCGGACGCAGTGACGGCAGACGGCCACACAGGTCCGGACGCAGTGACGGCAGACGGCCACACAGGTCCGGACGCAGTGACGGCAGACGGCCACACAGGTCCGGACGCAGTGACGGCAGACGGCCACACAGCGGGTCCGGACGCAGTGACGGCAGACGACCACACAGCGGGTCCGACGCATTGATAGCACACGACCACACGGGGCCCGGACGCAGTGACGGCAGACGACCACACGGGGCCCGGACGCAGTGACGGCAGACGACCACACGGGGCCCGGACGCAGTGACGGCAGACGACCACACGGGGCCCGGACGCAGTGACGGCAGACGACCACACGGGGCCCGGACGCAGTGACGGCAGACGGCCACACAGCGGGTCCGGACGCAGTGACAGCAGATGGCCACACGGGCCCGGACGCAGTGACAGCAGACGGAGTGGGAAAACTACAGCGTAAAACTCAGCAAGACACGAGAAAAGTGCGGGTTATTTTTAAACCTGGTCCAGACCCGGTTCTGTTTGGGTTTTCTCAGACTCAGACTTCATTCCAAACACTTGTTACAGTTGGTTTTAGAGCCGCCTTGAGTCTGGTCGAGTCCCAGTTCAAATTTGTTGACCTGTCCTGACCCGGTTGAGCCCAGAGTTTGTCCACAGTTTGTTTACACTTGGTTAGGAGTGGTTCAGTTCTCACTTAGACCTGGTTTAGCCCCGATTCAGATCGTATTTTGACTTGGTTTAGTTTTAGTTTCTTCACAAGACCTAGTTAGTTGGTCAATCCTGGTTAATATAGAGTTTGATTTCTGGTTTTGCTCTAGCTTGGATCTGGTTTAGACCTGGTTTAGTCTTGATTTGTTCTTCAGACCTGGTTCTGTTCAAAGTTTTTTATAAACTGGTTTAGGTCCTGGTTTAAATATAGACTAGTCTTGGTTCAGTTCTAGCTTCTTTACTTCTCTTTAGACCTGGTTTAGTCCAGACATTGTCCTCAGTTTGTTTACACTTGGTTAGTACTGGTTCAGTTCTCACTTAGACCTGGTTTAGCCCAGATTCAGATCATATTTTGACTTGGTTTTGTTCTAGATTCTTCACAAGACCTAGTCAGTTTAGTCATGGTTTGAATACTCTGCAAGTCCTGGTTGATATTTAGTTTAATATATGGTTTTGCTCCATCTTGGATCTGGTTCAGTCCTGGTTCAGTCCTGGTTTAGTCCTGGTTCAGTCCTGGTTCAGTCCTGGTTTAGTCCTGGTTTAGTCCTGGTTTAGTCCTGGTTCAGTCCTGGTTTAGTCCTGGTTTAGTCCTGGTTCAGTCCTGGTTTATTCACCTGGTTTAATCACAGTTTAAATGCAAAGTAGGTCCAGGTCAACACATTGTTTAACATCTGGCTTGATCTGGTTTAGTCCAGAGTTTCTTCTAAATTGTTTTGGTTCAGATCTTACTTTGACCTGGTTCCTCCCTTATCATGCCCTAGTTTAGACCTAGCCCCTGGTCCTGGTTTAGTCCTGGCCCTAACCTGGTTTAGTCCTGGCCCTGACCTGGTTTAGTCCTGGCCCTCACCTGGTTTAGTCCTGGCCCTGACCTGGTTTAGTCCTGGTGCTGGACCTGGTTTAGTCCTAGACCTGACCTAGCCTGGACCTAGATCTGGTTTAGTCCTGGTCCTGATTTAGTCCTGGTTCAGTCCTAGCCTGAACCTGTCGTAGCCCAGGTTCCTCCTCATTTGCTTCAGCCTGTGCTTCAGATCTCACTTGGACTTGGTTCTTCCCCAGGTTCAGACCAAGTTCAGTCCCGGTTCCGTCCCCGGTCCAGCCCCCGGTTCAAGCCCGCTCTCCCCCCGTCTCCGCCCCCGGGTCCCGCATCCTCACGCCTTGGCCCCGCATTTGTTTACCTTCCTCACGCCTTTGTAGATGTAGAAGTAGAGCTCCCGGCCCACATTGAAGCAGATCCGGTCCCCGTTCCCGGACTGGTCGTTGACGTTGACGAAGGAGACGCGGACCGGGTTCGAGCCCTGCGAGTTGAAGGGCACTCGGTTGGGCCGGCTATACTCGGAGTGCGTGAGCAGTTTGTAGACGCCTTCTCTCGTGGTGAATTGGGTTTTAATTTCGTTCGTCTCCTTCCCTCCTCCCTCCGCCGCCATCTTGGAAGTTGGCGTTCATCCTTGTCCCGGGACCCGGATGTGGCGGAGTGCGCACGCGTGGGTTTGTTGTCAACGCGAGGCCGGCGTTTTTCTCTTCTTTTTTTATTTTATTTTTTATTTTTGATGATCAGTTTTGTCCAATAAACGCGGAAAAGTGTTTGAAATGATCTTTACCGCGACGAAAATTAATAACTGGTAAATATAATGAGGGCCAGGCTTATTTGAGTTTTTACACATTTTACACGAGTCATTTTTTATTAGAAATTATACTACGACGTCAAACGATGTTTTTTCTATCATACATTGAAAAACACTAAAAAACAAAAAATAATTACATAATAAAGTGACTAAAGGCTTTTAGATAGAGAATGTTTACGAATAGAGAGCATTATTAATGAAAATCAGGTTTAGAAATTTGGATTTACCACTTTCTATGTAAAAAACAAAACAAAAAACACTATATATGTTTAGGCGACCAGTCACGATTAGATTGGATAAATTGTAGTTTTCAGACATCATCCTTTAGTCCTACTCGAGTAATGTACCAGTATAACAGTATTTGACGGTGTAAACCGGGTAACAGTATTTGACGGGGTAACAGTATTTGACGGTGTAACAGTATTTGACGGTGTAAACGGTGTAATAGTATTTGACGGGGTAACAGTATTTAACCCACAGTATTTGACGGTGTAACAGTATTTGACGGTGTAAACGGGGTAACAGTATTTGACGGTGTAAACGGTGTAACAGTATTTGACGGGGTAACAGTATTTAACCCACAGTATTTGACGGGGTAACAGTATTTGACGGTGTAAACGGGGTAACAGTATTTGACGGGGTAACAGTATTTAACCCACAGTATTTGACGGTGTAACAGTATTTGACGGTGTAAACGGGGGTAACAGTATTTGACGGGGTAACAGTATTTAACCCACAGTATTTGACGGTGTAACAGTATTTGACGGTGTAAACGGGGTAACAGTATTTGACGGTGTAACAGTATTTGGCGGGGTAACAGTATTTAACCCACAGTATTTGACGGAGTAACAGTATTTGACGGTGTAAACCGGGTAACAGTATTTGACGGGGTAACAGTATTGTGTTCCCTGTGGGACATGCCTGAAACACCTCCCGAGGGAGGCGCCCAGGAGGCCTCCGGAACAGATGCCCGAGCCACCTCAGCTGGCTCCTCTCGACGTGGAGGAGCAGCGGCTCTACTCCCGTGTGGCCGAGCTCCTCACCTTATCTCTAAGGGAGCGCCCAGCCACACGGCGGAGGAAACTTGTTTCGACCGCTTGTATCCGTGATCTTGTTCTTTCGGTCACTACCCAAAGCTCATGACCATAGGTGAGGGAGGTAACAGTATTTAACCCACAGTATTTGACGGGGTAACAGTATTTGACGGTGTAAACGGTGTAACAGTATTTGACGGAGTAACAGTATTTAACCCACAGTATTTGACGGTGTAACAGTATTTGACGGGGTAACAGTATTCAACGGGGTAACAGTATTTAAACCACAGTATTTGACGGGGTAACAGTATTTGACGGTGTAAACGGTGTAACAGTATTTGACGGGGTAACAGTATTTAACCCACAGTATTTGACGGGGTAACAGTATTTAACCCACAGTATTTGACGGGGTAACAGTATTTGACGGTGTAAACGGGGTAACAGTATTTGACGGTGTAAACGGTGTAACAGTATTCGACGGGGTAACAGTATCTGACGGTGTAAACAGTGTAACAGTATTTGACAGGGTAACAGTATTCAACCCACAGTATTTGACGGTGTAACAGTATTTGACGGTGTAAACGGTGTAACAGTATTCGACGGGTAACAGTATTTGACGGTGTAAACGGTGTAACAGTATTTGACGGGGTAACAGTATTTAACCCACAGTATTTGACGGGGTAACAGTATTTAACCCACAGTATTTGACGGGGTAACAGTATTTGACGGTGTAAACGGGGTAACAGTATTTGACGGTGTAAACGGTGTAACAGTATTCGACGGGGTAACAGTATTTGACGGTGTAAACGGTGTAACAGTATTCGACGGGGTAACAGTATTTGACAGTGTAACAGTATTTAACCCACAGTATTTGACGGGGTAACAGTATTTGACGGTGTAAACGGTGTAACAGTATTCGACGGGGTAACAGTATTTGACGGTGTAAACGGTGTAACAGTATTCGACGGGGTAACAGTATTTGACGGTGTAGACGGTGTAACAGTATTTGACGTGTAACAGTAGTCGACGGGGTAACAGTATTTGACGATGTAACAGTATTTGACGGTGTAACAGTAATTGACGATGTAACAGTATTTGACGGTGTAACAGTAATTGACGGTGTAACAGTATTTGACGGTGTAACAGTAATCTTACTCGAGTGAAAAATGTGGTTACTCTTCTCTTCGTTCCAGTAAAAGCTTTGCACATGAAGCAGGTGTACATTATTTTTGGCCACACAATAGACCCAGACTATTTGAAAGTACTTTTTTATTTCTACTTTTATTTTTGGTTCTTCATTTTCCGTCTCTTGATGTGTCCATTTCCTTTGTTGTGTCCTTTTACCCGCAAACTCCTCTGTTTTTGAATTTTATCCCTGGATTATTGTGACATTTTGTTAAATATTATTTCTTGCAGTTTTGCGTTTTGCATTGTTCTTTTGATTTCTCTGTTTGTCTGTATTTTTACTTCAGTGCATTTTACAGTGGATACTTTTGGACATTGGACACTTTTGACTATGATTCAGAGCAAATATCTGTACGTTCTGCTCCACAAGTTTAAACTGGACTGAAAGGTTAACTCATATTTTCTTAGCTTTTCTAGTACGTTTATGGAGACAATTTGCCGGAATTTGTTATAATTCCCTTTGAACAAACAATAAAGGCTTTAAAGAGGATAAAATAACCTGGAAAGACGAGAAATCAACAGAATTCCTTATCGAGATTTACTACAATTTGGAGTTTTAATAGTTTTCAAAGTAAATTTTATATGTTTTACTTTTACTTGAGTACTTCCATGACTGAGTACTTCCTCCACCACTGCTTCCCTGGCAGATAAACCAGTCAATTAGCTGTGATAATGTGTAAATAAGTGCTTTTTCCTCATTTAGACCTTCAGATTTGCCGTGTTGCTGTTTTGGGCATTAGATAAGGGTGAGACGAGGGTGAGGCGAGGCAAATGCACAGGGGTCATCTGAGGTCGCAGGTTGTTGTCATCGGCTCAAAGCGTCGAGCGAGGGGAAAAAAAGCAGACACGTGCCAGTGCGTTACAGTCAGAACGTTTACGGCTCATTATTTCTGTTTTAATTAAAGAAAGACATTTACGCATTACTTAAAGTGCCCACAGGTTTTTACAATGTTCTAATTTTGACTTTATTCTGTGTATTTATACCTGTTGTACATATAAATTATAGTTTTACACCAATCAAACAGGTGTTTGTGGAGAAAGGCCGTGGCTGCAGAGCCGCGGCGCGGTCAAATGGCCCAGCAGTTTCAGGAACCGCAGCACTGCCATATAGCCTCATGGCTAACCCTAACCTTAACCCTAACCCTTACCCTGACTTTAACCCTGACCCTGACCCTAACCTTAACCCGGCGCGGTCTAAAACAGTGCAGTCAAATAGCGCAGCAGTTTCAGGAGCCGCAGCATAAAATAACATGGCAGTTTCGGCTGCGCGCCGCGGCTCTGTAGACACTTCCGTGGAGAAAATGTTGAAAAATCTGTAGGAAAATGACAAGAAGTGACATCACACCACTGGACACTCATTCCAGTCAAAGTTTATGCAGAATTTACACAAAGAAACAACTTTTTTGACTCTAAACATAAATTCAACAAAAGTCACTCTCATATAGTTTTAGTCGTCAAATAAAAATAATAGTGACATTAGATGAGCTTTGGCCCAGTGTTTGCTAGGTGTGATGTCATCAAGTACAAACAGGAAGTGAAATTATGATTAAAACCATTAACAGGGAGCTAAAAAAGAGACAGAAACATCTGGTGTAGTGTATAATGTGGTAATAAAGTTCAAAGTACTTACAGTACTTCCTGTTTGTAATTGATGACGTCACACTAGGAAATTACCCATCAAACACTGGGCCAAAACTCATCTAATAAAATTAAAAAAAAAACATAAAAATACATGCAAACACCTTTATTTCGTTGATTTAATGTTTAGAGAGTCAAAAAAGTAGTTTATTTTGTGAGTGTCCCTGGTGTGATGTCACTTCCTGTCATTTTCTACAGATTCTTCAACATTTTCTCCACAAATACCTGCTCGATTGGTGTAAAACTATAATTCATATGTACAACAGGTATAAATACACCAAATAAAGTCAGAATTAGAAAATCATAAAATCTGTCTTAGGCACTTTAAACCTCAAAGACATTTACATTTTAGAACGTTCCTGATGCTTTGTTAAATGAATATTGTTATCGAGATACTGTATTATCTGTCTCCATGGTAATGAGCAATGTCTTTAAAAGTGTTTTTGAACAAGAAAAACGCTGTGATTTAATAAATGCAAGAGAAATATGTTTAATTTTGTCCTGTGGAACTTTTCAGCCAAAGCAATAACAGATTTGTGGAGACATTGTTTATATTGAATTTAAACAAATGTCATCTATAAGTTTGATTTATTCAGTCAGGTTTTCATCAGTGTTCTCTATAAGTAACCGTATTTCAGCATCTGTTCGGTTTATAGTATATTCAAAACGTACAATAGAAATAATTGTTTGAATAATCTACGTTCTCTAAAGTGTGGAACATTCAAAGCATCTGCACCGAGCTTTAAACTCCTGAACTCAAAGTGTTTATTAAGATGATTTTATCACCGAACACATCTTGCAGTGTAATTATATATATTTCCTACTGTAAACAAATGTAAATAAATGTAAGCAGAAGTAAATAGACGATTGCAACATTTTTTTCTACAGTTACACAAACAGATGCTTCTGGTCGAGTCTGCTGTCAACTAGAAGATCATGATGTAACAGAGGGGGGAGGGGGGAGATAGATGGAGGGGGAGAGCGGGGGAGAGAGGGAGGGTAGGGGAGGGAGAGGGGGAAAGAGATAGAGCAAGGGAGATAGAGAGACAGACAGAGGGGGGATGGGGAGATAGAGAGAGTGCGAGGGAGATAGAGGGGGCGTGAGAGAGAGAGAGAAAGAGAGAGAGCAGGAGGAAAGGGAAGCGAGAGAGAGAGAGCAGGGGGAAAGGGGAGAGAGAGAGAGAGCAGGAGGAAAGGGGAGAGAGAGAGAGCAGGGGAAAGGGGAGAGAGAGAGAGCAGGGGGAAAGGGAAGAGAGAAAGAGAGCAGGGGGAAAGGGAAGAGAGAGAGAGAGCAGGGGGAAAGGGAAGAGAGAGAGAGAAGGAGGGAAGGGAAGGGAGAGAGAGAGAGAGCAGGGGGAAAGGGAGAGAGAGAGAGAGAGCAGGGGGAAAGGGGAGAGAGAGAGAGAGAGAGAGAGAGAGAGAGAGAGAAGGAGGAAAGTGAAGGGAGAGAGAGAGCAGGGGGAAAGGGGAGAGAGAGAGAGAGAGAGAGAGAGAGAGAGAGAGAGAGAAGGAGGAAAGGGAAGGGAGAGAGAGAGCAGGGGGAAAGGGGAGAGAGAGAGAGAGCAGGGGGAAAGTGGGAGAGGAGAGGGAAGTAAACAGGGAGATCCAGTGTGAGGTGAGGGAGAGAGCAGAGTGGAGATGCTTCTAGACTTAATCCTGTTTTATAACAGTTTTAAAAGTCCATTTCAATATGGTAAATACTCTCGTGTTTATTTTACATTATTGATTATTGTTTATATGACGTGATGCGTTCATGTCGTCGTAATATTACGTTTTAGTCTGTTTATGTTCACTTCACGTAACATTACATCATAGGTTTCCTGTCGTACGAATACAGTTCTACAACAATAAGAACATTTTTTTTTTTTTAAAAACCCACTATATTAAAAATAACTTAGAATATAATAATTTCAATATTTAAACATCCCGGGTTTTAACACAAACTTTATTGATCCACAAGCTTAAGTATTTAGAACACTTCATATTTAATAACTACACTTTTTCTCTAATTTTTAATTGTAAATTGAACAAATAAATTATTACAAATTATTTCAGGCTTGATAACTACTTAATTAATACCCAAACTCCTAACGTCTTAATAAACTGTTTGTTAATGCTTAATTAAGGCTAATGATCTACTGGATTAATCCTCATATACTCTTAAACACACAAGAAGACCTTTTACAACAGAGACAGTCACATTATTGAAACAAAAACTCAAAAAAGAATAAAAGATAATCAGTAATACACTTTCTTTGTAAACATTCTCCACCTTGAAACCTTGAGTCGTTTTATTTCAATCTTTATTTGGTTGAAAATGTTTTTAAAAAGTGCCAGTGTTCAAAAAAAATAACCGTTTGACCCGTTAGTTGCAACGAGCGTACTAGGACTATAATCCTTTAGTTTAGTCGATTAATCGGTCGATGTTCTCTTAGTCAACCGACATTTTTATTAGTCGACCAATTTTAGTCTAGTTTAGTTTGATTTTATTTGGATTAAAAGCATTCCTGTGGAACAACGGCAAAAAAGAGAAGATAAAACTATACTTTTCTGATACTTGATCGTTTTTATAGAGCTTTTATTGAACTAAGCCACATTTTCACCTGATTAAACGTCTTTGTCAAAGTCATTGTGACGGTTGAATCTGTGTTTTCGGGGCGTTTGAAGCTCCCACCGTCGCCCCCTGCTGGATGGAAAATCATCGACCCGGCAACAACTCTCCTGAGAAACCCTGGGTCTTTTTTTGGCTGTGTAAAATGTTTTTACGTGTGATTATTTTGTCTTATTACGGTAAAGAAAGAAATAATAAATGTGATTTTTATTTTATTTTTTAAAGTTTTTTTAAAAAACGTGAGAAAAATGTGAACAAATAAACGTGAAAACAAACTGTGAAAAAAGGGGGGGAATAAAAAATAAATAAAAAACAAAATTAAAATAAATACAAAATAATGCTTTAATGGTCAATTTCACGAGGGAGCTGCAGGGGAGCTCTATTGGCCTCTATTGGCTTTAATCGGCCATTAGATGTCTTAATTCGCAGCCACAGCCACATTCCCCTTCATGAGACGGTGCTGTTTCTTCGCCCCGGCCTCACGTTTGACCACCCGGGCCCCCGTACGGCAGCTGACAGCAGGGGGGGGGCACGGTCCCTGCACAGCTGCGGCGAGCGCGGCGGCGGCGGGTGCAAGGATTGGTCCGCCGGGAAATGATTGACAGGCACCGGCTGCTGACTCCACGACCCTAAAAGGACAGTCAAATTTTAGGGCTCTCTCGCTCCCTCCCTCAACGCGTCGACACCCAACACCCCGTCACGCCGCCCACAAACACCCGCCCCATGCCAATGTGTAGCGTCTTCTGGAAGGTTCTAGACCGAAGCTTCCAGAAACGTCCCCCCAGGTATAAAAAGATCGGGCCTTTGAGAGCGGAGTGAAAGCAACGCAGCAAAGAGCTCAGAAGAGACGCGAGCAGCCCTCAGCAAGAAGGCCTTCTCAAACTACTACTACTACAACTACTACTACTACTACTTCTTCTACTACTAGTCCCAAGAAGACAACTACTACGACAAAGGTAAGACCGGACACACAATCGCCCGCTAATGTCGCGATTTATTGGCACGATCGCGCTCAAAAAGCTTCAGAATCTAATGCTCATCTTGCACAGAGTGGAACTAGGATCATTTACGAAAAAAAACAACTGTATAAGATAAAATAGGCATTGACACTTCAACTAAACTTGGACTAAACCAAGTTTAAATCGGCACTAAAACATGACGCCTTTAGTTGCCCCACAAAAGGGATATTACAACACCTTTTCCTATGCAATTTGTGAAAAAATGTGTTGAAACTAGTGAAAAATTTGAATTATAACCACTCGCACGCTGCGTTTGAGTCCGTTTAACTCATCGCAGTGGAGTTTAATTCAAACGACGAGCAGAGAAGTCTAAAAGCAGTGACTTCTCGGGAGGTTTCTTAATGGCGGGACGAGCACATGGCAACAGGGGTGACTTTCACCGGAGCACAGAACAATTAAAACTAATTATCACCTAAGGAATGTATGTAAAATAGACAATGTGTGCTTAAAAAGGCTGTTGCAGTTTGATGTTTTATTTCATTTTGAGTCTTTACAGTTTTCCTGAATAAATTAAATAATACTGAATGAAAAGCCAGATACTTCCAGTACTTACTTACTTACTACTTAAGTCCATCCTTCTGAAAACATAAAAACAGACATTTAATCGTGCAAATGTATTAAATATGTTGTAATTTCAATGCATTTTTATGGTATGGTTTGATGGTCTGATTACGTTATGAGTCATGATTAAATGAGTAATTCCTCGAAAAAAAATTCTACAATTCATCAGTAATCGCAGTTAAACTCTGGTTAACAAAAAAAGCATAATCAATGGTTCAACAAACATAAATCATAAAGGTTTAACGCACCGATGACCAAGGATTCAACATTCTCAAAATGGAAATGATTCTTTAGTATCTACAATTTACAAATGTAGCTACAATTCATCAGAAATCAACCACAAACTCTGATAAAAGTTTTAAAGGTGTGAAGCGGCACATGTCGACGTCGTGGAGGTCTTAAGCTCCGCCCACACAGCAAATGGCAGGGCTTTGATTGACAGCGGAGACTGCTGCTGCTTTTCCCCCTCTCGAATCAATTTCCACTCTAAAACGGGATGCAGTCTAAAAAAATATACCAAAAATACAAACGACAAATCCATAGCAGAGGACAATATATTTATTTTTTCCTTGCAATTTGGTTATCTATTAAAAAAGTGTGATATTCAATTTGTATTTAGTGTTCAGCCATATTGCACAATGTAGCTAATTTGACAGTTTTAACTTGTAACAACAGTAGTATTGATATTGGTCACATTAGTAAGTAGTTGTAGTAGTTGTTGTAATTGTACTAGTAGCTGTAATAGTTTAGGGATCTCACAATATAAAATTGTATTAGGATTATTGTGAGGAACAATTGAACGATTATTCACGATTATTCACGATTATCGACATCAGTGACATCTTTCATTTCCGTGGGCTTTAAAAAAAGAAAAAGAATATGAATATGACAAATACAGCCAGATAAGTTGAAGTTACATTTTTGGACGATAGACTGAACTAAAAATACTTAATTTTACTACTAAATTGTCACGATTTTTATTTTCTAGCTTCTTATGATTATATTGTGAATTTAATAATCTTGACTTCCTTATAATACTAGTAGTAGTAGTAATATTAGTGGTTGTAGACATAGTGTTGGTTTTAGTAAGTACCAGACTATTTACATTAGTAGCAGGTAATAAGAACGGTCATGGTAGTAATTAACAGTAGTAGTAGTAGTAGTAGTACGTAGTAACATGGCTGCGTATTTTCTGTAGATGCCTGAGAATAGCGGTTTAGTAGCAGTAGTAGTAGTAGTAGTAGTAGTAGTAACTGCAGTAGTAGCTGTAATAGTAGTAATCATAGTGGTAGTAGTAGTAGTCGTAGTAGTAGTAGTAGCAGTAGTAGTAGTAGTAGCAGTAGTAGTAGTAGTAGCAGTAGTAGTAGTAGTAGCAGTAGTAGTAGTAGTAGTAGTAGCAATAGTAGCAGTAGCAGTAGTAGTTGCAGCAGTAGTTGTAGTAGTAGTAGTAGTAGTAGCAGTAGTAGTAGCAATAGTAATAGTAGCAGTAGCAGTAGCAGTAGTAGTTGCAGCAGCAGCAGTAGTAGTAGTAGTAGTAGTAGTAGTAGCAGCAATAGTGGTAGTAGCAGTAGTAGTAGTAGTAGTAGTAGCAGCAATAGTGGTAGTAGCAGTAGTAGTAGTATTGCAGTAGTAGTAGTAGTAGCAATAGTAGTAGTAGCAGTAGCAGCAGTAGTAGCAGTAGTAGTAGTAGTAGCAATAGTAGTACTAGCAGTAGTAGTAGTAGTAGCAGTAGTAGTAGTAGTAGTAGTAGTAGCAGTAGTAGCAGTAGTAGTAGTAGTAGCAGTAGTAGTAGTAGTAGTAGTAGTAGCTGCACAAAGTCTGTAAAACCTGTTTGGTCTTGTTTGTTCGTCTGTCTGCTGTCACTTCAGGTCAATCAAGTCTGAGGAATAAAGTCTGGCGGTAATGCAACACTTGGATGCCAACCGCCATAAAACAACAACAACAACAACAACAACAATGTTTAAATATATTTGTAGTTCGTAGAATGTCCAGTAGAGGGCATCATTCAGATCAGGGAGGAATCAGAGAAGAATCAGAGAAAGAAAGAAAGCAACCTGACCCGTCCACGTGGCTCCTCATTCTATCCACTCACCTGAACATATCACTCCTGTGTCCAACCCCTTTCAAATATCACGTTATCACAGTCCTCACTACAGCAGTAGCAGTAGCAGTAGCAGTACGCAGTAATAGTAGTAATAATGCAGTCGTGTGTTTCCTTCAGATGCCAGAGAACAGCGGTCGTGTGATGGAGGAGCCGGAGGTCGAGACCTTTGCCTTCCAGGCGGAGATCGCTCAGCTCATGTCCCTCATCATCAACACCTTCTACTCCAACAAAGAGATCTTCCTCAGAGAGCTCATCTCCAACTCCTCAGACGTAAGAACCACAAACTTATTTATGTATTATTATATTTATGTGAAGCAACAAACGATAAAATCCCTCTTTCCACAGGCTCTGGACAAAATCCGCTACGAAAGCCTGACGGACCCGAGCAAGCTGGACTCGTGCAAGGACCTGAAGATAGAGATCACCCCCGACCTAGTGAAGCGCACGCTCACCATCCTGGACACGGGCATCGGCATGACCAAGGCCGACCTCATCAACAACCTGGGCACCATCGCCAAGTCGGGCACCAAGGCCTTCATGGAGGCGCTGCAGGCCGGCGCCGACATCTCCATGATCGGACAGTTCGGCGTGGGCTTCTACTCGGCGTACCTGGTGGCGGAGAGGGTCACGGTCATCACCAAGCACAACGACGACGAGCAGTACCTCTGGGAGTCGGCTGCCGGGGGGTCGTTCACCGTCAAGACCGACACGGGTAAGTGCGGAAGTGGAGAGGGTTTGTTCGAACAGCACACTTTGCATGCGGGGTAATGCAAAGTGCTTTAAGATCATCAAAATACATGAAAAATTACATTATAAACACATAAAAACATTCTTCCAGTCTTAGAAATAAATTGACTACTAGAACCATACTAAAATCAACTAGAATCATAATTAAGTCTACTAGAATTCTAATTAAATCTACCAGAATCATAATTAAATATACTAGAATCATAATTAAATGTACTAGAATTATAATTCAATCTACTAAAACCATAATTAAATCTACTAGAATCATAATTAAATCTACTAAAATCATAATCAAATCTACTAGAATCATAATTAAATCTACTAAAACCATAATTAAATCTACTAGAATCATAATTAAATCTACTAGAATTATAATTAAATCTACTAAAATCATAATCAAATCTACTAGAATCATAATTGAATCTCCGTGCTTTGTTATTTCCTGCAGGAGAGTCCATCGGGCGGGGCACAAAGGTGATCCTCCACCTCAAAGACGACCAGACCGAATACTGCGAAGAGAAACGCATCAAGGAAGTCATCAAGAAGCACTCACAGTTCATCGGTTATCCCATCACGCTCTTTGTACGTCCACATAACAACACTGTATACATCAGATAAATCAGAACAATAATCATCATTTATCCATTTTAGATTAACAATGGACTATTTTGACACGTTTCGCCATCAGTTGGACTCGTTGTATATTGTTTTTATTGTTTTTGACACATTTTATATATGTGTATATCATAATCCACGACACACGGCTCGCGACACAACGATATCGCAGCGCTGCACGTGGCGTTATGCGGGAAAAGGAGCATAAATTTGAACTGTCAAAACTGTCAACAATTTGTTTCCTTTCTCTAATCGCACCAAATTGAGTATCACAATTTATGAGTCGGGAAGTCACAATATCATGAAATTTTCTTTATTTATACAGATCAAACCCTATTTATCAAGTTAAATGATATTGTCTAGGAAATTATGTTTAATTTTGTTATGGTCAATATTCTCATTTCAATTACATATATTTCTATTAAAAGCATCAGTAACCATAAGTAAAGTAGTAGAAAGTCAAAAAAATGCAACACCGACCGGAACATTTTGACATCTGTAGGTGGAGAAAACCCGAGAGAAGGAAGTGGACCTGGAGGAAGGTGAGAAGGTCGAGGAAGTGGAAGAGGCCGCCGGGGACAAGCCCAAGATCGAGGACATCGGCGCCGACGAGGACGAAGACACCAAGGACGGACAGAACAAGCGCAAGAAGAAGGTGAAGGAGAAGTACATCGACGCCCAGGAGCTGAACAAGACCAAGCCCATCTGGACCAGGAACCCGGACGACATCACCAACGAGGAGTACGGCGAGTTCTACAAGAGCCTCACCAATGACTGGGAGGACCACCTGGCCGTCAAGGTGAGGGAGACTGACGTGCAGGGGCAAGCTAGCGTTCAAAGAGGGAGGGAAACAAACTAACGTTCAACGAGGGAGGGAAACAAACTAACGTTCAACGAGGGAGGGAAACAAACTAACGTTCAACGAGGGAGGGAAACAAACTAACGTTCAACGAGGGAGGGAAACGAGCAAGCGTTCAATGAGGGAGGGAAACAAGCTAGTGTTCAATGAGGGAGGGAACTAAACAGAACTAAACTGGACCAAACCAGACCTAGAACAGGATGAAATCAAGTCTATATCTGGACTAAAATGGGCTCAAACCTGGAATAAATCAGAACAAGCTCAAATGTTTTTTTGATTAGCTTTTGCTGTGCCTTTAGCTGTTTAATAGTTGAGTCTTTTATCCAACACACATGTCATTACCATGTTTAAAGACAGTTGCTTCTTTGACCTTCTGCAGCACTTCTCGGTGGAGGGTCAGCTGGAGTTTCGCGCTCTGCTTTTCGCCCCAAGACGAGCGGCTTTCGACCTGTTCGAGAACAAGAGGAAGAGGAACAACATCAAGCTTTACGTGCGCAGAGTCTTCATCATGGACAACTGCGAGGAGCTCATCCCAGAATACCTTAGTAAGTGCGCGAACAACTACCGCCAACGGCTAAAATCACTTATTATAATTCTAGTATATTTAAGTATGGTTCTAGTTGATTCAAGTATGATTCTTGTAGATTTATGATTCTAGAAGATTTAATTATGATTCTAGTATATTTTAGTGTGGTTTTAGTTGATTTAAGTATGATTCTAGAAGGTTTAATGATGATTTTTGTAGATTTAATTTTGATTCTAGTAGCTTTAATTATGATTTTATTAGATTTAATTGTGATTCTAGTAGATTTCATTATGATTCTAGTAGATTTCATTATGATTCTAGTAGATTTCATTATGATTCTAGTAGATTCTAAGATAAGATAAGATAAGATAATCCTTTATTGTCCCACATGGGGAAATTTCATTGGTGCAGCTAGTAGATTTAATTGTGATTCTAGTCAATTTAAGTATGATTTCAATAGATTTATTATTTTAGTAGATTCAATTATGATTTTAATAGATTTAATTATGATTCTAGTAGATTCAAGTATAATTCTAATAGATAAACATGACACATTTGAACAAACATATAAGAATTGGGACTAAACTGGGACAAAAACTGAACAGCATCAGGACACATTGTCATGTTGTCCATATTTGTTTTTCAAGTTCAACATTCATGGATTTCTCATCGTTAGTAGAGCGTTTAATCGACACAGAAATTCTATATCCGGCCATTCGTGCGTCTAAATGAACACGCATTCTTTTCTCGATTGTCGTTCCCAGACTTCATCAAGGGCGTGGTGGACTCTGAGGACCTGCCCCTGAACATTTCCAGAGAGATGCTTCAGCAGAGCAAGATCCTGAAGGTGATCCGCAAGAACCTGGTGAAGAAGTGTATGGATCTGTTCAGCGAGATCTCAGAAGACAAGGACAACTACAAGAAGTTCTACGAGCAATTCTCCAAGAACATCAAGGTAACGAGAATGACGAGCATGAGCGCGACTGTGACGCAGGATTGTAGGCCGGAATTCAGTTCAAGTCAGTTTGCAGAGATTTGGTGACGTTGAATAAAAGTCAGTTGAAAACGGCCAAATTCGGTTGTGTAGCGTCAACAAATATTTAAACGATATCAGCTGTACAAAGCCAGTACCTGAAGAATACTTAAAGGTTGAATGGACGATTTTTTTGGACCAAATCTAAGTCTTATTTCCTCGTGGTGTGGACTGCAGATTAGTCCTGCCACGTATCAATCATAAAACGCACCTACCGCTCACCTGCAGCCGCGTGTGGCTCGTCCCACATTTCCGCGTGTCTAAGCGCATTGATCTATCATGCGCATGCGCACTTCCGCCTGAGTTCTCAAATCAACGAAAAATCGTCCATTGCGCCTTTAACGTTTAAAGACGCGCTCATCATCATTCAGAACCATAAAAAATGTATAAATATGTCCGTCGTTTGAATTAAAGAACTATCCTTTGTGCAAAAGTAAGGAATCCAATAACAATAAGCAAATCTCACTCTACAATATTCACTTAATAGTACGATATTTATTGCAATACTTTAAGGAGGCCAACAGAATTGTAGAAAAGTTACTTTTTCCTTTTAAAAGCCTCGACAAGCCCAATCATGAGTGTAATACTACTAAGAATTAAGATTTTAAAGTGCTAAATAACAGTTAATATCACTGAAGGATCACGGTCTATGTTGTTCCCTGTATTTAAGCAAAGAAGCTTACAGTTAGATCTTGTCACATCCCTCGCAAAAGTTAAGACTACACATTAAAATCAGTCCTTTTTACTATTTAGTGCCAAGTTATGAAAGTGTTCAATAAAAAAAAAAGTTTCTGATCCCACGGACGACTGTTTAAAAGACGCTAATGCAACTTTACATTTCTGATGACGATAACGTGCATCTTTGTCTACGTTCTGTTCCAGCTCGGCATCCACGAGGATTCCCAGAACAGGAAGAAGCTGTCAGAGCTCCTGCGTTACTTCACCTCATCCTCCGGAGACGAGGTGGTATCGCTCAAAGAGTACGTCGCTCGCATGAAGGAAAACCAGAAACACATCTACTACATCACTGGTACGACACCGTTTTAACATAATTTGTGGAATACATTAAAACTGTCCAGACTACAGGTGTCATCTGCCATATTTAATCAAACCTTCTCAGGATGGATTAGCCCAGATATTTATCCTACTCTGAGTAGGCCCTGCCCACCGGGCGGGACCTCCTGATACAGGGTGTTTTTGGTTTCACTAAAAACCTACACCTCTTTGTTTTCTATCAAACTAGGCTCTTTGTTTACTATCAGTCCTTTAATGGGCCATCAGCCTCCTATTGTCCCTGGCTCACTCTCTTTCTCCTCCCTGTGTAACTGATTAACATCCGAATGCCCCTGGGCGTCGACCTCTCCAGGGATTCAAGATTCCATTATAAACCACCGGAAGGTTGAATCTAAACAGTGTTTCAGATTCAACCTTCAGAGTAGGATAAATATCTGAGTTACTGATTCGCAGATTGAGAATGACCCTCAGATGAGTGTCGAAACGTTTCATTCCAGATGACTACAACTGAAACTTTTTCTACAATAAGCATCTCTAAATGTGGGAAGCACTGCAAATAGCACATGTTGCATTCAGTTCCTTTTGCAAACATTGTAGCAGATGTTTTCTTTCCTTGCAAATTCTTGAAGAAGGAGGAAATGCAGTTGTTAGAATTATTTATCAGCGTAAAAAAAAAAAAAACAGATCGCTCATTTGTGACGTCTTCCACAGGCGAGACCAAAGACCAGGTGGCGAACTCTGCCTTTGTGGAGCGTCTGCGTAAAGCCGGGCTGGAGGTGATCTACATGATCGAGCCCATCGACGAGTACTGCGTACAGCAGCTGAAGGAGTTCGACGGGAAGACGCTGGTGTCGGTGACCAAAGAGGGACTGGAGCTGCCCGAGGACGAGGACGAGATGAAGAAGCAGGAGGAGCTAAAGGTGAAATTCGAGAACCTGTGCAAGATCATGAAGGACATCCTGGACAAGAAGATTGAGAAGGTAAGATTTAGATGATCAAGAGAGATTATCGTTGGAATGTTAGAATAAAAGTAGATTCATAGACCATTTTTGGTGTCCTTTTGATTAGATTTTAAAAAAAGATGACCAACTACAGGCGACAAAATTGACCAGACACACCTAATTTTGCTTGAATCCGTCAATCAAATATATCCAAGTTATTCACCTTTATTCGCTGCTTTAGCTTGCAAATGAAAACTTTAAGAAGCAGATAGCGCGCTGACGTCTAGCGTCCCTAGTCCAACATGGGAAAGAATCAATCTAAAAGCGATGTGTCCATCCCTAAGACGCCTGTCACCATGGCAATGTCAAATAAATAGGGAAAGAGTGTCTGGAATGTCTGCCAGTGTGGGCCAAGATATTTGGTTTTCCATCTGGCGGATCACTAAGCACGGACAAATCAGCAAAACTGTTGAATTGAATGAAAAGAAAAAAAAGTTTTGTGATTTCGGTCGTTAGACATTGAAATACTGTTTAACTGTGTTTTCAAACTTATTAAGTGCCTTATATACACTTTTAGTCCAAGGTTTAGAAACCTTTCTTAGTTATGTTCTTTTTTTTCTTTTGTTTTGGCTTTTTACATTGTGGATTCTCACTGAAGGAATCAAAACTATGAACGAACACGTAGAAAAAGAGTGAAATACCTCGAAATAGCTGCCTTTTGCTTTTATCGCAGCTTTGTAAACTCAATGATGAACACTGACAAGGCACAGCAGTGAAACAATATGGGTTTGCAGCACTGTCGCCCAAGCAAAGGGCGGCGACTTCGAGGAATCTGAATCTTAAACATATAAAACACGATTGCATACGTTTTGCTTCATACATTCTCCAGTTTTATCCACAATCTAGAAAGTAAACGTGAAGAAAAAACGCATTTAAAGAGAAACCTTTAGATATTATTACACTAAAGATAGACCCTGAGCTGGTATTCAAACATGTGCTGATACTGTCCTCACTCGGTAGGTCAGCGTGTCAAACCGCCTGGTGTCGTCGCCCTGCTGCATCGTCACTAGCACCTACGGCTGGACGGCCAACATGGAGCGCATCATGAAGTCCCAGGCCCTCCGTGACAACGCCACCATGGGCTACATGACGGCCAAGAAGCACCTGGAGATCAACCCGGCGCACCCGATCGTCGAAACCCTGAGGGAGAAGGCCGAGGTGGACAAGAACGACAAAGCCGTGAAGGACCTGGTGATTCTGCTGTTCGAGACGGCGCTCCTGTCGTCCGGGTTCACGCTGGACGACCCGCAGACGCACGCCAACCGCATCTACAGGATGATCAAGCTCGGGCTGGGTGAGTGATGCTAGGATAACGCTTAAAGTAATAACGAGAAAGGTTGTGGAAGATTTCTGATGTCGTTTCGCCGATCAAGTTCTCAGAGGACGTTGAAAACTTGCTGCAAAACAAAACAATACATTGCGATCGGGGCGGAACTGCGTTTTGAGTTGACGCAATTATCAAATCGTGAACACTGCGATTATTTAGATAACAGCATTTCCTCTGCGGAGTACCAAAAGGCATGAAAAGTCTTGTCGAACTGGGCATTAACAAAAAGCGATTGTTCAGGGCCACAACTGTAGAGGGCGTCGTACGGTCTGGAGGGCGACGCCCAGACGAGAGTGAGAATCTGCATCGACTATAGACACGAACCATACAAAGTCAAACATGATAGCGGAAAACTAAAGCACAGGCTATTGTTGTAAGAGCAAAACTTCAGACATAAGAGTTGGGCGTAGCTCCTCAGCTCCATAAACACAATGAAGGGCTGCGGGGCCCTTATCACTGATGCCCAACATACACTCTCGTTAAAATCTATCCACGCTGAACAAGTTTGCGCCACAAGAATCGGCCCATGATATTTTGCGGAGCCTATTCAAATAATGCTGAAAAAATGACCACCAGAAAACCATGAATGACACGCCATTTATTCAAATTTATCATGAAAAAAAACTGATGAATAAATGGCCCACTTTTCCAGGGTCACTTTTTCTTCCCGGTCCAGCTCTGATTTGAAGCATCAAGGAACAAAAAATACCTAGAGATTAGACCTCTGCAAAAAATATTCTTTAATGGCATTCTAATAATCATAATAATAAATAATAATGATAATAATAATAAGGAATTTGATTTATATTGCTATTTATATTTGACCCCAAAATTTCCAAATTCTTTCTATTAGTTTATTAGTTCATATTTCAGTCTTCTCTCGAATGCAAATGTTCTTGAAGTTGTTTGCAATGGTCACAATGAACTGAATCCTACTTTTCAAACACAAATCTGATCGCAATACTTGATAATTATTGTAGTATAAAGTCTCCGTGTACAACAGAAATAATAGTTTAAACTTCTGCGACATCGTAAGCTGTCCGTATAACCTGTAATCACACTTTTAACGTGTGTTTTCTTGCGTCTCCAACCCTCAGGCATCGACGAGGAGGACTCTCCAGTGGAAGACCTGATCCAGCCGGCCGAGGAGGACATGCCGGCTCTGGAGGGCGATGACGACACTTCCCGAATGGAGGAGGTCGACTAAAGCGCGCGCGTTTAGGTCCAAAGTGTAAAGTCTTGATTGTTTATTTTTTCTAAGTTATTTCGGTTTTGGAAATACATTTGTGCGCACTGTAATAAAATGAGACATGACAATGACATTTGTATAGAAATATTAACTTATTCCTCCGCAAAAAAACAATAATTCAACTGTTAACTTTAACGGTGCACTTGTACGTGTTTAGGTGAAGGGTCCGGAACCTTCTTTGCTCTGTGGAGACGTTTTCCTTTGAATCATCCACAAAATGACAAAAAAAAACGTAGCAATACAGTCAACATTCGAGGGAACACACGGAAACGCACCTAAGGAGCGATACATTCATTTCAATGAAGAAGAGCTTCTCTAATTATCCAAACGTGGACTTTAGTAGTTATTGCAAACACTAAAACATGGAGCAAACTTGGTAATATATCCAAGAATGCTAACTGTAGCCGCGGGTCTAATGCTACAGCTACAGAACACACTGTTTACTTTGTCGTCGTTTGTGACTTAACTTGAATAAGCCGTTAAAATACACACAATTCACAAGGAAATGTCTTAAAATAAAGTTTTAGCTGACTGTAGCTATCGCCACGGTAACAAGCAGACTCCACCAAACTGAACATTTTGGCAATAGAAATGCCTGCAATTGACTAAACGAAAGATAGATACGTTTACACCAGGCACAGCACCTTTTCATGAGGTAAACAAGTGACGGGCCCTCCACCGGAAAAGTTACATTGTGCAACTTTAAAGCGTACTTCTGTCATTTATTATCTCTCTTTTTGTAATGATGAGATGTTTTGATATGCAAACGTGTTTTTAATAAAATGTGATGAGAAGCAAAAGTGACTGTCGTGATTTTGTCGGTCCAAACGCGATTTAAATGACGAAAATACCCGAGAAATACTTCAGACAAACTACAACATTTCAGCACTTTCTGGAATCTTCACGAGTCCCGCCCCCTCACGCCAATCCAATCGAATACAAATCCTGGTGAGTGACAGGCGCGCGGGCTAATCAGCGGGCTCGCACGGGCACAGAACGTTCCAGACGGTTCCAGGCGCGGAGAGACTTTCTCGAAAGCTCCACAGCGAACCGCATAAAACCCCCGAGCCCCGGCGCCGCTCCTCGCAACCGTCAGAAGGATCGAAACCGCGTATCGGCGTCGCAGCAGCGCGAGGACACAGACTCCATCACTCCCGCGGGCACGTTTCTACTTTTAAAGCCGCACTGACAACCAAAGGTACGGGCACTGACGCGAGCCCGATCTGCGTGCACGATCTGCGTCAAACTATGTTAGCATGACTTAAACGGATTAATGCTAATATTGTCATCGGTGCTTTTTGCTAAATTACACTTTAATTAAGATGATTAGTCATGAATATAAATGGCTTGTTAGTTGTAATGGGATTGCAATGGAGTTGATGCCTTGTAAACAAGTTTTATGAAGGGATATGCACCTTTTTCATATTTATTATGTATTTATTTTGTGATATTCGTTTTTTAATTAACGCTTGTGGGTCGCATGGGGCAATTTCAATGCGTTTTAGAGATTAAATTGCGACTAGACACATTGAAATGCATGCATAATCTGACACGTTACTGTTAAATCAATCAAAAAATTTGAATAATATTTGTTTAGATGCTTTTAAATCACATTGTCACAGCTGTCATCAAATGTACGTCGTGCTATTCGGTTGCAATACTGGCGCAGGTGCCTTTATAAACTAGTACTAAGAATTGATCATACTACTTTTTAAAACATTTTGAGGTTTTATTTCATTTAGTTATTATTGTACCTTTTTATTCAACCTGTAAAAACGTTTTGAGAGCTCATTTACAAACAATAACGGGTTTATTATGACATTTTTTGGCAGATTTTGGGACATGAATTCGAGAACAATTGGTGAAATATTTGCACTGAAGCTTATTGAAGTCGTTAGTTGCTAAGATGGTTTTTATGATGACGGGATTACACGTAAAGCTGATTCATTCACACGTCCTCGTGGCTGAGGGCGGGGCTCTTACTCACGTGGAAACTTCTGGATTGTTTTGGTACCTTCTAGAAACCTGCAGTGCACCAAAGCGGCCTGTGAGGGGCGCCATTTGTCTCCACGTGCTCGCTCTTCAAATGTACTTTTATTTTAGTCCCTCTGTTGTTGGTATGATGTAGTTTGTTTCTTTGTTGTTCTATGTTCTAATGAAAAACAAAATTGTAAAAAACAACAACAACTCTTCCAAAAAATAAATTAAGAGTGTAGACCTCTTATTAGTGTAGACCTCTTATTAGTGTAGACCTCTTATTAGTGTAGACCCAAGGCCGTAGCCAAGGGGGGTTCAGGGGGTTCGAACGAACTGCCCATTTGGGCCGAAAAGGTCCGTCTATAGCAGTAACTTTCAATATTTTGTATAATTTTTCACTTGAGGGACCACAGATATTTGCCCTTTGGGGTCGACGCCCGCACCGGTGCGTTTTGAAACATGGTCGGCTTTAGGACCGCGCAGCAGGAAAACTAAGTGACGTAGACTGCTGCCGTCGACGTCAAAGAGGAAGAACGAACGAGAGGAATCATGCTGTTTTTGAGTAGTTTTGGAGAGTTTTAGTATTTCAAGTATTTCATTCTCAGTAATATAGTTGTTGTGAAGCAAAATGAGGGGCACACTTCATGTTGATCAAGTTTAGTCCTGGTTTAGACCTGCTTTAGACCTGCTTTAGTCCTGGGTTAAGCCTGGGTTAAGCCTGGGTTAGTCCTGGTTTAGTGTTCTGAACATCACTCACATGGAAGTGCAAGGCCTGTAATGTGGCTCTCTATGTCATTTTGGACAGAAACTGTTTTGAGAAGTAGCACAAATAGAAAAACGCCTGAGGATTTACCTACTTTTTATTGTAAATAGTACTCCTTCCAGTTTGACCTTGAGCATGTGGTGAACGTGTTCGCAAGGAAACACCCCAGGAGACTGGAGCTGGAAGAGTCCTTGCTCAGACCAGAACAGAAGTAAAGTGTTGGATGATCCGTGAAGTGTTAGCTTTGTTCAGATATTTGTTTAACCGGCTACTGTTGTAGTTTCTGTGTGAAATTACTGTATGTGTATTTGTTGGGGGTTTTTGTGATAACTTACATGTATACATATAATGTTTTATCTACCTCATCATACTAAAAAGGTCCATCTTGACACAAAAAGAACCCCCCCATAGAAATCCTGGCTACGGCCCTGAGACCTCTTATTATTAGTGTAGTACGGCAGTAGCTCAGTGGTAGAGTGCTCGTCTTCTGATCCAAAGGTCGGCGGTTCGACTCCCCGCTCCCAGAGCGGTCAGATCCACTGGCCCGCAGGTTGGTGGTGCGATTGCAGCTGCCTCATGTGAATACTGCCGTTGTGTCCTTGGGCAAGACACTTAACCCAACTTGCCCCCCAGTGTCTGCGTACATCTGGGGTGTGAATGGGTGACTGGTTCCTTGATGTAAAGCGCTTTGAGTACCTTGACGGTAGAAAAGCGCTATATAAATGTGACCATTTACATCGTATTATTAGTGTAGACCTCTTACTGTCGGGATCACATGCAATGGTATTTATTTATTTATTTATTTATTTGTCTATGGGAGTTTTTTATTTATTTATAGGAGATCTTCTACTGAAAGTGTTTTTCAGACTTCCTATAAGTGATCTGTTCTTCTGTATCTATCTCTGTATCTACCTGCGTTGCACCAATGAAATTTCCCCATGTGGGACAATAAAGGAATATCTTATCTTATTATTAGTGTAGACATCATCATTTTTAATTTCCTGCTTATAGGTTGCCAAAATATCCAAAAATCTGAAACTGATCGATTCTAAAACTAGTAATGAAATGATGTACTCATTCGAACAAGTATCGATACAAAAAATAAATCATAAACACCAATATTTAAATGAGCTAGAACTACTCGAACTGTTATTTTGTGTCAAATGTCCTAACCTTGTTTTAACCTTGACCGAAATATTCTCGTTGTGGTATCAAAATCGGTGTCGAAAAACAAGTATTTTCCTGAGTATTGAAAATTGAGTTTGGCATTTTAGTATTTTTGTTAGGATCCTTCATTAATTATTTATGTACTTTATAGTATAGTGGGCCACAATGCATAGGAAATACACACTAGATATAAATACTCGTTAGTGTTCAGTCTCCATACAGACGACTGGCACGAGGGTTAGAAAGATATAAGATAGTTTACAGACAGATAATCGTGACTTTAAAGTAGTACCGTACTTTCTGGAGTATAAGTTGTACCAGCCAGAAAATGCAACAGATATATATAGAATAACAGATTAGAGAACATGGTGAATAGGTGTACGTATGCTAACGTAACGCTTTCAGCTACATGACGCACAGACAGAACTGTGGTAAGTGTCTGGTATGTTAACGTAACATATTAACAGTTATTCAGATAACTATAGCATAAAGAACATGCTAACGAGTTTACCAAAGCATCAGTTTTACCCCAAATCACTAAATCCACTGAATTCTTCTTCCTCTGTCACTTCTAAACAACTCCACAAACTCCGAAGATAGAGGAAGAGCAGATTCTTCTTCTGCGTCGCTTAGAGCCTTGAGCGCCCTCTTTTGGTTGTCAGTGTGAAAATAACAAATAACATCACACAAGTCTCACTGGAGTATAAGTCGCACCCCGGCCAAAACTATGAAAAACGATTTGTATTTTGAGAAGTGTTATTGTGATCTGGACTATGCACACAAAAAGATTAAGTTGGTTGCATTATTAAATCAAGTGGCCCATTCACACATGCAGTCTGACCTGGGAATTTACCTGCATTTTGCCTTAGAAGCGACATGTGTGAACGAAGCCGGAACATTTCATCCTTTAAGTGGTCGACTCATGTGTTTTATTCAGCAGTTTTAAAGAAGCTTCAGAGTGTGTTGAATGTTTGTTTCCTTCAGATGCCCGAGGCGCACGACCAGTCCATGGAGGAGTCAGAGGTCGAGACCTTTGCCTTCCAGGCGGAGATCGCTCAGCTCATGTCCCTCATCATCAACACCTTCTACTCCAACAAAGAGATCTTCCTCAGAGAGCTCATCTCCAACTCCTCAGACGTAAGAACCACATTTGAGTTCTTACTTGCTGTATTTAAGTGGTAAAATGCGCTGATGTCCCTTTCTCGATGGAAGTGTTCCTGTATCAATGATAGTAGAAGGAAAGTAAATCCTCAGATTAGAGTAAAATTAATCACTCCATTAATTAATGACTCAATCTAGATAAGATAACCATTGTGGGACAAATAAAGGTTATCTTATCTTTTCTTATCTTACATTTTCATCTAGATTGAGTCATTTCTCGTCAGTGATTGGGACTTTTTAATCGCGAGGTCCACATCCAATCCTCTGCCAGTCAAATCATGTCATTTGAAGTTTATAAAAAGATCAAATACAATCAAATCGATTTAGTGTGATTCTTCAACCTATTCAGTTTTATCATCCGGACACTGTTTTTAGAGAAACATTTAGACTTTCAAGAGTCATTCTGAATCTGAGTAAGAAATGAGGCTCGTCAAAACTGTCTGCAAGTAGGCTAACGTTTATTAGCATAGCCTTGCAATTATAAACTAGCATTAGCCAGCTGCTAACGCCCTGAAACAAACAGCTCAGCCTCAGCCTGGAGTGACCTCTGTAAGTCCACTGGTCCCTCCTGACCACAGTAACACATTTCTGGACACACGGGGTCTTTGGGGACGTGACAGAAGAGAGAGAATCCTTTGTTTTGAGTATTTTTGTTGGCAGAGACCACAGTGAACATGCAGCTTTTGTCCTCAAAGTGGCAGTAGTGTGACGTCACCTCAGAGCCATCGCCTTAAATCCAATCATATACAATAGATCTAAATGTAGACTTTTTCTAACTCCACAGGCTCTGGACAAAATCCGCTATGAAAGTCTCACCGACCCGACCAAACTCGACAGCGGCAAAGACTTGAAGATCGAGATCATCCCCAACAAAGAGGAGCGCACGCTCACGCTGCACGACACGGGCATCGGCATGACCAAGGCCGACCTCGTCAACAACCTGGGCACCATCGCCAAGTCGGGCACCAAGGCCTTCATGGAGGCGCTGCAGGCCGGCGCCGACATCTCCATGATCGGACAGTTCGGCGTGGGCTTCTACTCGGCGTACCTGGTGGCGGAGAGGGTCACGGTCATCACCAAGCACAACGACGACGAGCAGTACGCGTGGGAGTCGTCCGCCGGGGGGTCGTTCACCGTCAAGAACGACGCCTGTAAGAACCGTTTGTGGCTCTCGAGTAGTTTGTGTTTTAAAGGTCGTGACAAATGAGGCGAGTTCGGTCGCTTAGCTTTTTCTCAAGCTTCTTCTGCTGGCTGTTTACTCCGTTTAGAGTTCATTTTAGTCAAGTTTTTGCTCTTTCCCAGTTAAAGTGCCCATGACAGGTTTTGTAACGATGTTCTAATTTTGACCTTTGACGCGGCGCGCAGGAGCGCTTAACAGTAGATTTAGTGTGTTTTGCATCGGTAGAATTGACTCTTCTAAGTGTGCACCCTTATTCACGGCAAAACGGGCTGTTGAAAATGTGGTAAAGTTGGCGCTGCGCGTCACAAAAACGGGCGCGCGCTTCTTCTCATGCTCTCCCGGGACCGCGCGCAGGGACAGACCCGCTCCGTCACAGACTCCAGCAGGATTTTGACAAAAATTGCTTCACGTGCTCTTATCTTTTGACTTAATACCGCTATTTATATTTCATTTAAAGCTATTTTGCATTGACGGCGGTACTTTATAACAAAGATGATGATAATTTATTTTATTTATATTGTAGAAATCAATAATCTAAGTGCGGCGGATCCGTAAACCAAGTAATAAAATAACTAAGGCCTAACTGCGTCTTAGTTTGTCCAACCTGTAAGGGGCGCTGTAAAACGACTTTGGCAATGGCGTATTCCTACTGAAGATGCGGTTTTCAGACTAAATCATCTTCTTTGCCTGTTCTTGGTGTAAGACGTCTGAGAAGCACTAGCTCAGTCGATCAACCGGTCAATGATGTTTTAGTCGACCAAACTTTTTATCAGTTTACTCATAATTTTACTGGGATTATAAAGATATAAATGGAATGACTGATCCACTCATTCTTTTTTTGTGCAGTTTCTTGAGTGATTTTTTGCAGTTTTATCTTTTTTTTCGAGCATTTTGGGTCAGATGCGGTCACGTTATAGACATTTGTAACCACGCCTTGCTTCCCTTTTGTTTTTGTTTTTGAAACCTTTTTGTTTCCAGCCGAGCCGATGGGCCGCGGCACTAAAGTGATCCTGCACCTAAAGGAGGACCAGGTCGAATACCTCGAGGAGCGAAAGATCAAGGAAATCGTCAAGAAGCACTCTCAGTTCATCGGTTATCCCATCACGCTCTTTGTAAGTGTCCACGATCAGAGCCATAAGTTTACAATGTCATCGCCATATTGCAAACTATAAGATTTACTGAAGAAGTTTTGTCATGAGAAACGATGGGTGATGGGCGACGAAGTCCATCCATCCATCCATTTTCTGCCGCTTATCCGGGGCCGGGTCGCGGGGGCAGCAGTCTGAGCAGGGACTCGAAGACTTCCTTCTCCCCAGACACTTCCTCTTAACTCCTCCGGGGGTATCCCGAGGCGTTCCCAGGCCAGCCGAGAGACATAGTCTCTCCAGCGTGTCCTGAGTCTTCCCCGGGGCCTCTTCCCGGTGGGACATGCCTGAAACACCTCCCGAGGGAGGCGCCCAGGAGGCATCCGGAACAGATGCCCGAGCCACCTCAGCTGGCTCCTCTCGGCGTGGAGGAGCAGCGGCTCTACTCCGAGCTCCCCCCGTGTGGCCGAGCTCCTCACCTTATCTCTAAGGGAGCGCCCAGCCACACGGCGGAGGAAACTCATTTCGACCGCTTGTATCCGCGATCTTGTTCTTTCGGTCACTACCCAAAGCTCATGACCATAGGTGAGGGTAGGAACGTAGACCGACCGGTAAATCGAGAGCTTTGCCTTTCGGCTCAGCTCCCTCTTTACCACAACAGTCCGATGCAGCGACTGCATCACTGCAGCCGCTGCACCGATCCGCCTGTCGATCTCACGCTCCATCCTTCCCTCACTCGTGAACAAGACCCCGAGATACTTGAACTCCTCCACTTGGGGCAAGGACTCCCCACCCACCTGAAGAGGGCAAGCCACCTTTTTCCGGTCGAGAACCATGGCCTCGGATTTGGAGGTGCTGATTCTTATCCCAGCCGCTTCACACTCGGCTGCAAACCGTCCCAGTGCATGTTGCAGGTCCGGGTTTGATTGAGCCATCAGGACAACATCGTCTGCAAACAGCAGAGATGGAATCCTGTGGTCCCCAAACCGGACACCCTCCAACCCCTGACTGCGCCTAGAAATTCTGTCCATAAAAATTATGAACAGAACCGGTGACAAAGGGCAGCCCTGGCGGAGTCCAACATGCACTGGGAACAGGTCTGACTTACTGCCGGCAATGCGAACACGGCTCCTGCTCCGGTCATACAGGGACCGGACAGCCCTGAGCAAAGGCCCCCGGACCTCGTACTCCCGGAGCACCCCCCAAAGGACACCCCGAGGGACACGGTCAAAAGCCTTCTCCAGATCCACAAAGCACATGTGGACTGGTTGGGCAAACTCCCATGAACCCTCGAGCACCCGATGGAGGGTATAGAGCTGGTCCAGTGTTCCACGACCGGGACGAAAACCACTCTGCTCCTCCTGAATCCCAGGTTCGATTATCGGTCGGATTCTCCTCTCCAGTACCTTGGAATAGACCTTACCCGGGAGGCTGAGGAGTGTGATCCCTCTGTAGTTGGAACACACCCTCCGGTCCCCCTTCTTGAACAGAGGGACCACCACCCCGGTCTGCCAGTCCAGAGGCACGGTCCCCGACCGCCACGCGATGTTGCAGAGACGTGTCAACCAAGACAGTCCTACAACATCCAGATACTTTAGGTACTCAGGGCGGATCTCATCCACCCCCGGAGCCCTGCCACCGAGGAGTTTGCGAACAACCTCAGTGACTTCAGCTTGGGTGATGGATGAGCCAGGCTCCGAGTCCCCGGTCTCTACTTCCTCTTCGGAAGACGTGACTGAGGGATTAAGGAGATTCTCAAAGTATTCCTTCCACCGTCCGACGACATCCCCAGTCAAGGTCAGCAGGTCTCCACCCGCACTGTAAACGGTGTTGGTGAGGCACTGCTTCCCCCTCCTGAGGCGCCGGAAGGTTTGCCAGAATTTCTTTGGTGCCGACCGATAGTCCTCCTCCATGGCCTCCCCGAACTCCTCCCAGGCCCGGGTTTTTGCCTCTGCGACAGCACGAGCCGCGGCTCGCTTGGCCTGCCGATACCTGTCGATGACCTTCGGAGACCCACAAGGCAGAGTGGCCTGATAGGCCTCCTTCTTCAGTCTGATGATATCCCTTACTTCCGGTGTCCACCACCGGGTTCGGGGGTTGCCGCCACGACAGGCACCAGAGACCTTGCGACCACAGCTCCGAGCAGCCGCATCAACAATGGAGGCGGAGAACATGGTCCACTCGGACTCAATGTCCCCAACCTCCCCCGGGACATGGGAGAAGCTCTCCCGGAGGTGCGAGTTGAATACCCTACTGACAGAGGGCTCCACAAGACGTTCCCAACAGACCCTCACAATGCGTTTGGGTCTGCCAAGTCTGTCCGGCTTCCTCCTCCGCCAGCGGATCCAACTCACCACCAGGTGGTGATCGGTTGACAACTCTGCCCCTCTCTTCACCCGAGTGTCCAAGACACGCGGCCGGAGGTCAGATGACACGACAACAAAGTCGATCATTGACCTCCGGCCTAGGGTGTCCTGGTGCCATGTGCACTGATGAACACCCTTTTGCTTGAACATGGTGTTCGTTATGGACAATCCGTGGCTAGCACAGAAGTCCAATAACTGAACACCGCTCGGGTTCAGATCGGGGAAGCCGTTCTTCCCGATCACCCCTCTCCAGGTGTCACTGTCATTGCCCACGTGGGCGTTGAAGTCCCCCAGTCGGTGCACTGTCCAGTACTCCTCCCAAGGACTCCAAGAAGGCCGGGTACTCTGCACTGCTGTTCGGCCCGTAGGCCGCCACAACAGTGAGAGACCTGTCCCCCACCCGAAGGCGAAGGGACGCGACCCTCTCGTTCACTGGGGTAAACTCCAACACGTGGCGGCTGAGCTGAGGGGCTATAAGCAAGCCCACACCAGCCCGCCGCCTCTCCTCGCGGGCAACACCAGAGAAGTGGAGCGTCCAGCCCCTCTCGAGGAGATGGGTTCCAGTGCCCAAACGGTGCGTGGAGGTGAGGCCGACTATATCTAGTCGGTATCGCTCAACCTCCCGCACAAGCTCAGGCTCTTTCCCCCCCAGCGAGGTGACATTCCATGTCCCCAGAGTTAGTCTCTGTGTCTGGAGATCTGGTCGCCGAGGCCCCTGCCGTCGACTGCCGCCCAGATCTCTCTGCACCGGCCCCTTATGGATCCTCCTGCGGGTGGTGGGCCCACGGGAGGGCGGCCCCACGTTGCTCCTTCGGGCTGTGCCCGGCCGGGCCCCGTGGGGTAAGACCCGGCCACCAGGCGCTCGCCATGGAGCACCCATCCCAGGCCTGGCTCCAGGATGGGGCCCCGGTGACGCCGATCCGGGCAACGTTAACGGCCTTGTTCTTTTACTCATCATAGGGGGCTTCTGAACCGATCTTTGTCTGACCCGTCACCTAGGACCTGTTTGCCTTGGGAGACCCTACCAGGGGCTTGAAGCCCCCTACAACATAGCTCCCGGGATCATTCGGGTGCTCAAACCCCTCCACCACGTTAAGGTGTCGGTTCAAGGAGGAGGGGCGATGAAGTAATCCAATATTTGTACTAATATAAGGTCTTGATACAATATACTTCTGGGATATTTTGGAGTTTTGGGAACACAGAAAATTATACTTTTTTAGCTGTTGCTGTAACAAAACAATACTTAAGTCTAGATCTTTAAACTTGATGTATTGCAACAGCCCGTGATGTTTATGTGAGACTTTTGACAATGCAATGTCACGATATTGTGGTTACTGTTATGAGTTTTCCATAAAAATGCGGCCGTGGCTGCAGAGCCGCGGCGCGGTCAAATGGCCCAGCAGTTTCAGGAACCGCGGCACTGCCATATAGCCTCATGGTTAACCCTGACCCTAATCTTAACCCTAATCTTAACCCTAACCTTAACCCGGCGCGGTCTAAAACAGTGCGGTCAAATAGCGCAGCAGTTTCAGGAGCCGCGGCACAAAATAACATGGTAGTTTCGGCCGCGCACCGTGGCTCTGTAGACACTCCCTTAAAATGCATTGAAAAGCCAAAATAAAACCAAAAAATACTTAAAATAAAAAGTAAAAGGATTTGACAGTTTAAAGGCTGTCATTTTTTACTGAACCAAAAATGATATAGATATGCATAGGAACTTAAATGTGTTTAAAATATTTTTTTGTTTTATTTTATTTTAGATATTATTATATAAATTATTATAATATTTATTATTCTTTTTGATTTGTATTATATTTATTATTTTTTCATTACATTTTAGTTTCTTTTAGATATTGTAAGTATCAGTATTTTTTTATTTTTCAGACTTTCAGAATAATCGGATTGATATAAAGTTAGAGATAGAAGGTATTTTACTCAATTTTACTTTGTGTGTATTTGGGAGAAGTTGGCAAAGCATTTAAAATGTTGTTCATATTTTCAGCAACAATTACGCAGAAGTCGCCAAATTAGCCACAAAGCTTCTGAGTTTGCACAGCAATGAATCCTTTTATTTCTTTTCTCAGGTGGAGAAGGAGCGCGACAAGGAGGTGAGCGACGACGAAGCCGAGGAGGAGGAGGAGAAGGAGATCGGCAAAGACGACAAAGAAGAGGAGGAGGAGAAGGAGGACGAGGACAAGCCCGAGATCGAGGACGTTGGCTCGGACGACGAACACGACCACGGCAAAGGCGAGAAGAAGAAGAAGAAGAAGGTGAAGGAGAAGTACATCGACGAGGAGGAGCTGAACAAGACCAAGCCGCTGTGGACCAGGAACCCGGACGACATCACCAACGAGGAGTATGGCGAGTTCTACAAGAGCCTCACCAACGACTGGGAGGACCACCTGGCCGTCAAGGTGAGGGAGACTGACACGCCCACGAGGAAGAGGTAGAAGACGTGTTAAAGGCAGAGGGTGTTACTGTTAAAGGCGAGCGAAGCAAGCGCATCCAGAACAACCAGTCACAACAGAGATGGATCTATGAACTGAAGGTCGATCGGGAAACTGTCTAGTCTGAAGACGTGAAAATAAGAAAAATATATACAATCTGGAAAATTTGGTAAAAAATTGAAAAATTAATCAAATTTAAAGTACAACTATTAGTAGCGTTTAGCTTCATTCAAACTAGTTTGATGACCGCAGTTTAGAATATCCTCGCCGCGTGTCACACATTCTGGATCTCCTCGATCTGTGACGTTCTCTCCATCTGTCACGTTTTCGTTCATAAATCATCCCCACTCGCTGAGCATTTCTAGGTCTAATCACGATCAGTACAACTGCAAGGCTACAGCGTCTCCACAGCCAGAAGATGGCGCCAAAACTCTGTTAGTCCTGTGGGAAAAAAGCAGTTTTAAAGATAAGATAAGATGTTAATTTTGTTGAATTCTATTTATTTTTTGTTCTAAAGCATGAGGTGCCAAACTAAAGATCTCTCAAGAGCATGTTTAAACGCTGATAACAATACAAATAATGCTAATAATAATATCTGCTCTGGTCTTGAAGGCTTTGGGACTCTACCGCTGCAGGTCTAATTTAAACAAACAAAAAATACCAAATTAGAAAGCGTGAACACCTTAGTTTCACCCTGATATTATTCAGACACATTTCTCTACAAGACTCAGTCAGTTTTGTGTGTTCTTGGTTTACTTTTCCTCTTGGTTAAGACAGAAGACATTGTTTGACGCACATGTGTTTCTCTTGCAGCACTTCTCGGTGGAGGGTCAGCTGGAGTTCCGCGCTCTGGTGTTCGTCCCTCGCCGCGCGCCCTTCGACCTCTTCGAGAACAAGAAGAAGAAGAACAACATCAAGCTTTACGTGCGCAGAGTCTTCATCATGGACAACTGCGAGGAGCTCATCCCAGAATACCTCAGTGAGTGCGCGGGGCGGGACGTGGTTGGGGCACTCTTTAGATATTGAAGATTTGATCATCTTTAGAAGGAAAGCGTTCTCTAAATGTAACTAAGACTAAACAAGTAGCTTCTTATTTGAATGATATAAATGGACGTCTTGTTCTGTCCTGTCCAAAGAAGCGGTAGAAGTTGTAGTTGATCCTCTTTTGTTTGTCTGTCCTTCCAGACTTCATCAAGGGCGTGGTGGACTCTGAGGACCTGCCCCTGAACATTTCCAGAGAGATGCTTCAGCAGAGCAAGATCCTGAAGGTGATCCGCAAGAACCTGGTGAAGAAGTGTCTGGAGCTGTTCACGGAGCTGTCGGAGGACAAGGACAACTACAAGAAGTGCTACGAGCAATTCTCCAAGAACATCAAGGTAAACATACCGTATTGTCAGCACTACAAGGCGCACTGTCAATGAATGGTCTGTTTTCGATAATTTTTCATACATAAGGCGCATCAAGTGAAACAAAGCGTACCACACAAAAATGCTTCGAGGTCAGAGAGCACATCCAGAATTAATCCATATATAAGGCTTTTAAGTGTGCCTTATAGTGTGGAAAATACGGTAATAATGATTATGTGCGTCGTGTATTAGTTATTTTAAAGTAGAAGCTTGAACTATCTCATAAAGAGGTTTTTTGTCTTTTTAACCCGGCACAGACTTAGCTGTTCAATAAAGATTAAGTTTGTCAAGAAAAACGAGCCCAGACTTTATACTTTGTTTGCATGTAAACAAAGCAATAGCATCCTTATAGACAAATGTTACATTTACTGTAAAGAAAATACTATTATTTTATGTTAAAAATAGCATTATATAGTCTAAAATTAGAGTTTTTTTCCTCCAATAGTATTAAAGCTGAAACAAATGACAAACAACTAAAATTATTCAAATAATCAACTATTTTTCTGAATTTTTTTTTTTTACTAAACACAGACAACACATTTCTGAAAAAATGTCAAATTAGTTGATGAAGAAACAATCCTTTTTGTAAATCTACTGTTCTCTACAAGCATCTTTTTTAGCTTTGTCAAATCTTTAGTAAAAATCTGGTTCACGGGACTTAAGCGACCTAAACAAGTCACTGATTAAATAAATAACTAACTAAAGAACCTCCAGATGACTCCATTACCATCACAATACCTGTTACCACCCACCTGTCCGCCGGCGAACATTTTCTATATCTCAAATATTATCTTACATCATCACTTTTATTTCCGTGGTCAATACCAGCAAGCCATACATCATTGTAAAGCTTATTTTCTCAACAAAACGAATATGTCATTGATTTACATTGAATAATATGCCCCAAGAAGCAATTGCCAATAGTTTGTGAGAAAGTTTGTAAAATTTTACAAACGCATGTCCTACCTGTTTGCTGTTTATGACGGACGAAACGGCTTTAATTCTGTACATCCTTGTACTCAGTCTGTCCATAAGGAATCATTGAACAACAATATCCACTTGTATTTTTCCTGAAGTTTTCCGATTTCGAGATATTGTCAAGTAAACAAACTTTTCTTCGTTTCTCGCCGGACGAGAATGCGCTGGTCCGGCGCATTTCTCCGTCCATAACAAATGACCTGTTTGACTTATACGATAGTGTTTGACATCGATCTCTTCCTTAGACTGATACCTACAGAATGGGACCATCCACGAATTTTTCTGTCACCGGGTTTGTTTGCTACAGCCTCCGGAGGAAAAAAATTCGGCGCTTCCGAAGCGCGCGTCCATCTTTGTTTTTAGCCCTTAGCTTCTGCTAACAGGCACGCAGGAGACTTTGAGTGACATATTATTCTAGCCAATGAGGAGACCTTTTTCCTGGTAGGCGGGACAAAGGGCTTATTGACACAGAATCTTCTGTATTCTCGTGCGTAAGGCTCCGGGAAGGCTGTAAAGAGCCAGATTTCTCGGCAGGATTTTGCGCATAACGTTTTCTGAGTTTATTAGCCTTTTGGACGTGCATTTTGTTAGATATATGTATTATTATACCAATACAAAAATAAAATAAAAATATATATATATATATATTTTTTTTTAACCTCTATATGGGAAATTCATGGGTAAACTCATATTTACACATTTTCACATTTTCTTTTTAGCGGTTATAATTGCTATTAGTGGCCTACAAAACATGAAAATGTATGTTTTATGATCATAGAGGAGCTAAAATTGTAATAAAACAGTTTGGCACAGTTGGCACATATTTGGATCACTTGTTCCGAATATACTTTTTGATACAAAAAGGTCAACAGCACCAAAATGCCTGTTCCTAGAGATCTGAAACTTTACACAGTTGTTGTCAACAAGATAAACATCATGTACAGTGAACAGCATATGCACACAATGAAATATGTCATGCTCAGGACCATTACAAATTGACAATATTCAGGCGAGACTAAAAAAGGATGTTTTGTTTATGTTTGGGCCTCTGTAGTGTAAGTTCTGAAGCCCTGACAGTGTTCATGTGCACATCTGCAGAAACTAGAAGGCCTAAGCTTTCTAATGATGCATCACACTTGCATGTGGAACATAAGATCCTCTTTTAATAAGCAATGCCATTTGGGTATGTCCAATCATTGTGCACAGGGCGAAAATAGGTGGGTGGTAACAGGTTAACTGTTCCCATGTCATTGTCGCACTTAGGTTGAGTTTCATTGCTTTGCGTCATGACATTTTCCGTAAAGTGGAGCGCGAAGAAGAATAACGCGTTCTTGTGTTTTGCGTGTGGCAGCTCGGCATCCACGAGGACTCCCAGAACAGGAAGAAGCTGTCGGAGCTCCTGCGTTACTACACGTCTGCCTCCGGAGACGAGGTGGTGTCGCTCAAAGACTACGTCACGCGCATGAAGGACAACCAGAAACACATCTACTACATCACCGGTACGCTGAAACACGAGGTCTGAAAAGTCTCCTCAAATCTACTCGGATCAACCCCGTGTCCCAGCGGTAAAGTCGGAACCAAAAGGTGTACGCTGAAACACAAGGTCAAAATCCAATGAAATTTCCCCATGTGGGACAATAAAGGATTATCTTATCTTATCTTAAAATCTCTCCTCAAATCTACACGGATCAACCACGTGTCCTAGCGTTAAAGTCAGAACCAAAAGGAAGATATTTGAACTGAATCTAAAGCGCTGAACCTGACTTTTACCGTTTTAAACTCTTATGAATGCATTTCTCACTCTTCTATTACATTGCTAGCATCCTGATTATACACTATGAAGCGTTTAAGAGCTTTGCACAACTTTCAGAGCCCAGAGCAGAGTGTTTTCCATCACGGTAACGCTAACGACAAACCAGAACGACCTGCTGCCTCTTGATCTCGTTGTTGTAAACTGTTTCTCCATCGACCGACCTGGATAAATGAAGAATGCGAACAATTAAAAGTCTTTATAATGAGATGTAGACGGCCCAAAGCTAATGATATTTGGTACTGGGGCGGGACAATTTTACTTTGTGACGCGAGACAATTGTGTTCAGCCCAAAAGACCTTGACTTCTGGCCAGTTTATGTCTTTCAATTTAGTCTGGGGCAGAGCAATAAAATATGTCTGTTTGCTGTAACCCGACTGACCCGGTAATAAAATAGCAGAAAAAACAAAAACAAATCAGCATTTTGTCAAAATGATGCCAATTTTTTTTGTGTGTGTTATATCTCGCGGTATTTTTTCTCCTAAAAGCCCGGTGTTGAATAATTTTGTATCACTGAAACTTAACACGAACGGAGAACGTCTCATTGACTGTTGCAAGTGAAAATTTGGCCTGGTGGTCACTGTGGGTCACTGCAGGTCACTGCAGGTGACTGTGGATCACTGGCAGAATCAAAAAATGGCGACACATGTGTGTGTTCAGTGCAGTTCAGTGTGTCGAGGAAACGGAGTGAGAATTAAGAATAAGTTGCTGGTTTTAAGACAGATTGATACGTGGCGTGATGTGCTAGTGGACTTGGTGAAAAAGATGAGATTGATCGCTATTCTGTGACGCTGAGTGTCAACAAAGTGTCCGAACATTCAGACGAAGTGGAGTTAATTATCATTAAATAGGTGGATTTTATATACAAATTTGGAATTTTGTATGCCTTTTTTTAAAAGTAAAAAAAAAAGAAGAATTTACCTACCACTTGAAAAATGTTGGTCGGGTTACAGCAAACATACAATTTATTTGGGGCAGCCTGGTCTAATGGAATTGCCTTTTTTCTGCACGTTTGATGGGTTTGATAAAGTGTCGCAGGCTCGTTCTTTACGTGTTCTAGTATTCCGCGTTACATGTCTGTTCTGTCTCGGGCTCCCACAGGCGAGACCAAAGACCAGGTGGCGAACTCTGCCTTTGTGGAGCGTCTGCGTAAAGCCGGGCTGGAGGTGATCTACATGATCGAGCCCATAGACGAGTACTGCGTGCAGCAGCTGAAGGAGTTCGACGGGAAGACGCTGGTGTCTGTGACCAAAGAGGGACTGGAGCTGCCCGAGGACGAGGACGAGATGAAGAAGCAGGAGGAGAAGAAGGCCCAGTTTGAAAACCTCTGCAAAATCATGAAGGACATCCTGGAGAAGAAGGTGGAGAAGGTGAGAGGGCGACTGATGGAGACTTTACACCGCAACTACTACAACTACTATTACTAAAACTTGCACTACTATTACTAAAACTTGCACTACTATTACTAAAACTTGCACTACTATCACTACATCTTTTACTACAACAACTACTGTTACTACAACAACTACTATTACTACAACTTGCACTACTATCATTACATCTTCTACTACTACAACTGCCATTACTCATATTGTGCAAAATGTACTTCTTTAACCACGTTATAACATTGTTTATCATAAACACACCTGGACCTTGATGACTCGTGTCTTCTCCCTCCGAGCGTCAAAAACACTCCGTTCTGAGTTTCTCTGTGTGATGTCATATTCTACCTGTGACACGCGGTGAGCTCTTCTGTGCTGTTTTTAAAGCCATAAATCATCTCCAAACATAATTTATGGCTCAAATCACGATCGTCACAGATGTGTGACTGTGTGTGGCTGCATTAGCACGTTGGAGTAAAGCTAGCTTACATCTCCTGTGTAATTCAATCTTCTGCCAGCAGATGGAGCCCAAAGGTCAGTTCTGTGCGTAGGAAAAGACAGAGTGACACTAAGTAATTTTTTTTTTTTAAATACTATACTTTGACATCTCATGTTTTTGAAAAAATAAAGGTTCTGAAGAGTTTTTAAGGGCCAATAATGATGCAAATTATATATTTGTATTGAAAAGGCATCGTGTTCTAGTCCTAACTTTCTATGAGCTGCTGCCTCTGTCTTTAAATGTAGTTGAGGTTTATGTTCCAGATACATTAGAAGGCTGCAAACATACTTTATTATTGTATTTGGTGTGAACGTGATGATAAACACGCTGCAAACACTAGATTGTATCCACGTTGTCCCTCAGTCGCTCTCGTTCACTCTCTGCACACCTGAGTCTGAAGCCTTTTTGGAAAGACAACACGAGTTTCTTTTATTTTTAATCAAATGTTTTCCTCACAATAAAAACAGTGTTCAATTTTAAAATGATGCATATGTTCAAAGGACATTGACGATATACTTGCACTGTTCCTTCCGCTGCTGCTTCCCTTACGTCCTCATGTCTCGTTTCCTCAGGTCACCGTGTCAAACCGCCTGGTGTCGTCGCCCTGCTGCATCGTCACCAGCACCTATGGCTGGACGGCCAACATGGAGCGCATCATGAAGGCCCAGGCCCTCCGTGACAACGCCACCATGGGCTACATGGCGGCCAAGAAGCACCTGGAGATCAACCCGGATCACCCCATCATGGGCACGCTGCGGCAGAAGGCCGAGGCCGACAAGAACGACAAGTCCGTGAAGGACCTGGTGATTCTGCTGTTCGAGACGGCGCTGCTGTCGTCCGGGTTCACGCTGGACGACCCGCAGACGCACTCCAACCGCATCTACAGGATGATCAAGCTCGGGCTGGGTGAGACTCTTTACCCACACAACATGAAACATACACAATATAAGACCGGCCCCTCGCTATAGCAGAGATAAACCAGGACTAACGAGACAGAAATATGGATAACACTGGATTAAACGATACAAAAGTGTGTGCAGGAGGCAAAATACCCTCAAAGCCTCCTCTTTATCAGGGCCGCTGCTCGCCATTTGTGTGCCCTGAGCAGAAATGCTAATGTCTCGTATGACATTAACACTGTCGTGCCGCTGTCGGCCAGTAGAGGGCAACAGAGGCCTAAATCACGTTTCTATAGCATTAAAGATAAGATGAGCCTTTATTTGTCCACACAATGGGGAAATTTCAGTGTTGCACGCAAATAGATAGAGAAGTAAAAGAAGAGATAACTTGTAGGAAGCTTTAAAAAAACACTCTTAATAGAAAGACTCTTATAAACAAAACTCTTAAAGACAAAAACCTCTCATTCTTAATAAGGAATAGAAAGATAACATGATATATAATAAATGATAATAAATATTTCAAACCTTGTGCTGATGCTCTGGGTCGTTCGCAGGGATCGATGAAGATGACATGTCAACTGATGATGTCACAGCGGCGCCGATGGAGGAAATGCCGCCGCTGGAGGGTGACGACGACACAACGCGAATGGAAGAGGTCGACTAGAAATTACTGCACAAAGACCTGCTGTACAAAAGCCAGTCCACGTCCGGTACAATCTGTCCCATGTTGTGAATGAGCCAGAAATGCACCTTTAACGAGTATTTTTAACAACGTGTAATGTTTCCCTCACGATGATGAGCGGCACCTGTGCATTCCACGCTGAAATCTTTGTTTTATCTTTGATTTGTCTTTTTATATGAGTTGTTTGCTTTTTTTGTATATATTTATTGGTATTCAAATGGCTCCAGATGTACAGAAAAGAATACGGTTCAAAGACATGAATGAATAAACAGAATATGTTGTGTATCATCTGCATCTTGTCTATTTATTCATTTGAGAATGTAAAACTTGTGAGAAAACCTGACCACCACCAAGACAATTGACCAGGATTTTCTACAGATCTAAAAAGGAATCGACAAAGAGCAGGAGTTACGATTTAAGATTATATTATAGGGCAAATGTAACATCTTCTACAGTTCCATTCTGTATCCTGGGACACCATAACAGCGCTAATACGGCAATTATTTTACGGAAAAACACAAAAGCACCAAAAGGTGAAAATATTGTTTCATGCCTGAGACCTAAAAGTACTGCCTACAGTTCCAAATACTTTCAGAAATTACAGTAACATAAATCTGTCAAACCTAATGACGTCCTTATCAGAAAAAAGCGTGATTTGAGACGTGTGCGCGGCCAGTACCTTCAGCAGCCAACAGGGAGCAGCAGCTCAGTACCAAAGTCGGTCTCTTCACTTTTATGGAACGGTGAGAAAACTGGCTCATTTATTAAACTAGTTCATACAAAATAATCCATGCATTAACTACTTTGATCCGACAATTTTGAGGGAGGATTGAGATGTTTATAATGTTAATAATAATGATAATGAAGTAGTACATTTGACGTCTACTCTGCTGCCTTGGTTGTATAAAGGTGCATTTCTGTTAAAAAATGATAATACTTTATGATTTATATTGCATTTTATGGTTTAAGGAAATGTCAAAGTGCTACAGAGTTAAAAACAATTACAACCCTGGCACTTAATATAACAGCTTGACAGCTGAGGAATCGAGGTAATTAATGTCTAAAACAGCATCATCATTTTTATTGTGTTTTTTTATTTCTCAAATGACACTTATTCCTCTATAAAACTCTATAGAATTGTCTGTTGTCTTTTCTGGTACAAAACATTTAAAAAATACAATATTTCTAGCCTTAAAATTGTATTTGCGCTTCAAAAAGTATAATTTGTGGTAAAGTATGTCATGTAGCCTATGTGAAGAGTAAGTAAAATCTAGTCTATTGTAAAAATCTGGACTTTGTTTGTATAAAGACTACTTTAGTCTCTTTCATAATCTCTTTATAAGTGAACAAATAATATAAAATACTTTGTTAAACGGGGTTCCGATATCACTCACCTGCATTTTACATATTCGATTATATTTTTCTGAAGTTGATTCGAAATTCTCCATTGAAATAAAATTACGTTCCACTTGTAAATATGTTGTAAGGGTTTTATTTTTTTGAAGTTGAGTTCAAAGGTAAATAAAATATAAAAAAAAAATACCAGGTTTCTGCTGTAACCGTAACAAACGGAACTTCCTCTTTTGGGATGAATAATAAGGTTATTTTGTGTTTTTTCATTACGATTTTTTTTTTGACATTGTATTTTTTTTTACATTAAATTTCAAAAAAAAATTGTATTCATTTACAATGAATATTTTTACTAGATTCGATGTAAAAAAAAAAAAGATTTAAAAACACAAAACAACCTTTATACATAACCATTACAGAATGTTTTTATTTACACATTTGTTATAGAAACACGGTTATAATAGTTCATTCGTACTCGTTGCTTATTTTTTTATGCACTTATTTTTGCATTTTTGTGTCGCTGGGTGTCGTTTTTTGCACTCTGAAAACCTGGCAACCCTCTTTACGTTTGTGTGGTGAGATCTGGCAACCCGGGAGTTGTCAACGGCGGAGCGAGCAGAGCGACAAGGGCGGCTACATCTGCACAGAAATGCCGAATAAAACGAAAAAAGACAAGGCGAGTAACATTTGCCGGACAATACTGCATTTATCAAGCCATATCCTTCACAGACATGTCCTTTGCGTGATTAAAAACGTGAAATCAGTCCGTGGAAGTGATTTAGTTAGCATCCAGCGCTGTTAACATCACATTAGCCGCTGCTAGCTCTTGTCCTATCCTTGCGCTTTAGGATTTTCTGCTTATTTTATAGGCTTATTTATGCGATATTAAATTCTATCTTGCATGCGTGTTTGTTTGGATGTTCCCACCGTCATCTGTTATTAAAATTAAAAACTTTGCTGAACTTTTATAACGGATTGTAATGGAAATGGGATTCGTGAGAAGTAACGTTAGCTAAACTGGGAGCTAGCTGTGGTCTCTAAACAGGGGGCTTTATATTTTACCCATAAAGATTAATTTTAATAATTAGGTTCGGTCGCAAATATTAAAATATCTTGATAATATAATATTTTTGGCATTATTTTTGGTATTTTCAGATTTTTTTTTGTTAATTAAATTTGTTTATTTAAAAATAAATAATCATAAATTACATTAATAATGCGTTTTACGTTTAAAAAAAAAAATCAAAAACATAGAAATAGGACTGCACAATATATTGCTAATCGATATCGCAGTGTTGCCCAACTCGATAATCTATATCGCAACAAACTAATCGTATCGCTGTTAGGGCTACTACGATTAATTGACTAAATGTGATTCAAAACAGAAATAAAAATTTGTGCTCAATAAATGTTCGTTACCATGGATATCTGCCATGTTTGTTGCTGGTGCGCTAAATGTGAATTTAGATACTGTACATCAGCCAAAAAGGATGGAAAAAAACCAACCTGACACTCGGCTTTGCTACTTCTGCTAAATAAATATAAATAATAAGTATCAATCTTTAGTGTTAGAATACTTTTGAACGAGCGCTAAGTTTAGCATGTAGCATCTTAATATCTCCATCTGTTTAACATCCGGCTAACTGAAAGTACAATGAGGTGTGATGTCACAATCCTGAGCTCTAAACACAGCAGTAACAAACATGGCGGATTACCATGGTAACGGACACTTTTTAACATTCCATCCAGCTCCAAACAGACTCTAAAACGCAGTGTCATTGTTGAAATAAACTAAAAAACACTTTATTTGTAACTGTTCTCCAGACGTCTTCAGTCACTATCTTACCTTTTATTCAGTTTATATATGTATAAAGTGTACAACAGACATAATCGCTGACATGTCGACTATTAAAATACTTGTTTGTTGAGGCCCTGAACGTGAGGATTGGGACATGAAGAATATTTAATTAAAATAGAAGATAGAAACAGATAGTAATGACAACGCAATATTCGATATCGCGGCAAAGAAATGTTCCGTTTGTTTCATAAAAACGTTAAAGCAAGATTTTATTCAGGACTAAACAAAGTAATTGCCTTAAATTAGTCTTGCTTTTGTCTGTTATTTTTATTTATTTTTGTAATTTTGACACACCTTGATTAGCATAGCACGTTCTTATAGAAATTGTTAAAAATATAATAAAACAGTGCAGTAATATGGATATCGCGTTACTAAACAACTATATGTTCCAATGCCGTGCAGCCCTGCCTTGGAATATAATATCATAACCGACCTCGTAATGACATAACGGGCGTAAACTGGGGCGTGTCACAAACAACAACATTACACAATAATAATAAACTGCAAAATGGTTTTATCTCTGAACTTTGAATTCATGTAATTTATTTGCGATCATAAATCAGTTTCTGGCCTCGTCGCAGCGGCTAAAACTGCAGCAGGTTTATATTTAGCTGATAGTTCTGCTCTGTTAAACCGTCTTACCATGAGTGACGTCAGCGTTTCCCACTGTTTTCCGCAGCGCCACAGGTTTAATGTGCTCCAATGACTTTATTTAATGTAATTTGTTGTGTGAAATATGTTAATTATCGTTATTTGAATCGTTATTATTATTTGAACAAGATAAATTGCGATAAATATCGGCGCAGTATTTTATTTTATTTATTTTATTTATTTTATTTATTTTATTTATTTTATTTATTTTATTTATTTTATTTTTTAATTATTATTATTCAATTTATTTATTGTTATTATTTTTTATTATTTATAATTTTATTATTGTTATTGAAATTTAAACTAATAAAATGGTGGGATGAATTAACTTGACAAAGAATTGCACTGATTTATTTTTGTTCAACAGAAGCGTCTTGATTTGAATTATGAATTCTTCTTGTAATTTGTATGAATATTTTTGTGTGGAAATAAGTGCATGTAATCCCTCATTCGTCCTGGAGAAAAATATTCATATTTTTCTTTGCTCAAAGTTGCGACTTGAAGTTCAGTCGTCACACAAGAAAATTAATGGAATGTGAAACGCAAACCTACACACACAATTTAGTTTATTGCATTATTTTCTATCTTTTGGGTGACACATTGACACTTCTAATCACTGGTTTTATTTTTCTTTCAGGAGTCGCTCAAAACTGGAAAAGGCGGAAAGAGCGGAGGGCAGGAGAATTCAGAGCATGAGGTAAGCTAACTGGGCTGGCTAACTGGGCTGGCTAACTGGGCTGGCTAACTGGGCTGGCTAACTGGGCTGGCTAACTGGGCTGGCTAACTGGGCTGGCTAACTGGGCTGGCTAACTGGGCTGGTGTCCGGTAACCCGACCAACCTGGATTTCAAAACCCGACCTTAAACATTTTATTTCATATTTACTGGCCGTACGTTTGGAGAATGTCAAATTGTGAGAGCGAATCCAAAAGGGAAAAAGTCATATGTGGGGATCGTAAGATATGAAAATCGCCACACTTTTGATAGGTTTCGTTTTACCTACAGGCACATAGAGGATATGTTTGTAGATGCTGCAGAGACCGTAGCCATGCCATGATAATATAATAGATCCATGGGCGATATGGGGCACGGCCGGTGTTTCAGCAGTGAAGTTATTTGACATGACTGTCAAAGTTCTCACATTATCAAGTGACAATAAGAAAAATAATGATAGCTCACCGAACACGCGCACAGGGCAACAGCGCGGACCTCAACAGAGCGGTAATTATTCAAAAGTTGTCTGCTAATGGCTCTTTTCTTATGGTTGGACTAGTATAGATGTAGATAACTATTTTATTCAATATCTGCATACCAATACGGCCACACCAATGCAAAGCGCTCACTTCTGAGAAAAGAAAACTGTCTGCAAAACCTCTGCGAGGATTTTAAAATATATTTTTAAAAATCCGACCTACCGACCTGGATTTTTTTTCAATGTTACTGGAAACACAATTTTTTTTTTGGCCTAACTCTGCTCGCTGACTCTGGTGACATTTTTAGTGCAGTGCATTTGGTAAACAAACCTGCAGCAATAAGTGATGTGTACAAGAGCAGCAGGAGTGTCATCACATGGTCCTCTTTAGATTGTAGATTAAAGCTCGTTCCATTTCACGAGGCACGATAGAAACTGTCAGAGCTTTGGCAGTTTGGGATTTACACAAATAACTATTATTTCTGTTGAACAATTAGTTTTAAATGCATTTCCAAGCAAATAAATGTTGAAATATGCAGTTTGAAGGCTTCAAGATGTAAAATATTTACAAAGAAATTGTGTTATTGATTGAAATAGAAAGTTTTCTTTGACATATTTTAAAAGTAGTGGATGCAACAATAAACTCTATGTTGTAAATATCCTTTCGTCTAAAGTTTCTCAGTGAAATTGTGGACTGTCGCAAACAAGCAAACCACAAAGACCATGATGCTTTGCTCCAGTTCAGTGACATGAAGACATAACTTATCGGTTACTGTTTAGAATATGATAATTATTTGCACCAAATCATCTGCGTTTCATCTGGATATTGTTACAGCCCTTTTAGTCGACTCGATACGATTTCACCCGTTTATCGTTTCAGCCGTACTTAACAGGCTAATCAATAACAGACCGGTTACCATGGCAAACGTTCTGTTGCATCCTCATAATTCAGCCTTAATTTCCTCCCGTCGGCACAAACTATTCCGTCTCCCGACAACGCTCGATAGTGACCACGCTCCTCGCCTCCTGCAGCCGCGGCGTGTTTTTTAAAGCGGCGCTCGCGTTACCTCGGCTCACCCTCGAGTGGCTCTCCGTTCACCTGCAGAGGCGAGCTTCGTATTGCTTCATAAGAGCTGATGTTTCGACCGAGTGGGCACATGCTCGTCTCCCTCGGAGCTCACGATCGCCCACGGCCAAAGGCGCCCAACGATTATGTCAGATCGCTTCGGTCTCTCTTCGTTTCTGTTCTGTTTGTTTTCCCCAAGACTCTTTGCTGTACGTCTAACCTTTCAGCTGGTTAATGAATCATGAGGCTCCGCACACCGCAGCTTCACACGCAGCGCTTTCTTTGTGTTCTGCTCATGAAAATCGCATGGCACTAACTCAATTAGGGCAATCGCAGTTCCAACGTCGCAGAGGAAATGTGTGCTTAAATGGACACGACTGAGAAATGCCACGTACAGTGACGGACGGCGGAGGAAGTCGCACGGTTCTGCGTCCGTCTGTTTACAATAAGTTATTTCGCCATAGGTATTGTTCTTTACCCGCTGCTTCTTCTCTCAGAACTGACAAGACTGAAAAGTTTGAGCAAGTGCAGATCCTGTCTGTAAATCCACATCGGAACAGTCGGTGAAGCCGCCGCAGATTATTGCTACAGTAAACTCACTTCCTGTGCAGTTTAAAAACAAACTTCGTACATCTAAAACTGGAAGTTTTGGCTTTACTCTGGACAGGAAACGGCCGATGCCAGCTGGGCGGTGAAGGTTTTTTTTCCTTCTGCAGGATGGGTTAGTCTTTGCTCACAGGGGAACTAGACACCATATGCATATACACCATACTTTGGTATGAAAGCTGTTCCTGCATATGGTGTCAAACACATGAACACCTGTGTAAATTTTAACTAATTTTAATGCACAAACATACATATTTTTGATGCTTGGAAAGGATGACATCTTATGATGCATACATTTATCAAAAAGAATGTACTCTATCTATACAGCTTTACTCTATAAATATGTATGTTTGTGCATTAAAATTATTTAAAATTTACACAAGTGTTCATGTGTTTGACGCCATATGCAAGATAACTTTATTAGCTTTCATTTGGAACCACTTTCAATGCTATAGCATCAACCTCTGGGAAGCTGCAAAGAAAACAACGACATAATATCCCGAATTTTGCAGCATTTTGAAAAAACGACATGGCTCTTGAGACAGGCATAGCCAAGGTCCAAGATCAAAGTAACTGGTATATTTAGTTATGACCTTTGAGAAAGGGAATACTATTAGTTTGCATAAGTTTGATGAAAAAGGTCTTATTTGAAGAGGTCTAAAGGAAACTATACGCATCTTATAAGACTCTCATGTCCCGGGTCTGCATTTTCTGTCTCGCATTTAGGAATCGTTAAGACTCTAAACTCGTGTAACTTGTTTACGGAGGACACGGCGTTCTGTCTCCTGCTGCGGAAACATCAGACTTTTACCCAATCAGCGCCTGACCGTGCGGACGTCATGTTTAGTCCAAGCTCGGCGGAGAGTACTAAAAAAGTACCTGGTCTGAGGAGGTAGCACTAAAGCAGGGCTGAGTCGAGTCATGGAAAAGGCCCATTAGTCCCTAAGTGAAGGCTTATGTAAGATTTTAATTTGAACCAGGAACAAGGGCCACCAAAACGCATATCTTTTATGTAGATTACTCTTTCAGTAGTCTCTAGGCTAAGAAAAAAAACTAGACATGACATTGATCTGATCCATATTCGCCAGCCTCGTAGTTTGCTCCTCGTTATTCCAATGCTGGGATTGGGTCTGATTAAAAACAAAATGCTGGTGAAAGTACAATCCTCTTGCCAACGTCGAGACTGAAGGCCTCAGCTGTCTGTGCTCGGCTCAAGAACAACATGAACCACGAGCAGAACATAAAATTAACCAGAAATGTGCAGAAATATCCCTAAATATCCTTGATTTTTGTCTCTCTTTGAAGTAATTGACACGTGTAATTATGGTCTACATAACAAAGATGGTGTACAATTTCAAAAAAATGTGTAACAGTTTATAATTTTCCTCAATAATACGCTTTATTTATAATGTTCTCTATCTGGGAGCCTTCAGTCACTATATTTCAACCTTTATTTGGTTAAAAATGTATTTGAAAAACCTCAACGTGCAATAGAAATGATGGTTTGTCTGGTCTACTAATATAACAGTTAGTTGCAGCTCCGTTTCCCACGCCTGACTAGTGTCTTTCCTGTGCGTTGTCTCCTTTTTGCGCAGGGCTCTAACAGAAAGACCAGCAACAGCCTCCCTCCCACGACTCAACTGCTGAAGGGGAAACAGCCCGGGCCCCAGACGCCTCTGAAGAAGGACAAGAGGCAGAGCTCGTCACGCTTCAGCCTCAGCAACAACCGGGAGCTGCAGAAACTCCCCGCCTTCAAAGGTGAGCGCGCCCTCTAAAGGCGCCGTGGCGTAAGAGTCTCGGACCCCTCGGCTGGGGCCAATATGACCAACGCACAGATGATGAAACGAATATCAACAATGGTTAGAGATTTCCTGGATAGTTTTAAAATCATCCTGACCTGTATTGACCCTTCTAAAACTCTGTACTTTAGCGCCAATGCATTTTTAATGGTAGAGTTAGCGTTAGCCGGCAAGCGTCAAAAGCGATGAAAAAGTAGTAGTAAGTAGTAGTAGTAACGACATGACCACGTGTAAAACTTAGTGCTACACGTGGTCATGTCGTTACTACATAAGACACTAAGTGTTTTATGTAGTAACGACATGACCACGTGTAGAACTAAGTGTTTTATGTAGTAACGACATGACCACGTGTAGAACTAAGTGTTTTATGTAGTAACGACATGACCACGTGTAGAACAAAGTGTTTTATGTAGTAACGACATGACCACGTGTAGAACTAAGTGTTTTATGTAGTAACGACATGACCACGTGTAGAACTAAGTGCTTTAATGTAGTAACGACATGACCACGTGTAGAACAAAGTGTTTTATGTAGTAACGACATGACCACGTGTAGAACAAAGTGTTTTATTTAGTAACGACATGACCACGTGTAGAACTAAGTGTTTTATGTAGTAACGACATGACCACGTGTAGAACTAAGTGTTTTATGTAGTAACGACATGACCACGTGTAGAACTAAGTGCTTTAATGTAGTAACGGCATGACCACGCGTAGAACAAAGTGTTTTATGTAGTAACGACATGACCACGTGTAGAACTAAGTGTTTTATGTAGTAACGACATGACCACGTGTAGAACTAAGTGTTTTATGTAGTTGTTGTTGTTGTTGTTGTTGTTGTTGTTGTTGTTTTATGGCGGTTGGCATCCAATTGTTGCATTACCGCCAGACTTTATTCCTCAGACTTTTCGTACTCCTTCCATTGCTTTGGTGTTACAAAGCCCATGAGGTCATGATATGTCTTTGTGACTAGAATAGTTGTTGTTGTTGTTGTTGTTTTATGGCGGTTGACATCCGAGTGTTGCATTACCGCCAGACTTTATTCCTTAGACTTTGTCGTAGTCCTAAAAGTTCTTCTTCCAGTGCCTTGACTTCCAGTGCTTTGTCCTCAGACTCTGTCGTAGTCCGTAAAAGTACTCCTTCCATTGCTTTGGTGTTACAAAGCCCATGAGGTCATGATTTGTCTTTGTGACTAGAATAGTTGTTGTTTCAGAGACCAACCGGCTTAAGTTGTTGTTGTTGTTGTCGTTTTATGGCGGTTGGCATCCGAGTGTTGCATTACCGCCAGACTTTATTCCTCAGACGTTTCGTAGTCCTCAGACTCTGTCCCGCTTAAGTTGTTGTTGTTTCAGAGACCAACCGGCTTTATTCCAGGGAGACTCTTCTTCATCTTCCTCTCCTTCTTTGACGTTCGGTGCTTCCACCGTACAGCTTTATTCTTTAGGCTTCATTCTATAGGCTTTAATATTTCCACTGATGTCGCTGCTTGGTAGCCGTGCGTCTACGAGACTGGACGAGGACAGGAGACCACCCCCACCCCCATCTCGTCACTCTGATCACCCTGACTCCCCAAAAGCAGACCCCCATCACTCCGACTCCCATTTAGCGCCTTTAGCCTGTTTTCTATATCTGCCCAATCAAGCTCCTTTGTTCCAAGGAATCTCCCTGCAGCTTTAGCAATGATCCTGATCCTTTCAGTTCTGCTTTGAGCCTGAGCAGCACAGTTTACAACATCCACCATAAAGAGTACAAAATCCTCTCTATCCACAACCAGGGTATTCTCATTAATTCTGGAACCTGCACACTTGGGACCTCCACTCTTGAAACCTTCACACTTCTTGGGAGCCACGCTGGCCTTTCTCATTTCGCCCTGGCTGGGAGCAGCGCTGGCTCCTCTCTCTGTATTTACTCTAAACTCGTTACTTGAAACTTTCTTGACTGCATCTGCATAGGATACACCTTGAGAGACCTTTATTTTATGCACCTCAGCAGCTCTTTTGCTAAACCTGCATCCCCGTAGGCAGAGCTATGTTCTTCCCCACAGTTACAGCACTTCAGTTTTGCTCCCACGTCACACTTCCCATACTCGTGATCTCCTGCACATTTACCACATCTTTGCTTCCCTCTACAGACCGCTGCAATATGCCCAAAGCGCTGGCACTTAAAGCAACGCAGGGGCGGTGGAACATATGGCCTAACGTCATGGCACATGAACCCAATGAACACCTTACTAGGCAGGCACCTCCCTTCAAGTGTTACCATTACCGACAAGCTGTCACATCTTACCCCAGACCGGGTCACCTTCAACCGCCTAGCGTCCACCACCTTAGCTCCAGTCAAATTCTCCTTAACTTCATCCACAGACGTCGCCGTAGGGACACCTACGATAACTCCTCTGACCGTGTTTCTTTCAGCATCAGACACAAGAATGTCCTTTCCACCCAGACGTTTAGTTCCAATCGCCTTCCGTTGCTGAGCCGCGTCCTTGCACACGACCAGCAGCGAGCCATCTCTAAGGACACTCGCACTCTTTCAGTGGCCACTGAATACCACTCCTTAAAGGATGCACTATCCTGTGCAAGCTTTATGATCACCTTACAGTCTCTGCTCTCACTCCGGATATCAATAGCTTCAGCCTCATCCTGCTGCTCATTCCCAGAACCCTCGGACGAGCTAAGGGACTTTTTACGTTTCCGGGCACGTGCAGCCAGAAAAGGCTGCTCCTCCACGCCGTCCAGAACGTCTTCGACCACCGATCCACTCTCCTCCGCCATCTCCCGTCTCTCCAGACCGGAGACTAGCTCTTCTTCTTCTTCTTTGGTGTTTTATCGTAGTCCTGTCGCATTACCGCCAGACTTTTTCATGTGTTACACAGGATTGTAGGATTTTTGGTGTTCAAAAGGCTGTTGTTGTTTGTTGTAGTAACGGCATGACCACGCGTAGAACTGTCTTATGTAGTAACAGCATGACCACGCGTAGAACTGTCTTATGTAGTAACGACATGACCACGCGTAGAACTAAGTGTTTTATGTAGTAACGACATGACCACGTGTAGAACTGTCTAATGTAGTGACGACATGACCACGCGTAGAACTAAGTGTTTTATCTAGTAACGGCATGACCATGTGTAGTAACGACATGACGTTAACATTAGCCATTAGCACATTAGCACACGTGCTAACAACCATGTAATAAACTGTTCTTAAATCTTTAGGGGAATTTTGAAATTGTATTCTATTGTTTTTTTTTTTTGGCTCTTTATCATATTTTTAAAATTATTATCGAGACTTTTCTTTGGTATCAACTCGAGTAGGAAATATCGTGTCATTAAACAAATGTCATGTGGAAACTCTGAGTGGGCGAGGTCGACACCGCGAGAACATCTCCATTTATTTGACTGTCTCCATGACGATCAGAAATGTGTGTGATTGATGCACATTTTAAACGCACCCAGAAGACTCTAATATGAACGTTTATACGCAATACCTCATGAAGACGATGTATTTTTTTTTACGTTTTTCAAAATAAAACACAAAAACAAACGGAACATGACCAGAGAGTGAAACATCAATCAAAAATAAACATCAACTAAACATTTAAACATCCTAAGTGGCGGAGTGTGATCATATTGGCTTTCCATATAGAGGGAAATTTTTTTAAGTACTTTTTGCTAGCCCCTATGGCGGTGTCCCACCGCCATCCTCAAACCTCAGCCCAGCGAGAACACTGTTGTTGTTGTTGTTGTTGTTGTTGTTGTGGTGGTGGTGTTGCTTTTAATGGCGTTTGGCAGCCAACAGAAAATGTGCACTTATCGCCACCCACTGTAGTTGTACGTCTTCTGGAGTCGTACGTCTTCTGGAGTCGTACGTCTTCTGGAGTCGTACGTCTTCTGGAGTCGTACGTCTTCTGGAGTCGTACGTCTATGTGTTATACCAGGGGTGGGCAATTATTTTCCTCCGAGGGCCATATTCGAATCCAGGCAAGGACCGCGATCACTGGTGTGAAAAAGAAAATATTGAAAAAATTAAATGTCAAATAAAATATCACTTTTCTGTCAAATAAAGGCTATTTTAATCTATTATTTAATTCCTTTCATGTCATATATATTAAGGATACAAGTGCAGACAGCTACCTAAGGGCAAAAAAGAATAAAAATATTTTTAATTATTTTTTAAAAAATATTACTTGGCATGTTTGGTGGGCCAGATTATAAAACTGCGGCCCACCCCTGGGTTATACACTATACCATAAAAAGAGGGGAGAGAAGGAGAGAGAAAGTAGGAGAGGGAAAGAGTGAGAGAAAAAAAACTCCCCAGAGAGAGAGAGCACGCCTTGCTAAAATTGAGTGGAATGGCAATGGAGGAAGACGATGTATTTTATCATTTGGAGTAAAAATGATCTTTTACTGTTAGTTAAAGTTGCCATTTCAATTCAGTTGGATTAAATCCGCTGTGTTTCAAGAAAACCAGTTTCATATATTGTCTCTTAGCTTATACGCCGCGGTGCATTTGTGTGCGTCCCGGTGTTGTTCACGTCGGGCCCTTTAAGCTGAGGGCATTATTACGTAACCCTGGTAAACAGACAGTGGACGCACACGGAGTGGACTTAACCCCGGCGGCTAAATTTAGTGGTAATCCAAAGATAAAGCTGTGCAGGGCGAGCGCCGTGAACAGATAAGCTCCGGCTCCTTCTGCCTCCTCCACGGCAAATATGAAACGCACACTCACCAAATATTCAAATATCACCGTTTAATATGGAAAAACGCAAGAAATAAACACGCTTGTCAGACAAGATAGTGTTTGTAAATTGGATATACATATAATATACTGTACTATAGAAGACGGTTGTAATGTTTGCATACGCTTTTGAAGGGTTTTTTAGAAGGTCTGAAATCTCAAGGAAAAATAAATTTGATTGTTTGAGTTTAGGAGTTTGATTTTCAACAAATAGGTGTTTGCGTCTGAAAACAATCTGCAAATGCTATCTTGTGATTGTAACTGCTCAAATCAGTTGTTTATGGTCAAATTGTGTTAAAACAAAGCTTAGACTAAAAAGTGCATTACAGATATTGTGTATTTTTCACTATTGGCCAGCATGGGCGCAATTAATGCCTTCACTTCCTCTTGCTCTTTTATTTTGATGGGACACTTCCTCTCGTGCCACGGGCTAGATTAAAGTCAAATATAAGTAACTGAGCTTCAGACGGAGCAGTGCCTCCAACTAGATTTACCAACCCAAACACATCACTTGAAAGACAACAGAACGCTAAATATTCAGTTAAAATTGTCAATTATAAAACACATTTCTCGCTTTTATTTGATAGATTTTATGGGCCTGAAGGCTTTATTTTGACTGGACTGCAGAACTCCCAAATGGGGTGAGAGGGAGTATAGACATTCAGCAAATGGTCGAGGTTGGGAATTGAACCCACGAAACCGCGTTGAAGCGCTAAAAACACATTTCAATAAAGTCAGTCAAATGCTGTTTTTTAAATTTTTTTATTATAATTTTTTATTGATTTATAAATTTTTCATGTTGCTTACGTTCTTGAAATTAAGTGCGTTTTTTAGGGAAAAATAAAATGTAATGGAAAACATTTTGAAAAGAGGATGCGTCAAAAATGGCCCTTTTAATGTAGATAACGTTGTGAGCAGATTTCTTTTTGACACTTGGCCCGCCTCAAGTACAACACAGATCGTCAGCTGTGAGAGTCGTGAGAGTTTTGCTTGAACTTTGTGAGTCTCTGGAGGTTACGGTCTTGTTCAAACATGCGCCATGTTTTCATTCCAAGCGTGTTCACCTGCTCGAGCCCGCGAGGCCCGACCGCACGAGACAAAAACGAGAGCAGCAGCGCGCGTGGTTTTCAATGTACCGTATGTTCCGGAGTATAAGTCGCACCGCACCGGAGTATAAGTCGCACCGCACCGGAGTATAAGTCGCACCGCACCGGAGTATAAGTCGCACCGCACCGGAGTATAAGTCGCACCAGCCAAAAAATGCATAATAGAGAAGAAAAAAACATATATATGTTGCACTAGAGTATGAAATAAGGTTGCAAGTGTGAAAATAACAAATAATATCACACATAAGTCGCTCCGGAGTATAAGTATATTAGTATAAATATAAGTAAGTCACACCCCGGCCAAAACTATGAAAAAAGGTGCTACTTATAGTCCGGAAAATACATTACTCATTAAGTACTTTGTCTCGTCAACCTGAACGTAAGAGCAGCGCTCTGATTGGCCGCTCTCGGGTTGTCCGCCCCCGCTTCAGCTGCATTTAAAGCTGTGCACGAGCCCAAACATGGACACTTGTGAACATTGTTCTGACACTTCCTGTTTTGTGTGAAAGTCAGGTACCACAGCTCTAAAGGTTTTTACGAGTTTCTAATTTTGACTTTTATCAGGTGTATTTATACCTGTTGTACATATAAATTATAGTTTTACACCAATCGAGCATGAATTGTGGAGAAAAGTTGAAAAATATGTGGGGGAAAAAACGGAAGTGACATCACACCAGGGACACTCATTCCAGTCAAAGTTTATGCATAATTTACACAAAGAAACTACTTTTTCCTTACTCTTTAAACATTAATTCAACAAAACAAAGTTTCTCTCATATATTTTGATGTATTTGTGACCTTAGATGAGTTTTGGCCCAGTGTTTGCTGGGTAATTTCCTTGTGTGATGTCATCAATTACAAACAGGAAGTGAAATTATAAACTTAAATGTGCTATTATGTGATAAAACTTGTTTTTAAATTGTTTGCAAAATTCGTAAAATAGGTATATTATCTGTACCACATTTTAGTTCAATGAGTCGTCCGACCTGTAGGGGGTGCTTTAAGTTGCATTCCAAAACATCTGTTAAATTTGTCCAATAATTTAACCTCACAATTAAGAACCACTTTGAAGGAGGGTTTAGCCGTTACTATGGTGACACAGTGCACATATTGGCACACACAGCAAGATACAATTTTAGTTTGTCTGAAATGTCAAGAAAAAATACAAAATGGATGTAATTAAGTTTGATTTGGTTCTGTTTTGGTGGTATATTTTTTAAACGAAAAAAAATAGTTTGACTGTTGTTTCTCCTAAATCAGTTAATCATGGCCAAACTCTGATTAAAGTCTAGCTTTAGTAACGGAGCTTCAGACAGAGCAGTGCCTCCTGTTAGCTTCACGCCCCAAGCTAACTTTGATGACATCATGCAACAGCGTTTATTTCATTACGGTTGCTTTTATTGCTCAATCGCTCAAATATTGCTGTGAGCGGGGTTGCCTCTCCACAGCTCTGATCCATGACCCGACATTGCTGTGATGCGGTGGGGTTAATTTTGACCCGTGTTTGTTGTGTTTGCTCTGCGCCGCTCACTTCCTGTCGCACACACAAACACTTCCTCCTTCCTGTTTCTGTCACGCCGCCCGCAGAAGTCGCATCCACATCACAGCTCTTGAAACCACACCGCCATAACATAGATCTTTACATAATTTTATAATTTGCCAGTGACGTCGCCGTGACAACAGCATATCCGATCGACCAAATGCTCGGACGGTAAAGTAACGTCTCGGAGCCGTGTTTCTGGCTCTTGCGGGCGTCACGGCGTTTAACCGAGCCGGCGTTTCATCCTGAACGTTGTCGCTGTTCACGGGCCGTGGGTCAGGCTGGGCCCCCCGTCGCACCCGTCACTCGCACCTGGACCTCGTCTCCTGTCAGACGCACAGACACAGGACTCCACGCTCGCTCTATAAAGGGGAATCACTTCAGGAGCGTGTGAACCGCGCTCTGGGCCAAATGCGACTGACCTCGTGTGCGATGCGCTCCGGCGGATACAATGTGCCTTTATGTTTCGACAGTATGTAACTGTTATTTACCCGGAGAAGTCCTGTTGAGGTTATTCATCTCTTTCTATAGGGTCCTGGACAGTCCGTCTGCGTCGTAATGTTGACGCAGACACGAGTTCGGCAATCGCAAGAATAATCGGAAAACGCCTTCGTCCCCACAGATGCGTTTTGTGATGACAAGAGTCCTTACGTTTGTCGGAGAGGAATTGTAAAACCGTCACGCGTCTTTGTGCCTCCGGATTGACACTATAAGACTAATTCAGTTTCTCAAAGGGCAGCGCTAATGAGAACTTCACAGGCGGCTGAAGCGAAAAACAACTGTAATTGTCTCTCGGGATGCGCCAAGCTTTTTCAGCTCCGATACGGCTACGATAGACACCAATAAAATACGTCGGTGTAATAGCTCATTCGTCCAGGCGTGTTCCATAGTAGAAAAAGCTTCAGTTGTAGTCATCTGGACTCAGTTAGAAAAAAATAGACGTTTCGACTCTCATCCAAGAGTCATTGTCAATAACAGAATTTAGGTCGGGAACTCTTATATTTATACTCTTCTGTGGTAAGACCAGCCCATTGGGCGGAGCCTTCCTGGAGTAGAAAGAATTGTTTGTTTCAACAGAAACTCCCCCTTGTATCTACCGAGCTAGCCTATTCAGAATTTTAATGGGCTATTAGAATCCTCTTTGTCTTTGTGAGACCCTGGCTCAACCACCCTGAGAACCTGATTAGCATCTAAATGTCCTGGTCCTGGTCCTCTACCTTTCCAGGGGTTCAGTATACCATTATAGATACCAGGAAGATTGAATCTTAGCCCTCCATTCCTGTTTAAAGAAGGTCTTTCTTTTTTAACAAAAATAGCTTCCTTAACTCCTCTTTCAAACCATCTTTTTTCCCTGCTTAAAATCTTCACCTCACCGTCTTCAAATGAGTGATTAGAGGCTCCATCTTGAAGCCTCTAATCACTCGTTTGAAGACGTTTTTTACAGAATGTTCACGGTTTAGGTTGATGGTTGAACCGCAGGAAATACTCTTGACACCATGCCACATACGACGTTAGAGTTGGGCCGTTAATCAGATTTAAAATTGCGATTTCAATTGTTACTACAGTCACAAATATGTGTAAGTGCGCTCGTTCTTCCCCTGGAGCACAGCAACGTTTCTAATCCACATGACTGTTAAATGTGCTTCAAAATAAGTTCTTTCTCTACAGATTGTATCGAAGAAATTATTTGAAATGATCATGATTTCAATGACCAAATCTGCAGGGTATATTTTGCCATACTCGCAGCCCTAAACGACACGTAACAAAACTGATCCTTGTGGTATGCAAATGTTTATTTACCTGTTAAGTAACTACAAAACTGCTAGTTGAATAAAAGATAAAAGACTTGACAGTTTGTGACGCTTTTTAACTTTACCCTGTGTCTGGTCCCTTTGATTCCCCATCAGTCGGTGAATTGGCACATTTTATATTTGTGAACCTTTTTAACAGACAAAAGGAACTAGCAGAAAGTCTCTAGTTGGTTCCTAGTTGATAACATTGCTCTCACTTTAAGAGCATATTAGCTAAATGAATTGCTTTTAATTGGATTTATGCGTGTATAAATCTTGTTCTTGAATCCTGAATTAGACCCTATTTTAGTCCTGGTTTAATCTTATTCTAGGTACCCGGTTTAGTCCTAGTCTAGTTTTAGACCTGGACTTTGTTTTAGTTCAGTTTTAATGATCGTTTTGTCTCGTTTTAGTTCTGATTTTGATCTGGTCTTTAGACATGTTTCAGTCAAAACTGGCTTGATTCTATACATATATATTCAGTGCTGTTGGATAATCCTTGTTTATACCTTGTTTAGTTCAGATTTATACCTTATTTTGGACTTTGTTCATGATCATTTAGTCTCGTTTTAATCCTTATTTAGTTCTAATTTTAGTCCTGGTTTTGTCTTACTCTACAGACTTGATTTTAGTCTGGCTTTGGACCTGGTTTAGTCCAGATGCTTATGCCTAGTTTTAAGACTTGTCTCACTCCTGATTTATTCTTGTCCTAAATTTGCCTTGGACTTGGTTTACCTCCCGTCATTTATTCCTGGTTTAGTCCTATTTTAGTCCCGCTTTAGGCCCCGCTTTACTCCCGCTTTAGACCTGCTTTAGTCCTAGTTTTAGTCTCTCTTTCTGCTCTCTCTCGTCACCGCTCTCGACACGTCTCCAAACCCCTCCCTTTCCCTTCCTCTCCATCTCCCCCGCGTTCATATAGTCTGACAGCCGGGCCCATGTGACCGGCACCGACCAATGGCATGCCCGCATCGGGGGGCGACATCACCGACTCGCTCCCACTAGCCGCACCGCCGAGCGAAGCGTCATTTTGCTCCGAGTGTCGGGCCAAAATGGAGGTCCTTCTCTGTCCTTAGTGTTTCCCCCCTCGTCTCTTCACCTCTGCCTCGCTGCTCTCTTCATGTCGACATGTATTAGCACCAGCGTTACCATGGTGATGGAAAATAACAGCTCCAACGGGCCGTTTCAGCCTCTAGAGCTTGTGCATTTTAGAGGTGAGAGCTGCCTCTTCTGTGTTTTTTGCGTTGGGGCTAAAACCATTTGGAAATAAAGTGTTTTTTGTTCCGTCATCTCTCACCGCAAGCTTTGTGATGTTAGTTATTTATGTTTAGTAGTAGTCGACGAGTCAAACCATTATTTTTATTGTGAATTGAGGTTTTTAAAATGCATTTATACCAAGATTAAGGTCGAAATATGCTGACTGACTGATTCTTCTAGATAGAGAATATTTACAATTTTTTTTAATTATTGATAAAAGTCACAATGTCAATCATTTTTTCAGTTTTTTCCAACGTCTTTGAGATAAAAACGTCTATTATTTGCTTTATAGAACAGTCAAGAATGGATGATGGGATTGTTCAAATAGTCGACCACAATCATTTCGATTAGCCAATAGCCGCGCTGACGTGTGGATGGATGTTTTACATATTGGAGGTGATGCTAAATGTGATTCTAGTGCTTTCTGCATTTGATTAAATACTTGTTTCGTTACAGAAATTACCAAACAAAACAAAGTCAAATCCTATAGATCTGTTTACAGTTAAACACCTCTCCTCTGCTATTCATGTCTGTCACAAATGTTTCGGCCCTCAGAGGCGACTGTTGTTGTGATTTTGGGCCTTACAAAAATTGATTGATTTTATTTGATTTGACAAATAAAGCTAAAATAAATATTCTTTATGGTATTTATTTTTGTATTCTCATTTTATTTTTTCTCATTTTATTTTTCTTTTTTTTTGTATTCTCTTTAATTTTTTTCAATTATTTCTTTAATTCTCTTTTTTTCTCTGTTTTTTATCCTTATCATCTTTTTTTTAATTTTTATTTTTTTCTTTCTTTTTTTCTTTTTTATTCTCTTTTTTTTAATGGTTGATTTTCCTTCCTCCTTTGGACTAAATTAGCCTCGATTTAGTCTCGTTTTTGTTTCGTTACGTTTTTATTTTGACCCCGTTTGACGAGTACATTATGTTTCGATGTAACAGAAACGTATCAGAATATCACAATAATATCGATATCGCTGAGCTCCACAGTCGTATCGCGATCGCTCCCAGTATTGGGCAGCTCGATTGTTTTCCTTTCGCTCCGCCCTCCTCTGTTCATCTCAGAAACATGGATTGTTCGTCATTTGTGCGTCAGACAGGAAGTACATCGGCGGAGCTTTGTGTGCCGCTCGAGCTCGAAGGAAAATGCAGGAAACGGAAAGTTTAGGTTCTGCTGATGTCACAGGAAGTTTGTGTGCGTCTTGTTTTGACAAGAAGAAAAACCACACAACGCTGCAGCGACTTATACACAAGTGAAAGAATTACACGTTAGTATTATAAAGTGAGTTTTTTGTTATCGATTTGGAATATTTGTGTGTTTTAGTTGCGTTTGTAGCTTGGGTTATGGCGATATTGACTAAAATTTGTATATTTTGATTTTTTTGTGATCTAAATGATGATATCCAGACGATATTTTACCAATGCATCAGTTTGTTTGTCTGTCTGTCTGTCTGTGTGTCTGTCTGTGTGTCTGTCTGTGTGCTTTGTTTGTGTGCTTTGTTGGTGTTTGTTTGTGTTTGTTTGTGTTTGTCCGTGTGTTTGTCTGTGTGTTTGTTTGTTTGTGTGTTTGTTGGTGTGTTTGTTTGTGTTTGTCTGTGTGTTTGTCTGTGTGTTTGTCTGTGTGTTTGTCTGTGTGTTTGTCTGTGTGTTTGTTGGTGTGTTTTTGTCTGTTTGTGTGTTTGTTTGTCTGTGTTTGTCTGTTTCTGTGTTTGTCTGTGTGTTTGTTGAGGTTCACGGTTGCCCAGTTATAGTGTAAATACGATAATCTGTCATTATTAAAGGGACTGTTCTTTCCGATATTTATTCCTTTACACTGACTAATTATTTTAGCAGTCAATTACCGTATTTTCCGGACTAAGTCGCACCGCCCAAAAAATGCATAAAAGAGAAAGGGAAAAAAAATAATATGAGTTGTACTGGAGTATGAAATGTGGTTGCAAGTGTGAAAATAACATCACATAAGTTGCTCTGGAGTATAAGTATATAAGTATAAGTCGCATCCCCGGCCAAAACTATGAAAAAAGGTGCGACTTATGTTCCGGAAAATACGGTACTCAAACAATTATTTTTCTATATTGTTTTTCCGTTGTACATGGAGATTTCCTCAATACCCTTTTTGCCAGATCAATGTTGAACTGTGGTGACTTCTCTGGCGTTTTGATCATGAATGATAATAAATGTGTATTATTGAGGATCTTGCATTGTTTTACTATTTCTTTGGCATAAGAAGAAAAAATAAAGTCATTATTATAAAAAATACAGCAGTTTTAGTGAGCTTTTTAGAGTCTATAGTCCAGAAAAAGATAAAATATCAAACTGCGATTATTTATCATATATATTTATTCTAACCCTAGACTAGTCATGATTTTTCTGATTGTTTAACGGTTTTCTTGTTTTTAGGCCTCGATTAGACGCATGTATACATGTTTTTGACCTGGTTTAAAGCTTCCTTACATCAGGTTTAGACAGTTTCAACTGGCTCATTTTGGTGTAAAACTGGCTCAGACCTTTTTTCAGCCTTGAGCCTTGTGCAAAGTGTTTCTACCGTCACACCTGAGCGCTCTATTAAACCGTTAGCTCGTTGCGCGTGCTAGCCGAGGGCTTCAGATGCTAAAGGTCATGTCCCCTTCCACACTGCGAGGCCGGCTGTGAAGTCTGCGCTCGCTCCGTCTCTTAATATTTTACACCTACAGAAACTCTAGTGTTGTTTTTGTAATTTGAGCTCTGGACCTGGATCGAAACTCTATCTCTGAGGCTCAAACAAAGCACATTAATATGATAATTAGGCATAAACGTATTTAAACCACATCCTGGCGCTGACACAAGAAGAAAGTAAACCCCAAGTAAACCCTTTTCTAAATGTTTTATATCATCATGAAAAACATGGACGGCAACAAATAAATGACAGAATGTGCAGCAGAATAGTGTTTGTAATCGCCGTTATTTATTTGAAAAAAGAAGAAAATGTACACCCAATAAGTACTGATCCCCAAAACGAAAAAGGTGATATAGTAATTACTATGATGGGCATAATAAAGATGATAATGATAAATGGCGATGATTATAATGATAAATGGTGATGATGATAAAAGATGATTGATGATGATGATGATGATAAAAGAAGAAAATGATGCAAGACTGATGATGATGCTGCAAGATTGATGATGATAATGATGATGATGCAAGATTGATGATGATGCAAGATTGATGATGATGCAAGATTGATGATGATGCAAGATTGATGATGATGCAAGATTGATGATGATGATGATGCAAGATTGATGATGATGATGATGATGCAAGATTGATGATGATGATGATGCAAGATTGATGATGATGATGATGCAAGATTGATGATGATGATGATGCAAGATGCAAGATTGATGATGATGATGCAAGATTGATGATGATGCAAGATTGATGACGATTGATGATGATGATGATAGATTGATGATGACGATGCAAGATTGATGATGATGATGATGATGATATGATGATGATTATGATGATGATGATGATGAAAGATAAATGATGATGAAAGATAAATGATGATGAAAGATAAATGATGATGATGATGATGACGGTAACTACAATAAAGAAAAAAGTTCAAACAAAGTTGACATGTCAGTGTCTGGGGAGTTTGAGGAGAGTAACAGCATCCAGGACAAAAGTGTCACGACAAGTGCGATTATATTGTTACCAAAAAATCCCCTAAAGCAGAATAATCACAGTTTAACCTTTGCTTTCATGTTAAAATAAGCTTTATCAAATACAAAGTCAAATTAAACATTTTACTTACTTCTAATCTACAATGAGTCACATAAGTTACTTTTACAACCCTCTACAGCTCTAATCTTATCATACTACAAAAACAAAATGATATATTTCCCAATAGTGCAAAAAAGAGCACACAATAAATATCGTGTCCTAAGAAATGTTGTTGTTAAAGAAGATTTTAGTTAAATTGACTTTGTTGATTTGATATGATAGTACTTAAGGTGAAAATCCCTCAACACGGCGTTCATAACGAGAACGTTTACGGGACTGAAACTAATAACGCGAAAAGTCTTAAGTTCTTTGAGACTAATCTCGCAATACTAACATTTCAAACTTAATTTTGACACCGGACTCGATACTCAATACAACATGTCGTGATGAAAAACTGTTTAAATAGAGCGTCCTTTTTATTTATTTAACCTGTATTTAACCAGGTCGAGCAACAAAATAACATACACATAAAACATCACACATTTACTGTATTTCATCTTCACCACAAAGTTATAGTAGTTTGCATACTTTTTCAAATATAAATCATGACAATTCTAATTAAATCTATTCAGGAAAGGTCAGATTTTTGCTCACATTAGTGTCTTGTTTTGATATTTTTGTATCTAGGGATTATTTTTTTGGCGACAGTTCACCTTGAATGTGTCGTGTTGATGCTTCCGCTTTTACAAACTTTAAATCATATATTTGCGCTCTGCTCATGTTTCCCAGCGTCTCATTCTACTATCGCTCTGACTCGGACCGTTTTCTGTCCCGGTCTTGGCGCGGTTCGGATCAGCTGACGTGTCCTGGAGGCGCGCTGTTTCTGCTAGCGTCAGCGTCTGTTAGCACGCGTCCCGCCGTGATTGATTAGCGTTTGCCTTCGGTCCAAAGTCTGACCTCCGGGCTCCGGTCGCCACGGAGATGTCAGAGCGTCGACGGCAGGACAATACGGCCGCACAGATTGCACAGGACAAACAGGCGTAAGCTTAGCTGTACATGGGCGCTGTATTGAAACTTGGACTGTCCTGGAGGTGGTTTTGAATAAAGGCAGAATTTGATATGTGTCGTTTGTAGTAAAAATGCTACAAAAAGAGCTGACTGAAAATAAAATGTTTATTCCTGCACTTTTGTGATTCATTTTACAGCAGTGTTTCCGGTACGTTCTGCTGAGAATATGCTGGCACAAGCAATCCTTATTTGAATACTTATATTTATTGCAATTTGTTGGCGCTAAATGTGATTTATTGCCTTAATTTACTCTTTAAACAGTTTTTCTTAACAGTACAGTTACTTTCATATATTATAAACAAGCAAAAATAATTTGTTAAACCAATTTATTGTTTTTATATCCACTATTAATGGGAAACACTACAAACATTTCAGTTTTATCTGATAATTAAACCTTAACTAATGCGTTTTAACCTGTTACCACCCACCTGTCCGCCGGCGAACATTTTCTATATCTCAAATATTCTCTTACATCATCACTTTTATTTCCGTGGTCAATACCAGCAAGCCATACATCATTTTAAAGCTTATTTTCTCAACAAAACGAATATGTCATTGATTTACATTGAATAATATGCCCCAAGAAGCAATTGCCAATAGTTTGTGAGAAAGTTTGTAAAATTTTACAAACGCATGTCCTACCTGTTTGCTGTTTATGACTGACGAAACGGCTTTAATTCTGTACATCCTTGTACTCAGTCTGTCCGTAAGGAATCATTGAAAAACAATATCCACTTGTATTTTTCCTGAAGTTATCCGATTTCGAGATATTGTCAAGTAAACAAACTTTTCTTCGTTTCTCGTCGGACGAGAATGCGCTTGTCCGGCGCATTTCTCCGTCCATAACAAATGACCTGTTTGACTTATACGATAGTGTTTGACATCGATCTCTTCCTTAGACTGATACCTACAAAATGAGACCATCCACGAATTTTTCTGTCACCGGGTTTGTTTGCTACAGCTCCGGAGGAAAAAAATTCGGCGCTTCCGAAGCGCGCGTCCATCTTTGTTTTTAGCCCTTAGCTTCTGCTAACAGGCACGCAGGAGACTTTGAGTGACATATTATTCTAGCCAATAAGGAGACCTTTGTCCTGGTAGGCGGGACAAAGGGCTTATTGACACAGAATCTTCTGTATTCTCGTGCGTAAGGCTCCGGGAAGGCTGTAAAGAGCCAGATTTCTCGGCAGGATTTTGCGCATAACATTTTCTGAGTTTATTAGCCTTTTGGACGTGCATTTTGTTAGATATATGTATTATTATACCAATACAAAAATAAAATAAAAATATTATAATTTTTTTTTTTTTTTTTTTACCTCTATATGGGAAATTCATGGGTAAACTCATATTTACACATTTTCACATATTTTTTTTTTAGCGGTTATAATTGCTATTAGTGGCCTACAAAACATGAAAATGTATGTTTTATGATCATAGCGGAGCTAAAATTGTAATAAAACAGTTTGGCACAGTTGGCACATATTTGGATCACTTGTTCCGAATATACTTTTTGATACAAAAAGGTCAACAGCACCAAAATGCCTGTTCCTAGAGATCTGAAACTTTACACAGTTGTTGTCAACAAGATAAACATCATGTACAGTGAACAGCATATGCACACAATGAAATATGTCATGCTCAGGACCATTACAAATGGACAATATTCAGGCGAGACTAAAAAAGGATGTTTTGTTTATGTTTGGGCCTTTGTAGTGTAAGTTCTGAAGCCCTGACAGTGTTCATGTGCACATCTGCAGAAACTAGAAGGCCTAAGCTTTCTAATGATGCATCACACTTGCATGTGGAACATAAGATCCTCTTTTAATAAGCAATGCCATTTGGGTATGTCCAACCATTGTGCACAGGGCGAAAATAGGTGGGTGGTAACAGGTTAAGACATTTCTTTAACACATTTAACACAATAATGGATTGACATTATTTCGGCCCACTTAAAATTTTTATTCTGTTTTGTTTTATGCGAGGCGGCTGCTAGACATTGGTGGAGAGGACATTGGCTAAAAACTAAAATGATTTGCAAAGTACTCAGTTTGCGGAGGCTTCTAGAGGCACACGAGTGGCATGCGTTTGAACCAGTTGCACTGTTTTCATGTAACTGTTTAGGAAGGTCATTTTCATAACAAAACAAGCGTTGTTCATGGCACGGCAGATCTGCTTGTGTCTTGTAGGCATGTTAGGCCTTGGTAGAAGAGCTTCTGAAGTGAAAAGTGCTGAACACTTTACATTTCTGTGTGTGACTTTCCAATGACCTAAGCTGAAGATGTACACGGTGTGTCTTTCTAAAAACATGTTTTCACTTTGCTTTGTTGATCAGGCTGATGTTTTGTTTCGCTGCTGAGTGAATGTTGCTTTCTCTGATAAATAACATTGTTCCTGTGGTGTAACACGTCTCCTCTCTTATGTGGTCAGATGTTTAACCCGTCTCCTCTCCTGTGTGGTCAGATGTTCCCCCGGCGGAGCAGGAGAAGCTCTTCGTGCAGAAGCTGCGTCAGTGCTGTGTCCTGTTCGACTTCGTGTCTGACCCTCTGAGCGACCTGAAATGGAAGGAGGTGAAGAGGGCGGCGCTCAGCGAGATGGTGGAGTACATCACCCACAACCGGAACGTCATCACCGAGCCCATCTACCCAGAGGTGGTGCACGTGGTCAGTATGAGGGCATGCGGTCGGGGTACGGGGGCACAGGGCACACGGTCGAGTACGAGGGCACAGAGCACGCGGCAGGTACATGGGCACAGGGCAAGTGGTCAATACAGTGGCACGCGGTCGGCACGGGGGCACAAGGCAAGTGGTCAGTACGGGGGCACACGGCAGGCACAGGGGCACAGGGCACGCAGCCGGTACAGGGGCACAGGGCAAGTGGTCAGTACGGGGGCACACAGCGGGTACGGGGGCACAGTTCAAGTGGTCAGTACGGGGGCACACAGCGGGTACGGGGGCACAGTTCAAGTGGCAACAAAGTGTAAACGTAAAGCCACATTTTTCAGCACTATTTGGACACGTACATATAGATAAATATACATTCATTTTGTCCTTGTTTTATTTTCAACACCTTATAATTAAGATTCTATTTTTATTAAGATTTGTAGACTTTTCCTTTTACGTGATTTAAGCGGTTCACTTTCAAAACGTCTCAGGCTTTTTGATCTTCGCCCAAACGTCTCTCACAAAAGCGCTCCGTTTGGATCAGAGCCGCAGAAAATGAAACGGCAGAGGAACAACATCATCTGCATGAGAATACAGACTCCGTCCCCTTCCTGCGTCCGACCGCACTCGGGTCAAGAGCGTGCCGCTTTCATCATCAAAGCACTCGCTGCGACGCCGTGTCCTCGTACTGAGACTTGAGATCGCTTTGGTTCAGATGTTTGCATCGACGGTATCGGAGGAAACAGACGCCGATATTTGTCTTTTCGAGGGAACATTTGACACACAAAAAGGCAAAAACAATAGTTGTATTTTGACACAATCTTCCACAGGATTATTGAGAATTATTTGTACCAACGTGAAAAGAGAATTTATCAACAGTGCTGCAATAATTAATCGACTAATTGTAACTTAACTCTTTTCTAGTTTTCATCAATAATACACTTGCATGTTCTTCATCTAGAGCCATCTGTCACCATGTTCATCTTATTTGGCTGATTAAGTGTTAAAAAGTCTCAATCTACAATATAAATTATCCTTTGAATACTAAAACAATCACTAGTTGCGGCTCCATTTGTGAATTTTACCATAACAACATAATCGTTTTGGCCTCGCTGAGTTTTTATTTTTTATAAAGGCACAATGCAATAAAACATGTACGTGTAAATGTGCACGACTATAGCCAATTCATAAAAACAAACGGACGCAAGAAACACATAAATATTACAGATGTTCAGGTTTAAGCTCTGTATAAATTACACATTAACGTACATTACAAATGCATTACAACTCCATGTACAAAACTGTAATACTCACTAGTGCAATAGGACGAGTTTGTTTATTTGTGTGGACAGTTTTAAAATCTTAATATCGATTATCGTCCACAGCAGAAAGACAAATAATATGATAAATAACATATAATCTTCAACAAATAAAAGCTGGAACAATATTTATAGTGTGAACATTTTCTTTGCACGTGGGGAAAGTTTGGCCAATTTTAGGTGTTTAATTTGACAATTGACATTCTAGCACGTTTAGAAGCTGTTTTACTGCCTGGGATTTCTGCTTCAGGGTTGTTCAGGAGTGAGTGTTTATTATTGATGTCTTTTTTTTTTCTTTCACAGTTTGCGGTGAACATGTTCAGAGCTTTGCCTCCATCGTCAAATCCGACGGGAGCAGAGTTCGACCCAGAGGAGGACGAGCCCACGCTGGAGGCTGCATGGCCTCATTTACAGGTATAGGACATGGGACTAATCTGAGGCTGGAGGAGGAGTGGTGGTGGAGGAGGAGTGGAGGACTGACTGGATGGAAGGAGGACTGACTGGAAGGAAGGAGGACTGACTGGATGGAAGGAGGACTGACTGGAAGGAAGGAGGACTGACTGGAAGGAAGGAGGACTGACTGGAAGGAAGGAGGACTGACTGGATGGAAGGAGGACTGACTGGGAGGAGTACTGACTGGATGGGAGGAGTAGATGGAAGGAGGACTGACTGGAAGGAAGGAGGACTGACTGGATGGAAGGAGGACTGACTGGATGGAAGGAGGACTGACTGGATGGAAGGAGGACTGACTGGATGGAAGGAGGACTGACTGGATGGAAGGAGGACTGACTGGATGGAAGGAGGACTGACTGGATGGAAGGAGGACTGACTGACTGGATGGAAGGAGGACTGACTGGATGGAAGGAGGACTGACTGACTGGATGGAAGGAGGACTGACTGACTGGATGGAAGGAGGACTGACTGACTGGATGGAAGGAGGACTGACTGGATGGAAGGAGGACTGACTGACTGGATGGAAGGAGGACTGACTGACTGGATGGGAGGAGGACTGACTGACTGGATGGGAGGAGGACTGACTGGAAGGAAGGGAGGAGGACTGACTGGAAGGAAGGAAGGAGGACTGACTGGATGGGAGGAAGGAGGACTGACTGGATGGAAGGAGGACTGACTGGATGGGAGGAGGACTGACTGGAAGGAAGGAAGGAGGACTGACTGGATGGAAGGAGGACTGACTGACTGGATGGAAGGAGGACTGACTGACTGGATGGGAGGAGGACTGACTGACTGGATGGGAGGAGGACTGACTGACTGGATGGGAGGAGGACTGACTGGAAGGAAGGAAGGAGGACTGACTGGAAGGGAGGAAGGAGGACTGACTGGATGGGAGGAAGGAGGACTGACTGGATGGAAGGAGGACTGACTGGATGGGAGGAGGACTGACTGGAAGGAAGGAAGGAGGACTGACTGGATGGAAGGAGGACTGAAGATCAGATGAAATATGGCATTTGTTTCACCGTTTGTAACACGTTTCCATTTTCCGTTTCTTTCCGCAGCTCGTTTACGAATTCTTTCTGAGGTTCTTGGAGTCTTCAGACTTTCAACCAAATGTAGCCAAAAAGTATATCGACCAGAAGTTTGTAATGCAGGTACGTACTGAAGCACACTTTAGATACGGCTCGGGTCCGTTGGCCTGGACAGTCCGGCTCGTTTGGGTGAATGTGAGACCTGATCGTTAAAATGGACCAATTATGTGAGTTCTAGGCCCAATACAGTTCATAAAGCTGAAAGATCTCTCCATCTCTCCGTGTCATGTTGGTTTATTTTGGCCTTTCTTTTAATACAAAGTGCTTTACAGTTTTAGTTTCATGTCTAAACTGCAACTCGTTGGTGTAACCTCTGAACTTTAACCCTCACAATTTGGGCGCTACACAACATTGTTTTACGCGACGATCAGATGAATTCTACCAACCTACAGGCTTCAAAACATATATTTACTCACGTTTCTGCTGCGATTATCTTCACTTAGTGTTTTTACTGTCCCTTTGAACGGTTCCAGTTGCTCATAAGTCTCGAATTGGAATGTCGAGATGATTAGCTTAATCGATAATTGTGATGATTTAGGGCAATATAATCGTAAAAACAAACATATGACATTTGTGACATTTTTAGAAGAAATATATATGTATTTTTTTTAAATCAATTTGTAGAGAAGTGCCGATTTTCAAACTAAATTTTTTTTTTTTTTGTGTAGTTAAAAGAAATGCGATGATTTTAGAAGCATAATAATAATATATCATAGTTCACTTCCTGTTTGTAATTGATGACATCACACTTGGAAATTACGCAGGAAACACTGCGCCAATAATTTATATTATTTGACAAATTAAAATATATGAGCTGCTTTGTTTTGTTGAATTTAATGTTTAGAGGGTCAAAAAAGTTGTTTGTGTATAATTTCTGCATAAACTTTGAACTAAATTAGGTCCTTTTTTTTCCAAATCAAAGTCTTTCTGCTCAGCCTTTTCTCAAAAAGTCAACGTAAAGTGCTTTTTATCTCACAATTTATGTCAAGTTAATCATTCATAACCTTTGATTGGATAAAGCAGGTCACATGTTGAGGTGAACGCGTGAAGAAAACGAGACTGAAGGCAAACGTTTTTATTGTCGTTTCGGTCGTGAGGTTAATTATCGCGACCAATCGTTAAATCGCTATGTTCATTCTCTCGATAAACTAAACATTTCAAATCGCGACGTCCCCAGTCTCGAGTTTATATCCGACTGTGAAATCCCTTTTTGTAAAGACCTGCATCTTCTCCCTTTCCTGCAGCTTTTAGAATTGTTCGACAGCGAAGACCCGCGGGAAAGGGACTTTTTAAAGACGACGTTGCACCGCATCTACGGCAAGTTCCTGGGCCTGAGGGCATACATTAGAAAACACATCAATAACATTTTTTATAGGTGAGTAACGCCACCGTCTCCAGTGCAAATTTAGCCTTTTTCCATTGTTACTAATACAGTGTTTTCTCTGCTTTTGTTTTCAGCTTTATTTATGAAACGGAGCATCATAACGGAATAGCAGAATTACTGGAAATCTTAGGAAGGCAAGTGTCACGCGTTTATTGCCCGTGGACTTTTTAAATTGATCGCTGTGAGATGAAATGGAGCTCAGTGTTCTGTCTCTGATGAGCTGGTCTTGTGTTTGCAGCATTATAAACGGGTTTGCTTTGCCGCTGAAAGAAGAGCACAAAATATTCCTGCTGAAAGTCCTGCTCCCGCTGCACAAAGTCAAGTCTCTCAGCGTCTATCACCCACAGGTACAGTCTGTTTGTCGTAACCTTTGCGTAAACGTGTTGAATGTTTGTTCTGTTTAAACAAGGATGCGAGTCACGATGTGTTGGACGTGCAGTCATTCAGATTTGTTCGCTCTAGTCAGGATTTGAAGCATTGGTAAATAATTTGACCAAATTAATGTGTGAACGTGGCGGTGGTCGGCGGAATGGACGGCGCAGATCGACCATATTAGTGCGCGAATGTGGCGGTGGTCGGCGAGATGGACGGCGCAAATCGGATCAGATTAGTGCGTGAATGTGGTGGTGGTCGCGGAATGGACGGCACAGATCGACAGCCCCTCTTCCATCAGTCTGCCCCAGGACAGAGAAGGGCGTGACTGAATGATGTAAAGCCGTAGTGACAAGACACGCACCGGTGTATTATTAACCAAGTGCTCCCTACAGGTCGGACGACTCATTGAACTAAAACACAGTTAGGCATCATCTCAAAATAGGTTGAAGCTGAAAAGACTCTCTCTCTCTGGACCCCCTCCCCCCCTCAAAAGACTTAAAAAAAATGTCTGGCTTCACATAAAATTTTACGCGTTGATAAAGCGATAGTAGCTTGATAGACCCTGCTCACCTCTAGTGAACATCCCTGAACATCCTTTGGTAAGTTTATATTTAGAAGTTATGAACTCTCCAAATAATGTCACCTGTCGCGCATGTTTGTTTACTTAATCCACATGGTCAACGGGCCCTACGACCATTAAACCCAAACTGAGATGACCACATTGAGATAGTCTGAAGAGGATGAGAGAGTGATAAACTAATGTTTCTTGTCAAAACCTGTAAATGTCAATTGCCTGTGTTTAGACCTTAGACATGTCAGAGTGACAGAAGCAGAACACGCGCTTTCGTCTCAGTGAGAATCTCACGTCTTCTGTGATTGGCCGAAACCTCATGCGGGTTTATTTTGTTTCCTTCTTCCGGTCAGTGCGTAGCACGTTACCCCCCCCCCCCCCCCCAGAATAAATATAATTTGAATTTAGCTAAAAAATTATGAAAATGTAATCTCAGAATAGCAATTTTTTTTAGGTTTATAATTTAACTTCCTGTTTAATCGATGACATCACACTGGGAAATTTCCCAGCAAACACTGGGTCACAATTTATTTTTTTTAACGAATAAAAATATACAATAGTGACGAAATTTAGTTGAATTCATGTTTAGAAGGTAAAAAAGTTGTTTCTTTGTGTAAATTCTGCATAAACTTAGACTGGAATGAGTGTCCCTGGTGTGATGTCACTTCCTGTCATTGATTTTTCAAAGTTTTCTCCACAAATACCTGCTCGATCATTGTGAAACTCTAATTTATATGTACAACACGTATAAATACACCAAATTGAGCCAAAATGAGAAAATCGTATAAACCTGTCATGGGACCTTTTTAAAGAGGTTGGTGAATGGCATCTTCATTATTTAAAAGTAGAACATATGAACTATTTGTTTATTGAATCATGTGGAATATACAGACTCAAATTGTGCCAGAGAAGAATGTTTCTACCTTGAACAAAGAGATAATGACTTCAAAAAGCACAAGAAACATTTGCAATTTGTGTTTTTGATCCACAGTCCACCAGGATCTCCTCACACGGCTTCACTTTAGCGTCATCTTGATCTAATTTAATAAAACGCTCTTATTCATGGGCCTTTGTGCTCTAAACAATAGAGCATTTGTCTTGTTTCAGCCCTAGTTTGGAGTGATATTGACTTACTTTCAAGCATTACCATTTGAAGTAGAGGCAACATATTGTTTTTATAGTTTCAATATTTGTTCTGGTTGTTCCGTCTCCTTTAGCTGGCCTACTGCGTGGTACAGTTCTTGGAGAAGGACAGCACCCTCACTGAACCGGTAAGACCCGTCACTGCCTCCACCTTCAGCAGGCGTTCGGCCCCGTCACTTGCGGGTTCCTCTGGTCTTCTTGCACAGGTGGTGATGGCGCTGCTGAAGTATTGGCCAAAGACGCACAGTCCAAAGGAGGTGATGTTCCTGAACGAGCTGGAGGAAATCCTGGACGTGATCGAACCCTCGGAGTTCGTCAAAGTCCAGGAGCCGCTCTTCAGGCAGCTCGCCAAGTGTGTGTCCAGCCCGCACTTTCAGGTACGAAGGACCAGTACATGGAAGTGACGCAGAAGTACTACTACTGTACCACTGTTTTAACATGGCTCGCTCAATTCTTAATCAAGATCACCACATTCCACATTGTTTTACTCTAAAAGTACAATTTTCAGCATTTGCTTCAATGCGTTTACTAATGTAGATTTTCACTGACACAAGTTCGATGACACAAGTGATACTTTAACTCCTTCTGTTCCTGTTTTTTTTTTTTTCTTTTCTTTTTTTTTTAAATGTACTAAAAAGTTGCATCATGTAAATTGTTTGATTTCAATCCGAACATGAACATTTACATCTCGAAACACACTGGGCCTGGACACACTGGGCCTGGACACACTGGGCCTGGACACACTGGGCCTGGACACACTGGGCCTGGACACACTGGGCCTGGACACACTGGGCCTGGACAACCTTCAGACAAAACGCTTAGTGTGTTTGTTTTGAGAAGCCGTTTCTCTTGTGATGTTCTTGTGCTGAAGCTTCTCGTTGCTGACCTTTGCATGACCTCTTGTTTCCAGGTGGCAGAGCGAGCTCTTTACTACTGGAACAACGAGTACATCATGAGCCTGATCAGTGACAACGCAGCCAAGATCTTACCCATCATGTTCCCCTCTCTGTACCGCAACTCCAAGACCCACTGGAACAAGTGAGGAACCACAGTGTAGAGAACATCTACAGGAAGCACAGTGTAGAGAACATCTACAGGAAGCACAGTGTAGAGAACATCTACAGGAAGCACAGTGTAGAGAACATCTACAGGAAGCACAGTGTAGAGAACATCTACAGGAAGCACAGTGTAGAGAACATCTACAGGAAGCACAGTGTAGGGAGAACATCTACAGGAAGCACAGTGTAGAGAACATCTACAGGAAGCACAGTGTAGAGAACATCTACAGGAAGCACAGTGTAGGGAGAACATCTACAGGAAGCACAGTGTAGAGAACATCTACAGGAAGCACAGTGTAGGGAGAACATCTACAGGAAGCACAGTGTACAGAACATCTAAAGGAAGCACAGTGTAGGGAGAACATCTACAGGAAGCACAGTGTAGGGAGAACATCTACAGGAAGCACAGTGTAGGGAGAACATCTACAGGAAGCACAGTGTAGGGAGAACATCTACAGGAAGCGCAGTGTAGGGAGAACATCTACAGGAAGCGCAGTGTAGGGAGAACATCTACAGGAAGCACAGTGTACAGAACATCTAAAGGAAGCACAGTGTAGGGAGAACATCTACAGGAAGCACAGTGTACAGAACATCTAAAGGAAGCACAGTGTAGGGAGAACATCTACAGGAAGCACAGTGTAGAGAACATCTACAGGAAGCACAGTGTAGGGAGAACATCTACAGGAAGCACAGTGTACAGAACATCTAAAGGAAGCACAGTGTAGGGAGAACATCTACAGGAAGCACAGTGTAGGGAGAACATTTACAGGAAGCGCAGTGTAGGGAGAACATCTACAGGAAGCGCAGTGTAGGGAGAACATCTACAGGAAGCGCAGTGTAGGGAGAACATCTACAGGAAACGCAGTGTAGAGAACATCTACAGGAAGCGCAGTGTAGGGAGAACATCTAAAGGAAGCGCAGTGTAGGGAGAACATCTACAGGAAGCGCAGTGTAGGGAGAACATCTACAGGAAGCACAGTGTAGGGAGAACATCTACAGGAAGCACAGTGTAGGGAGAACATCTACAGGAAGCACAGTGTAGGGAGAACATCTACAGGAAGCACAGTGTAGGGAGAACATCTACAGGAAGCACAGTGTAGGGAGAACATCTACAGGAAGCACAGTGTAGGGAGAACATCTACAGGAAGCACAGTGTAGAGAACATCTACAGGAAGCACAGTGTAGGGAGAACATCTACAGGAAGCACAGTGTAGGGAGAACATCTACAGGAAGCACAGTGTAGAGAACATCTACAGGAAGCACAGTGTAGGGAGAACATCTACAGGAACCACAGTGTAGAGCAGGGGTGTCATTTGGGCCGCGGGCCGAATTTCGACGCTCAGGCTGGGTCGCAGGCCGAACATAACGTAAAACATAAAACTATTAAAAATATAAAATAAATAGCTCTATATAGCCTACGCTGTTTTGAAGCAATTACTGGATCGATAAAAAAAAAATACAAAACGTTTGTTCTCATAAACTGAAATGTATTTAGAAAAACAAGTGTAATTTCACCAATACTGTGCTTCAGTTTATGTGCATTACAACTTCAGAGTTGATCTACAGTTCTACACAGAGATAAACATTTGACTTTATAACAAAATAAACTTCTCAAGATCTAAAAAAAAACTTTTAAATGTACTAACTAACATTTCCACGTCTGTGTTGTTATCTGTACACCTGAACTGACACACCACTAAACGTCTGCTCAAAAGTGCTTAAAGTGCACTTCTCCCTCGGCAGCTCACACAGCAGTGCAGCAGAGCCCTGTGGGGGAGGGGCGGCCACCGGCGGCATTGTGGGACGCGTAGTTTTAGCGATAAAAACGGTTACGGATGTAACTACGGTTCTATGAATCGATTTAAAAAAAATATATATATATTAGAAATGTTCGGCAGGCCAGATTAAAACGTCTGGTGGGCCAGATTTGGCTGGCCAGATCTACAGGAAGCACAGCACAGTGCAGGGTTCAGAATAAGCGGTATCGCATCGCAAAATTCAACGCAATTTCTCTCAAATGCGATGCATTAGTCAGAAAAAAGTGCTTTTGTATCGCAGCTTTTGCGACGCAAACAAACACATGTGGTCCCTCAGCGTCACGTTCTCGGAGGTTAAAATCATAAAAATGTTCCTTGTTTTGTCTTTAGGACAATCCACGGTCTCATCTACAACGCTCTCAAGCTCTTCATGGAGATGAACCAGAAGCTGTTTGACGACTGCACACAACAGTTTAAAGCCGAGAAAAGCAAGTAAGGTTCAGCCACGACCCTTGACCTCGCCGCCATCTTCAGTTATTGTTCACGTCGTCGTTGTTTTGTTCTTGTGTTCTAGAGAAAAAGCCAAATGGAAAGAGCGAGAAGAGGCGTGGCTCAAGATAGACAATTTAGCTAAATCAAATCCACAGGTAAAAGTTTGCAAATGTTAGTCGATGAGAGCACGTTGTGACTCACCGACTCTTTCCCTCTTTCAGTTCTTGACGTATATCGACCCCGGCTCAGGCGTTCCCATGGAGATGGAGACGGACGGCCCGGTTTTGGACGACGTCAACGTGTTAAAGAGAAACGTAGCGGAAGGAGCGATGCAGGTGAGGCCGACGGGTTTGTGCAGGTGTTTCACTGGCTTTGGAGATGGTTCAGAGCGTGTGGATGGACGATGGTCAGAGCGTGTGGGATGGTCAGAGCGTGTGGATGGACGACGGTCAGAACGTGTGGATGGACGACGGTCAGAACGTGTGGATGGACGACGGTCAGAACGTGTGGATGGACGACGGTCAGAGCGTGTGGATGGACGACGGTCAGAGCGTGTGGATGGACGACGGTCAGAGCGTGTGGATGGACGACGGTCAGAGCGTGTGGTTGAACGACGGTCAGAGCGTGTGGTTGAACGACGGTCAGAGCGTGTGGATGGACGACGGTCAGAGCGTGTGGTTGAACGACGGTCAGAGCGTGTGGATGGACGACGGTCAGAGCGTGTGGATGGACGACGGTCAGAAAGTGTGCTTGAACGACGGTCAGAGCGTGTGGATGAACGACGGTCAGAACGTGTGGTTGAACGACGGTCACAGCGTGTGGATGGACGACGGTCAGAGCGTGTGGATGGACGACGGTCAGAGCGTGTGGTTGAACGACGGTCAGAGCGTGTGGATGGACGACGGTCAGAGCGTGTGGTTGGACGACGGTCAGAGCGTGTGGATGGACGACGGTCAGAAAGTGTGCTTGAACGACGGTCAGAGCGTGTGGATGAACGACGGTCAGAGCGTGTGGTTGAACGACGGTCAGAGCGTGTGGATGGACGACGGTCAGAGCGTGTGGTTGTACGACGGTCAGAGCGTGTGGTTGAACGACGGTCAGAGCGTGTGGATGAACGACGTCAGAGCGTGTGGATGGACGACGGTCAGAGCGTGTGGATGGACGACGGTCAGAGCGTGTGGATGGACGACGGTCAGAGCGTGTGGATGGACGACGGTCAGAGCGTGTGGATGGACGACGGTCAGAGCGTGTGGTTGAACGACGGTCAGAGCGTGTGGTTGAACGACGGTCAGAGCGTGTGGATGGACGACGGTCAGAGCGTGTGGTTGAACGACGGTCAGAGCGTGTGGTTGGACGACGGTCAGAGCGTGTGGATGGACGACGGTCAGAGCGTGTGGATGGACGACGGTCAGAGCGTGTGGTTGGACGACGGTCAGAGCGTGTGGTTGGACGACGGTCAGAGGGTGTGGATGGACGACGGTCAGAGCGTGTGGTTGAACGACGGTCAGAGCGTGTGGATGGACGACGGTCAGAGCGTGTGGATGGACGACGGTCAGAGCGTGTGGATGAACGACGGTCAGAACGTGTGGATGAACGACGGTCAGAGCGTGTGGATGGACGACGGTCAGAGCGTGTGGTTGTACGACGGTCAGAGCGTGTGGTTGAACGACGGTCAGAGCGTGTGGATGAACGACGGTCAGAGCGTGTGGATGGACGACGGTCAGAGCGTGTGGATGGACGACGGTCAGAACGTGTGGTTGAACGACGGTCAGAGCGTGTGGATGGACGACGGTCAGAACGTGTGGTTGAACGACGGTCAGAGCGTGTGGATGGACGACGGTCAGAGCGTGTGGATGGACGACGGTCAGAGCGTGTGGATGGACGACGGTCAGAACGTGTGGTTGAACGACGGTCAGAGCGTGTGGATGAACGACGGTCAGAGCGTGTGGATGGACGACGGTCAGAGCGTGTGGTTGAACGACGGTCAGAGCGTGTGGATGGACGACGGTCAGAACGTGTGGATGGACGACGGTCAGAGCGTGTGGATGGACGACGGTCAGAGCGTGTGGATGGACGACGGTCAGAACGTGTGGATGGACGACGGTCAGAGCGTGTGGATGGACGACGGTCAGAACGTGTGGATGAACGACGGTCAGAGCGTGTGGATGGACGACGGTCAGAGCGTGTGGATGGACGACGGTCAGAGCGTGTGGATGGACGACGGTCAGAGCGTGTGGTTGAACGACGGTCAGAGCGTGTGGTTGGACGACGGTCAGAGCGTGTGGATGGACGACGGTCAGAGCGTGTGGATGGACGACGGTCAGAGCGTGTGGATGGACGACGGTCAGAGCGTGTGGTTGGACGACGGTCAGAGCGTGTGGTTGAACGACGGTCAGAGCGTGTGGTTGGACGACGGTCAGAGCGTGTGGTTGGACGACGGTCAGAGCGTGTGGTTGGACGACGGTCAGAGCGTGTGGATGAACGACGGTCAGAGCGTGTGGATGAACGACGGTCAGAGCGTGTGGTTGGACGACGGTCAGAGCGTGTGGTTGGACGACGGTCAGAGCGTGTGGTTGGACGACGGTCAGAGCGTGTGGATGGACGACGGTCAGAGCGTGTGGATGGACGACGGTCAGAGCGTGTGGTTGAACGACGGTCAGAGCGTGTGGATGGACGACGGTCAGAGCGTGTGGATGGACGACGGTCAGAGCGTGTGGTTGGACGACGGTCAGAGCGTGTGGTTGGACGACGGTCAGAGCGTGTGGATGGACGACGGTCAGAGCGTGTGGATGGACGACGGTCAGAGCGTGTGGTTGGACGACGGTCAGAGCGTGTGGTTGGACGACGGTCAGAGCGTGTGGTTGGACGACGGTCAGAGCGTGTGGTTGGACGACGGTCAGAGCGTGTGGTTGGACGACGGTCAGAGCGTGTGGATGGACGACGGTCAGAGCGTGTGGTTGAACGACGGTCAGAGCGTGTGGTTGGACGACGGTCAGAGCGTGTGGTTGGACGACGGTCAGAGCGTGTGGTTGGACGACGGTCAGAGCGTGTGGTTGGACGACGGTCAGAGCGTGTGGTTGAACGACGGTCAGAGCGTGTGGTTGGACGACGGTCAGAGCGTGTGGTTGGACGACGGTCAGAGCGTGTGGTTGGACGACGGTCAGAGCGTGTGGTTGGACGACGGTCAGAGCGTGTGGATGGACGACGGTGCAGGAAGACAAAATAACGGATGTAGGAACAGAGAGAAAGAGGACGGCAAGTTCTCTGCAGACGAGCGTGGGATATAGCAGAAAATGAAGAGAAAAGGATGCAGAGGAGAGGGTTTGAACACAGAAGAGTAAAGAGGTCCGACAGCCAAAATGTGTATAAAATATCCACTATATGTGTATAATATAAAGGCGCTACATGCTGCACAATGCTAACTGCTCGTGCTGCCCACAAAATCCAGACTTTCGGACATAAAAAGTCAGAACCTCGTCTTCTCCGCTCAGAATCAGGAGTATCCGAGGAGCTCATGGACGCAGCAGAGTATTTACAAAAATGTCTGAATATTATGAATATTCATCTTGATTTTAGTGGTAGTGGCTAGTTTTAAGTTAAAGAAACCTTCGCTTTCCACCATTGGAATAAAAAAAACAGATTAAAAATAGGCCTTTTAAAAATAGTTTAACCGAATGCAGGTTCTACATTGAGGTTTTGCCTGATTATTTAACAAGTTCACTGAACATCAGATCAAGTGATCACAGATTAAGATCACAGGACATTCTTATATTAGTCACATGGAGTCGACATGGAGAAGGAAAAAGGCTTTCAGAAACTGCTCCGGTTTATGGAACAAAAGGCTTTTTAAATTACATGATTTTATGCATTTTAATGAAGTCAAAGCACTGATTGGAGACGACTCAATGTGTTTTTATGTATTTGTTAAATTTATTGATTGTTTATTGGATGTTTTATTTGCATTTGATCAGGATATCATGTGTCTTTGTTTTATTTTTGTAGTTTGTATTTGACAGGGAACCAATGAAAAGGAGGGATTCACATTTGGTTATCCCAGTATAAATAAATAAAAAGATTAAATAAAATAATACAATAAAAATAAATACATGCAATAAAATGGATAAGATGAAATAAATAGAATGAATAAAATAAATAAAAAATATTAAATAAAATAAATGCAATAAAATAAATGCATACAATAAAATGGATAAAATAAATAACGATTAAATACAATAAAATAAATAAATACAATAAAATAAATAAATAAAATAAAAAATACAATAAGATAAAATCAAATGAATCAGAACATGCTGCTGTATTTGACCATGAATAGAAATATCTGTTTGCTTTTATGAGCTCATGTCATCCGTAAACAGAAGTTCATCCGCTCTTCTGTGCCCGCAGCTTCCTAAAGACCACCGAAAGGAGCGGCCGTTGATGAGGAGGAAATCCGAGCTCCCCAAAGACATCTGCACGGTGACGGCGATCGAGCTCCACCGGCGAGCGGAGGAGATGGTAACGCACGACGGACACTAGACCCCGACAAACCAACCGCCAGAGACCAACCGACGACACCAGAGGCCAACCAGCAGCGTCGGCCCAAACGACAGGTCCCCCGAGAAAACCCCAGCACAAAACACACAGTAACGCGGCGTAGAACTCTAGAGCGGACATTCCCGCAGTCACACGCGGCGCTGCGGCCATGTTGTGTCTGTAGGTTTTACCCAAGCACACGTGTAAACGGATAATAGAGCTGCACTTAGTCATGAAATATTCTTTTAATAAATATTGTTCATTTGTCTTTTATTTTTGCTTCGTCCAGTGTCACGTTTCTCCCGCTCTAAAGGACTCTTAAAGTTGAGATAAAAAGAAAATGGCCTGGATCACGACTAAAATAAACTGTTGATCGATGGATGGTTTGGTTTCCGTACGTAGGTAATCCAGGTCAATATCCAGACGTATCGCTGTGTTCTGGGTTTGTGTTCGGGTGGTTCGACAGCATCAGGGCCCCGGGAAACTATCTCCTGCTCTTTTTTTGCCAAATGTCGCGGAGAAAGACGACGTTTTTTTCATGAAAATACATTCTCATGCTCTATCTCGCCAACAGCCTGGATTTTGTGAAGCTCTTCAACATGAATCATGCTCATATTTCATGCAAAGTGTCATTTCTTTTCACCAGTATTTTTTATTTTGTGTTCAAAATTGGTGCAATCCCTAGTGTTTTTGACGACTCCCAAAGCCCCCGACCTCATAACTCGCTTTACTCGATGGTGACGTGTCGGTTTGTAGAGATTTCTCGACCGAAAGTTACACCGTGGAGCTACTTCTCACCGCCAGCTCAAAACTGACGCCGTGAAGATCATTGATGTCGAGGTCGGTGCCGCGGTTACGTAATCTTCAGTGTCTTCAGCCAAGCGCGGGAACCATGACACCGGTAAGCCTCGCTCTACAGTCCCAAGATGGCGGTGGCTGAGGTCGCTCCTGCGTGAGCTCTAGTGTCTTCACGTGTTTTACAAAGTATTATTTTACTTTTAAGTGAAATGTTGCTGCAGATTTTCTTAAAACGGCTGCGATTTACCTGGACAAAAATCTACCTCTAGAAACAAAGAAGCGCACAACGGTTTAAATAATTTCTACATTAAAACAAAGACTTCAAGCCCCTAAATTAGTGAGCACACACCAAACTTTAACAAAAGAAGTTCCTTTACTTGGATTTCAAACGGTTTGAACAGAAGGATTTGTTAGTATCCATTTCCAAACCCAATTTATCAACAATTTAATGCCAAAAGTTAGATTTTTATTTGTCATTTTTTAGAAACATGCAGTGAAATGCATAAGATGTCAGTAATTCACTCAATAAAATTAATAAATCTAACTCAGGCTCTGTCCATTTTTCAGGTTTATATGTCCCACATGTGCAGTTTGTCCTGTTTTTACACATAAAACGCCTCATTATTTAAGTATTTTAGATTTATGTCACTAAAACACAAGATAAGTTTGACATTTATATATCTATATTTAAGATTTTTATTCAATATATTAATACATATATGGCAGTCAGAGGATTTAAAGTACAATCTAAAATTGTGTTGGTGGTTGAAGGTTTTAAAGGCGTAATGGACGATTTTTCGCTGATTTTAGAACTCGGGCGGAAGTGCACATGAGCATTCCCCCGCGCGGACGCACAAAAAAGCAAAGTGTGTTTGTTTATTAGCGCGATCGCATCGCATCTCTCGTCTCCCGTAGATTTCAGTCTCTTCTGAGTCAGCTCGAACTGACTTTCTGCCTTAATTTTGTCCTGTACACTGCGGGAACTATATTATGATAGATCAATGCGCTTAGACACGTGGAAACGTGCTGCTCTCCTGGGGACGAGCCAGAACGAGGCTGCAGGTGAGCGGTAGGTGCGTTTTATGATTGATACGTGGCAGGACTAATCGGCAGTCCACGCCACGAGGAAATGAGACTTAGATTTGGTGCCAAAAAATTGTCCATTACGCCTTTTATTAAATTTGCACAAATCTACAGCGGCTGTCGGATTTTAATGAAAAAAACCTGACTTGGCCTTGACCATCTTTTCTTCAAGTTTTCAAAAGCAAAAACACAATTTCACCAGTAGATCTTGAGGTGAAAGGGTTCATTTCCACTTAAAATCATAAGAAAATAGCTTCATATTTGTTCGTTCTCTGGTTTTGTCCAGTTCGCACAAAAAACGGGCCGTGATTTTTAGGACGTTTTCTGTTGAATTTTAACCTGAACCACCACAATGTTTCTGAATTCTGATTATTCATCTTGATCTTTGTAGTTTTGGTTCGTCTGAGCTTGTCCAACGATGGAAAAGAATCAAAAATATCCTCCCCGTCTGAGATGAGTGGTTTAGATTCACAGCAAATCTTTAAAATAAGCTGCTGAATACAATCGGTCCAGACAGATTTAAATGAAAAACGTCACCAAAGTATCACAGGTTTTAGATTTGTGGCACCATCAGATAAAAACGCCTAAACCTGTTCTTAAATTAGAATAATCAGGTTTAAATGAGTGTAAAGCCTTAAATCCAAAATTGATTTAAATCCACTCATGTAATAATTACAAAATTGGCTCTATAAATGATCAAATTTAGGTTTAAATAGAGAAACAAATTTGGTTATTCCTTGTTTGATTGGTAAATTGCGCTACACTATTTAGCGCGGTGCTCTGCTGCCCCCTCCTGGTCGTCTCTCAAGTGTCTTGTTTGAAATGTCACGTGTCTGTACAAAGTGAACGCCAGTAAACTTATAACAAACTAAATCACTGTTGAGAGGCTTCAGAATTGTTCAAACACGTGTCCATTGACTGCAAAAATGACTTGACTAAATTCTGGATGATTTTATAAAAATCTCCAATTGTCCAAACTTAGTCTTTTTTATCACATTTCAAATAAGTTAACGTTTCATTGATTATTTGCTTTTCGCTCAGTTCATTTTCCATCAGTTTAATATTACACATGAACATCAAACAAAAGAGTCTCACGTGTCCCCGATGACATCACTAAAACTGCACCAGAGCTCAAGTAAATACATCAGAAAAGGTTTTTAAAGTTTTTCACCAGAATTGCCAAGCGTCCATCGAAATGCAGCAAAAGCGGTGTAAAAACTATAAAACGAAACAACTTAAGTTTGACTCTTTGAGGGACTGATACGATTACCTTCTCAAAACTGGTTCAATCCTCTTTCTTGCCTCTTTGAGCATTTGTTTTGTCACAATCGGGTTAAAAAATATTAGGTTTAGGCTTCAACGCAGGTTTGTTCTGTGTTTTGGCAAAATTGCAAGGGGAAAAAAGAAGCAGCAGCTTGTGTAACAATTATGACTGACAGTAAGTAACGATTACATTTACTTCTATCTGGAGCATTAAAACAGTTTGGTTTGTAGTTGGCCAAAGTAGAAAAAATAGAAAACCAAAACGAAACTCTGATTTGATTGTTTTTCTATTTGTAGCTTTACTATTTTATCGTGTAAGTGTGAAATATTGATTGTTCAGATTATTATTATACCGTTAACTAATTATAATCGTTTTTATTTCACTGCTTTTTATTGCAATCGAGTTTTCAGTGTTTAAATGACATAAAATCTAAATGCTAATGATTTCGGGTCGGGTAACAAAAAATAAGCAACAGACAAAACATAATTTTCTTCATAAATTTCTTCATTAATTTCTTAATTCACAAAGTATGACAAATATGTTATGTCTGCTGATGAACACGGCCCTGAGCTTCCGGACTCAAAGAACACAGCCGAGTTCGCGCTGGAGAAAGGCCAAATGGATGTGACCAGTGTGGGAAAGAATTTAGAAGTTCTAGTCGCCTGATGGCGCCTTCACACTGCGGCATCCAAAGCGTCCAGTTTACATTCAAAGTCTGTAAACGCACGTCAAACACGAGGCTTCGAGGCATCCAAAGGGTTCGCCGCAGAAAAGTTCAGCTTTGTCCAACTTTTCTGCGGCGAGGCGGCGCAGCAGCCAATCAGAGATGACGCTCCAGTGACTTGTACACATTTCCCCCGGAAAGAAGCACGTTTTTTTCCGTTACCCCCACGAGTCCGAAGGTTCGCTAGTCCGAAAGTTCCTCATAGGCTAAAGAGAAGGTGCAGACGGCATTGGGATGTAGTCAGTCTGTAAAATGCGCACGAGGCACGAAGACACGCACTGGGGCTCGTCACGTTTTGTGCACCAGCTGCTCACAGGAGGCACCGCAAGTTGTACTGTGTATCTAAAAATAACAAGGGAACATCCCGAATCCTCTGCTCTATGCCTTCATTTGATCAAAGGTATAGAAATATGATCTGATCACCGTCGATTGGTAGTCAATAAGGAAATTCAGCTTTTGAAGAATGCCTACTGGAAAACAGTTTAATCCCAGAGTTAATGAATACATTAATAATACGATAAGGAGCTCAGGCTATGCACAGAAACGAATCGGTTATGGAAAATACTTAAATTTAATCATAAAAAGTGCATTAACACTAGAAAAGTCTAAAAAGCCAGTGTGTAGGGCAAAGGGAGGCGAGCAGAGCCCGCTGCGTGGACACATACATGTGCGTAGACAGCGGACGCGTGTCTGTTTATTTATTTTCTACTCTCCTCCGGGGCGTCGAGAACGCGCCTTGGATGCGTCTAGTCTTCAAATGTACAGGCGTCCAACTTCTGCGTCGAGCGCGAATTTGACGCTGCGGTGTGAATCCACAGTGTGACCAGTGTGGGGAGAGATTCAGGACATTAACACATCTCCAGAACCACAGCAGAGTCCACACTGGAGAAAAGCCTTGCGGATGTGACCAGTGTGAGAAGAGTGTTTCTCAGTCTTTTGCTCGCAAACGTCTCCTGACTCTCAGAAGAAAAGCTGTACAATTGTGACAATTTGTTGCGGTACTTGTTTTACAATAAACTAGTTTGTCACTGCCTGCTTCAGTTCTATGTAAAGATCCCAATGCAATGTGATATTAAAAATAGAATATATTATGTGCTATTCACTGTACTTGCGGTTTACTGCGCAGGAGGGAACGCTTGCTTTCTCTAAAGGGCTGTGCCAGACGAACAAGTGAATGGAAAAACTGGTAGATGGACTCATTCTGTAGCTGAAAGTGTGAGGAAAACAAACATACCAGCGCCACATCTGGAGCCGGAGTGTTGTTATGGACAGAAAGACGTGTCGGGTGAGTTTTTGTCACCAAAAAAAAAAAGTTTACTGGACTATTTCTTCATTTGGGATTACTTCAGGAAAAATACAAGCGGATATTGTTTTTCTGTGGATTGTTATGGACAGAATGAGAACAGCTGCTGATTGAACCCTGTTGAGTCCGTCAGAACCGGAATACTGGTAAGAAATGTGTCATGAAAAGTAGATTTTTATCACTAACTATTGGTAATTACTTATTGGGGCATATTATTCAATGCAAAGCGATGACATATTAGTTTTGTTGAGAAATGAATCTTTGAAATGATGTATAGCTCGCTGGTATTGACTGTGACAATAAGAGTGGTGATGGGATAGTACGTCTAAAGTCGCTGGTTGGTCTGAAGAACTTTTTAGAAAGCGTCTAAATAATTATGCCTTTCTTAGTCAACTTTTGAGTGGGAATTCTATGTGCTTATAATCCAATGCTGCCCTCTTGTGGTCCAAAGCAGTAACAGCAGATCGATCTCCTGTAAACAAATCATGTTAAAATGTTAATTTACTATAGTTATTCATCTATTATTACTATTCCGTTTTTTAGGCATTTACTTGTTTTTAATTAGATAAAAACAACCATTATGAAATAAGTGGGCAGTAAGCTGGTAAAACACTAGTATTTGTAATGCCACTGAGCTACTGCCACTGAGCTACTGCCACTGAGCCCTGCCGCCAAGACTGAGTTACAGCTACAGTCACAAACTTAAACACCTGTAACTCTAAATAATGAGAAACACGAACACACTGAACTGTACGTATGTGAGTATTGTATGTGAGTATTGTATGTGAGTATTGTATGTGAGTATTGTATGTGAGTATTGTATGTGAGTATTGTATGTGAATATTGTATGTGCGTATTGTATGTGAGTATTGTATGTGAATATTGTATGAGTATTGTATGTGAGTATTGTATGTGAGTATTGTATGTGAGTATTGTATGTGAGTATTGTATGTGAGTATTGTATGTGAGTATTGTATGTGAATATTGTATGTGAATATTGTATGTGAATATTGTATGTGAATATTGTATGTGCGTATTGTATGTGGGTATTGTATGTGAGTATTGTAAGTGAGTATTGTAAGTGAGTATTGTAAGTGAGTATTGTATGTGAGTATTGTATGTGAGTATTGTATGTGAGTATTGTATGTGAGTATTGTATGTGCATATTGTATGCATATTGTATGAGTATTGTATGTGAATATTGTATGAGTATTGTATGTGAGTATTGTATGTGAGTATTGTATGTGAATATTGTATGTGAATATTGTATGTGCGTATTGTATGTGAGTATTGTATGTGAGTATTGTATGTGAGTATTGTATGTGAATATTGTATGTGAGTATTGTATGTGAATATTGTATGTGAGTATTGTAAGTGAGTATTGTAAGTGAGTATTGTAAGTGAGTATTGTAAGTGAGTATTGTATGTGAGTATTGTATGTGAGTATTGTATGTGAGTATTGTATGTGAGTATTGTAAGTGAGTATTGTAAGTGAGTATTGTAAGTGAGTATTGTAAGTGAGTATTGTAAGTGAGTATTGTATGTGAGTATTGTATGTGAGTATTGTATGTGAGTATTGTATGTGAGTATTGTATGTGAGTATTGTATGTGAGTATTGTATGTGAGTATTGTAAGTGAGTATTGTAAGTGAGTATTGTAAGTGAGTATTGTAAGTGAGTATTGTAAGTGAGTATTGTAAGTGAGTATTGTAAGTGAGTATTGTAAGTGAGTATTGTATGTGAGTATTGTAAGTGAGTATTGTAAGTGAGTATTGTAAGTATGTGAATATTGTAAGTATGTGAGTATTGTATGTGAGTATTGTATGTGAGTATTGTAAGTGAGTATTGTAAGTATGTGAATATTGTAAGTATGTGAATATTGTATGTGAATATTGTATGTGAGTATTGTAAGTGAGTATTGTATGTGAGTATTGTATGTGAGTATTGTATGTGAGTATTGTAAGTATGTGAGAGACGGTGTTTTGGAGTGAGACTGGTGTTCCTAAACGCCTGACACTATTCATATACTTGAAATGTGTACTGCACATATATAGTATTTGATGGGCATAAACACCATGTGGACATGAACCCGTCCAGGGCAGATGGAAATATGATCTTTCCTCAGGTTTAATGTCCCTGAGAAACAAACGGATAAACTAAACTCAAACTGACTAACGGGAACTGTAGCCGTAACTAACGAACTTACTCTAAACACGCATCACTACTTTTTACTTCTTGCTTGATGTTATAAAGTGAACAGACTACTTTTTTGCTCTGCAGTTTTTTCCCAAGATGCACCATGTTCTGAACTGTCTGGAGCTTGTTAAAAGCTGCACTGTGTCACTTTTCAGGTGGGGGCTCTGCCACCTGCTCGTCTAGGTTTGTATGTTTGAGCGTTTGGCCTGGAATGTTGCACAGTATGGCATTAAAAGTATTTATCTTACAATTAGGTGTTTATATTGCTAAAGAATACAATGATAAAACATGTTTTTTCTCTGACATGTAACTGCTGCTCTCCATGGAGTGGAATTCTCCTGAGAAAGGCAAACAAGGCCAGGCAGATTTATTTGTAGAGCACAAGTTGTACACAGTCTTTCAGCTTCACAGAACAAGACGGAAATGCAGATCATCCACCAGAAAAGTGACACAGTGCAGCTTTAACTTAACAGAAGTCAAATCGTTCAGCATTCAAGTGTGTGTGTGTGTGTGTGTGCGCGCTCTCGTGTTTGTCTGTGTGTGTGTGTGTGTGTGCGCGCTCTCGTGTGTGTCTGTGTGTGTGTGTGTGTGTGTGCGCGCTCTCGTGTGTGTCTGTGTGTGTGTGTGTGTGTGTGTGCGCGCTCTCGTGTGTGTGCGCGCTCTCGTGTGTGTGTGCGCTCTCGTCTGTGTGTGTGTGTGTGTGTGTGTGCTCTCGTGTGTGTGTGTGTGTCTGTGTGTGTGTGTGTGTGTGCGCGCTCTCGTGTGTGTCTGTGTGTGTGTGTGTGTGTGTGCGCGCTCTCGTGTGTGTCTGTGTGTGTGTGTGTGTGTGTGCGCGCTCTCGTGTGTGTGCGCGCTCTCGTGTGTGTGTGTGTGTGTGTGTGTGCTCTCGTGTGTGTGTGTGTGTCTGTGTGTGTGTGTGTGTGCTCTCGTGTGTGTCTGTGTGTGTGTGTGCGCTCTCGTGTGTGTGTGTGTGCGCTCTCGTGTGTGTGTGTGTGCGCTCTCGTGTGTGTGTGTGTGTGCGCTCTCGTGTGTGTGTGTGCGCTCTCGTGTTTGTGCGCTCTCGTTTGTGTGCGCGTGTGCGCGCTCTCGTGTGTGTGTGTGTGTGTGTGTGTGCGCTCTCGTGTGTGTGCGTGTGTGCGCGCTCTCGTGTGTGTGTGTGTGCGCTCTCGTGTGTGTGTGTGTGCGCTCTCGTGTGTGTGTGTGTGTGCGCTCTCGTGTGTGTGTGTGTGCGCTCTCGTGTGTGTGTGTGTGTGTGCGCTCTTGTGTGTGTGTGCGCTCTCGTGTGTGTGTGTGTGCGCTCTCGTGTGTGTGTGTGTGCGCTCTCGTGTGTGTGTGTGTGCGCTCTCGTGTGTGTGTGTGTGTGCGCTCTCGTGTGTGTGTGTGTGCGCTCTCGTGTGTGTGCGCTCTCGTGTGGGTGTGTGTGTGTGCGCTCTCGTGTGGGTGTGTGCGCGCTCTCGTGTGTGTGTGTGTGTGTGTGTGCGCTCTCGTGTGTGTGTGTGCGCTCTCGTGTGTGTGTGTGTGTGCGCTCTCGTGTGTATGTGTGTGTGTGCGCTCTCGTGTGTGTGTGCGCTCTCGTGTGTGTGTGTGCGCGCTCTCGTGTGTGTGTGTGTGTGTGTGCATTCTCGTGTGTGTGTGTGTGTGCGCTCTCGTATGTGTGTGTGTGTGCGCTCTCGTGTGTGTGTGTGTGTGCGCTCTCGTGTGTGTGTGTGTGTGCGCTCTCGTGTGTGTGCGTGTTTGTGTGTTTGTGCTCTCGTGTGTGTGTGTGCGCTCTCGTGTGTGTGTGTGTGCGCTCTTGTGTGTGTGTGTGTGTGTGTGTGTGTGCGCTCTCGTGTGTGTTTATGTGTGCGCTCTTGTGTGTGTGTGTGTGTGCGCTCTCGTGTGTGTGTGTGTGTGCGCTCTCGTGTGTGTGTGTGTGTGTGTGCGCTCTCGTGTGTGTGTGTGTGCGCTCTCGTGTGTGTGTATGTGTGCGCTCTCGTGTGTGTGTGTGTGTGTGCGCTCTCGTGTGTGTGTGCGCTCTCGTGTGTATGTGTGCGCTCTCGTGTGTGTGTGTGTGCGCTCTCGTGTGTGTGTGTGTGTGCGCTCTCGTGTGTGTGTGTGCGCTCTTGTGTGTGTGTGTGTGTGTGCGCTCTTGTGTGTGTGTGTGTGTGTGTGCGCTCTCGTGTGTGTGTGTGTGCGCTCTCGTGTGTGTGTGTGTGTGCGCTCTCGTGTGTGTGTGTGTGTGTGTGTTTGTGTGTGCTCTCGTGTGTGTGTGTGTGTGCTCTCGTGTGTGTGTGTGTGTGTGCGCTCTTGTGTGTGTGTGTGTGTGTGTGTGTGCTCTCGTGTGTATGTGTAGCGCTGGTGCT